>NC_141535.1:26527500-26827500 GCF_021556685.1 Rattus norvegicus | reverse complement strand
AAGTCTAAACATAGACGTTTCCCCACAAGAATAGTTTCTTAAATATTAAGCTGGCTAGAACAAGCCCCCCTCCAACCTGCCCTGAGCTGATACTTTGCTGGCCCACTCTGATGCTTTGCTGGGGTGCTCTGGTTAGCTTATAACCATGGAAAAAGCCACAGTGGCCTCTTCACTAGCTTCAAGGATGAGGAGAGCTGTGAAGACTTTAGTGGAAGCAGGCCCCATGCCACCACCCTGTAGTTCTAAGAGAGAACCCAGACACCGAGGTGCACTTTTACAACAACTGCTTTCGTTGACATAGTAAGTCATTGCACTGTTCTGTCTCTGCTTCTCTCTAGGTAGAACAAGTATAAAATGACTGCCCAGCTAAGAGGATGAATATGAGGCAGAGCCAGAGTCTACGGGTGGTCAGCCTCCAGCCCCAGGAGTGTGAAGACGCAGCTTGCATGGCTTTGGAGTCACCATGCAATTGCCATTAGAAAAGGACCATGGACAGAACCAGTACACTAAAAGAAGTCATCGGTGCTTCCAACTGTCCGGCCCTGGGGTGGGAACTGTGTGGTCTGAACCAGTTGCCATGGGAACAGGGTTAGAAAGTTATACAAGGAGCACATGACTCACATTTTATATTCGATATCACAGGTAAGGCCCTAAATGAAAGCAGAGTAAAGCAGAATGGAGGTCTTTCATTCTTCATGTAGACTGGGACCAGCTGGGGCCTGCAGTCACCCTGACACCCAACTCTGGCTCTCTGAGCCCAGCTAGCTCAGTCATAGCCTATCATCTGGCCCACTCTGGGCCAACCTAGGCTCCTGGCCCTCTTCCTGCCCCAGAGATCTGATGGTACCATCGTCATCAGCATCTGTTGTACTGATGTAGGGCAGTCCCACAGAGGACTTGGTGTTCAACCTGGCAGTTCCTTGGAGGTCTGGCTGCACGCCAGACCTTTAATTCCTACACACGCTTCCTTTAATTACCCAGTCCGTTGTTTCCTTCCTGCCTTCTGTGGGGACCTTGGGGACACTTATTTTCCATTCCGCAAATACAAATCTCTTTTTACTATATCTACCCTTATCATTGTTATGAGTGACTGTCCTCAGAACCAAGCAGTCACCATCTTGGGGAGTTCTTCTTTACCCTGTTGCAAAACATTATCCCAAGTGGGCTCGTTAACTATTTGCGCATCCCCAGGGAGAGACGTCTTCCTGACTGCTTAGGAATCACACAGGAAAGGAAGAGAACAGAGCGAAGAGAGCAGAGAACTACATTCAGCCATGGTTCCCGCAAACACAGACTCATTTTCACAGTCGACTCGTGTGTGTGTGTGTGTGTGTGTGTGTGTGTGTGTGTGTGAGAGAGAGAGAGAGAGAGAGAGAGAGAGAGAGAGAGAGAGAGGGAGAGAGAGAGGGAGGGAGAGAGAGAGAGGAAAGAGAGGAGTGGGGAGGAGGAGGAAGAGGGGGAGAGGGACAGGGAGAGGGACAAGGGAGATAGGGACAGGGGAGACAGGGACAAGGAGAGGGACAGGGGAGACAGGGAGAGGGAGAGGGAGAGAAGGAGAGGGAGGGAGTGAAGTAGGGAAGGAGAGAGAGAGAATGAGAGAGAGAGACAGAGAGAAAGGGAGAGGAGGGAGGGAGAGAGAAAAGAGAGAAAGAGAGAGAGAGAAGGAGGGAGGGAAAGAGAGATTGAGAGAGAGAGGGAGAGAAGGAGGGAGGGAGAGAGAAACAGAGAGAGAGAGAGAGAGAGAGAGAGAGAGAGAGACAGACAGACAGACAGACAGACAGACTGACTGACTAGTGATGCCGCTGGGCACAGCCAGGTAGAGAAAGGCAATTGTATGTAAGCAACAGTGGTGAGTGTTGCCAGGAGTGTGGGCAGCAGTGACTCCAGGGACGCCAAAGTGGCACTAGTCTTGACTAGTGCAGGTGGGAAGAGAAGGTCCCCCTGAAACAGTGGCTGGAGCTGGGGACCAGGCAGGCACTGCTAAGGTTTTTATTTTATTATCTTGTGTGGGTTGAGGTGTGGGATAGGAATGCGGTATGTATACTGAACTGTGGCAGACCCCATCATATCTGTACACTCAGACATCGGAAACTGTCATTTTACAGTTCCCACTGAAACTTGAATGGCTTCAGCAAGACTTCCTTGAAACACCTAGACCTGTGACCGACCGGACTGTGTCTCACTGTGGGCGCTGGCTGCTCTGGCTCACTTCACGAGGGCACGCTGTTTTTCTGAGTACTGGTTTTTCAAACTCAGCCTCACAGACTGTCACAATGACACCAGGGAGCGCCTCAGAAAGACGACTCTCATTCCTGTATAAATTCAGAGTTGAACAGGCTCAAGAATCATCTTTGTTTTTGCTTGAAGTCAAGTGAGAGGGTCAGGTGCTTAGCCAGGCCACACTGTTTTCGAACTTGGGAGTCCTAGTCTGTGAACGAAATTCAGGGCTAGACACTTGTCTTCAATAAGCCAATTAAAGGAACTAAGTCAAAATCAGGAACCAGAAAAAGATCCATCTGGCGTGGCTGGATTATGAAGAAGGACAAGGTGGGGGGACAGCAACTCTTCATGGTTCTGAAGAGAGATCGAGTTCAGACTGAGAGCCAAGAACACCCACATCTAAGCAGCCCCAGGCAAAGTGTGATCCCACCCACTGCTGACCCATCAGGATCTGGGATTAATCTCATCCTGTAAGGTGGTCTGACAAGTTGATAAAACCATGAAATCCCTTTCAGGGAGACAAGTCCCCAGTTCCCTTCTGTCCGGTCCCCTTTCCTCCTTCCAGCATGAGATTCCTAGCGAAATTCCCATTTCTTGGGGATCTATTGTTTCGATATCTGTCCTTTTAGAATGTTCTCTGCCACACCAGTTACGACATAGTCAGTGCCAAGGGCTAAGAACTTGGCGTGCACAGGCTATGGGTGCATATGTGACATGTGGCCTGTCCAGTGTTATGCTGGAAGGTCGAAGACTGGACTAGAAGGAAGAGAGGAGAGGGAACAGGAAAGAAATATTGGTGCTGGGGAGACAAGAGGAGGGTGCCCCCAAAGGAGGAAGCAGTGGGGGAGACACAGAGGGCTTAGCAACAGTTCTGCCTTTCCTTCCTCGACCCCCATCCAGGTGAGGACACAAGGAGAGAGTGAAGCTCAGGGTCCGGAGATCAAGCTCTGACTGTAAAAACACTTAGCAGTCACCGCCTGCCAGCCATTAGACAGCCTGTTCCTTCCTGGACTTTCACCAGATTAGTGCAAGTTTTCTGATACACCCACACCACTTACTGAGAATCCTGTCTGTCCTTGGCGAAATCCTTACAACTTGAAACAGGAGTGTCGGGAAAAATATGCCAGACACGAAGCTAATCAGAAAAAGGTGGGAAAGGATATTACAGATGTTATTTATTACCTACGGGGGAAAATCAAAATGGCCATTATTTTTATATATGCAGTTCGCATGATGTGTTTCAAATGAATCTAAGTCCATAATTTTCAGTTTACAAAGTCAGTTTCTCTGACTCCCTCTCAGTCGGTCCGAAGTTGATATTTTAAAAGTCCCTGTGAAAAGACACTCAACCTAGACCGAGCTCAGTGTTAATCACTGCTGGGCTGTGCATAGCGACTACTCAGGAAGGAGCCTGTTTATGGGGAATCTCAGCAGTTGGGTCATGTCTGACACTAGCCAGGAGTGTCAATCGAACAGTGTCAGGCAAGGAACAGAAAGCAAGTACTCCCTGAACTGTCAGTTGGGGACAACACTGAACAATGAAGCCGGCACCATTGGTATCTGAAGGAGACTGGCATGTTTAGTTTGTCCTAAGTCCTGAATGACTAATCTGATGCGTTCATTTTTCTATAAAGCAGATACCTATCTCGATCACTGTAGCTGCTACCTACCAAATCCTCAGAATAAAAGAAGCCAGGGTGTGACCAGTTAGGAAAAGATGATTTGGTTCAAACGCCCCACATTGTTAAATATGCAACAAACACGTGTTGTTAGGGAGTGTCCGAAGGAGAATATGTCTTCCCTGGGAGGGTTCATGGGGCGGGCTGGGCTCTGAACAAGATGGGTATGTCAGGTTATGCAAGCCTGAAGATGAAGCACGATGGCACATGCCTGTAATCCCAGCACGCTGGATGCCGAGGGTAGAGGATTGAGAGTTTAAGCATAACCTGGGCTTACATAGAAAGGCCCTGGGGATGGGGGAGAGGTGGGTTGGGATCCTAGCAGAAAGACCAGCTCTCTTTTTGCAAAGGTCTTGTCCCTTTAGAGTCCCCTTTTCCATCTCTAAGTAAGGAAGATGCATACAAAGGCAGGGCTGTCAGAGCATGTCCCAGAAAAGAAGACCCCATCAACCGGAACTCATGCCGACATTCTTTTGCAGCTTCCTGTACTTTTTTTTTTTCTTTTTTCTTTTTTTCGGAGCTGGGGACCGAACCCAGGGCCTTACGCTTGCTAGGCAAGTGCTCTACCACTGAGCTAAATCCCCAACCCCATCCTGTACTTTTTCCTTTTTCTGCATCTGCATGTGTGCCTGTGTATGTGTACACTTGTGTGCACATGCATGTACCTGCATAGCGCACACATGTACATACAGAAGCCTGAAATTGATATCAAGTGTCTCCTTCCGGTGTTCTCTAATTTACTTACTGAGATAGTAAGCAAACTTCTCTGAACCTGGAGTGTACCATTCTGCTCAGCTAGCAGTAACCAGACACATTGTCCTCGGAGCCTGTGTCCCGAGTGCTGGTATTTAGGCAGTGGGGATGCCCAAACACCTCTAACTAGATGCTGAGGATGGGGACTCTGGCCCTCACTCCGTGTAAGGGCTTCATCCATTTAACCATCCCCTCATGTGGTGGTTTGAATACGCTTGGCCCAGGGAGTGGCACTATTGGGAGGCGTGGCCTTGTTGGAGAAGGTGTAGCACTGTGGGCATGGGTTTTAAGACCCTCCTCCTAAGCACATGGGAGCCAGTCTTCGCCTAGTAGCCTTGAGATAAAGATGTAGAACTCTCAGCTCCTCCTGCACCGTGCCTGCCTGGACGCTGCCGTGTTCCCGCCTTGATGATAATGGACTGAACTTCTGAACCTGTAAGCCAGCCCCGATTAAGTGTTGTCTTATAAGAGTCGTCTTGGTCCTGGTGTCTCTTCCTAGCAAAGGAAACCCTAACTAAGACACCCCGGATTCCTCTTTCTCTTTTACAGCTTTCTCTGTTCATCTTTTCACTGTTTTTATTCTCCAGATTGGAACTCAACGTCTCACCAGGACTTCATGATCTCACCACCTACTCACATTCCTCTCTCTGTGGAATCCTTCATGGCTCTAACCCCAGGACTGACCCAGGTACCACATGGCCAGCATCCGGCCTTCTTGTTTCACTCACTCACCGCCCCTTCCATCCAGCCCTGCATTTTCAGAAAAGGAATTTACCATTTATCTCTTAATTTTGGCCTTGGCTATGAACTAAGGTTCAACCTCTTGAGCCCCTCCTGCTCTCTACGGTTTTTCTGGCTCCCTAACCTTTATTTTGTGCCGCATGCCGCAGGCCTTTTGTTAGCCTTGTGGCCCAAGGGAAGTAAAAGTCAGAGAAATCCTTTGCACTAGACAGTGCATCAGGAAGCTCTAATGAGCATCCCCTCTCTGGTGTTCCAGATTCCTTATCCAGGTGCCTTAGCCCAACTCTGCCTGCTATAACTAAAGTGGAAGAATTATACAGGCTGGGCAGAGAAACGGGCAAAGGGTGGGTGCTGCAGAAAGCCAGTGCAGAAAGATGCAGAGGAACGAGAGCTGGGAACTCGACTGAGGCACAGGAAAGCGGTCACAGAGAGGATCTGAGGGGACTGAGGCATGGGAGAGTGGTCACAGAGAGGATGCGAGGAGGAGGCAGGAAAGGAGCCTCGGAATTTGGCTGGCAGGACAGGATGAAAACAGGGATTACATTGGGCTTCTATTTATGTTTTCTTTCTACGATTTAAAATTAGATTTTTCCCACATAATATATCCCCTTTATGGTTTCTTCTCTCTACTCTTCCAGTTTCCCCCTACTTTTCCCAGTTTCCCCCTCTACACCTCCAGTTCCCCACTCTACTCCTCCAGTTCCCCCTCTACTCCTCCAGTTCCCCCTCTACTCCTCCAGTTCCCCCCTCTACTCCTCCAGTTCCCCCATCTACTCCTCCAGTTCCCCCCTCTACTCCTCCAGTTCCCCCTCTACACCTCCAGTTCCCCCTCTACACCTCCAGTTCCCCCATCTACTCCTCCAGTTCCCCCCTCTACTCCTCCAGTTCCCCCCTCTACTCCTCCAGTTCCCCCATCTACTCCTCCAGTTCCCCCCTCTACTCCTCCAGTTCCCCCTCTACTCCTCCAGTTCCCCCTCTACACCTCCAGCTCCCCCTCTACTCCTCCAGTTCCCCCTTCTACTCCAGTTTCCCTCTCTACTCCTCCAGTTCCCCCTCTACTCCTCCAGTTTCCCTCTCTACTCCTCCAGTTTCCCCTCTCTACTCCTCCAGTTCCCCCCTCTCTACACCTCCAGTTTCCCCTCTACTCCTCCAGTTCCCCCCTCTATACACCTCCAGTTCCCCCCTCTACACCTCCAGTTTTCCCCCTCTACATCTCCAGTTTCCCCTCTACTCCTCCAGTTCTCCCCTTTACTCCTCTAGTTTCCCCCTCTACTTCTCCAGTTTGCCCCCTCTACTCCTCCCAGGGTCCCCTCCCCTCCCTTCCCATCTGAAGCCACCCCCCTTTTTGTCTCTCTTTAGAAAACAAGCAATAAAAAATAATAACATTATGGAATACATTAATATTAAATAAAAATAAGTAAAATAGAGTAAGATACAATAAGATAAAACAAAAACCAATGCATTGGAATAGGACAAAACAAACAAACAGAAAAATAATCCTAGAAAGGCACAAGAAACATCTATAGATGCAGAGGCCTAGTTATTCCCATAATTGGGAATCCCATAAACACCACATCGGAAGTCATAATATATGTGCAAAGGGAAAAATAGAGAAGTAAAAGACTTTACACACACACACACACACACACACACACCCACACACACACACACTAACTAAAGCATACAATTGAAAAAAAAAAGGGAAGCCAGGCATGACATTCCAAGACAAGGGGCCTCCAAAGCTGCCCTCCAGCTCACTTCTGTCCGCATCTCCTGCAGGGCACTCAGTCTACCTTAAGAGTTGTTTGTTTGTGCAGTGAGACTCCCCCAGAGAAACTAGATGTTCATTTGTAAGTGGTCATCAACAGAAGATTGCTTCTGGGTTAGGGGCGGGGTGTGCCCACTTCTCCTGGTTCAGACCCCTGCAGGCCACTGCTTCAGTCTCTAAATTTCTCCATGCATGGATCCCGCTGCTTTAGAGGGCCTTATTCTCTTAGTGTAATGGCTCCTCCATTCTTTCTGCCTCCTCTTCCACCGAGTTCCCTGAGCCCTGAGGGGATTTGATGGAGACACCCCATTTAGGGCTAGTGTTCCCAGGCCTCTCACTCTCTGTGCAGTGCCCGGCTGTGGGCTCTGTGTTCGTTCCCATCTGCTGCAGGAGGAAGCTTCTCTGATGGCCGAACAAGACAAGGAAGGTTAGCTGCCATGGTCCCAGTCGGTACTGGGCTTCTTGCACAGAACGACTTTAGAGACATGAACTTGGGGGCCAGTGAGCTTAGATAAGGCAGGCGTGCATTTTGTCTTGTCGTCTTCTAGTTAAAGTGCTAGCAGATGGTCTGTCCTGGCCCAGCATCTGTGTGCCAACCACAGCTCCACTCTGATCCTGCCGCACATGAGCCAATCCAATGCAGCGTGCTGGCTACTCATCCAGCTCGCCATCTCAGTCTGTCTCTCTCTAAATACACGGTTTTCAAGTAATTGGTGGAGTCTAACAACGAATGGCTATAAATAGACACTGTGTGTATAAAAAAGGGGAGACTAACCAAAAATACTCACCCTCAGCCTAGGATTAAGGCGAGTGCGGCATAGGCTGGGCCGTCTGTTTTCTGGCTTAGGATGAAAGAAGAAAATGCTTCCTGACCCCCGCCATGGCATTTGGTGAAATCCTAGCCACAGATCCGTAGAGAGGACCCAAAGGCCGCTCTGAGAACTGAGATTTTTTTCTTGCGTGGCACAATTTATATCCCAGCAAGCAGGAAAGACGTGTCTGGGCTCTGAGCACATTTTTGGACAAGGATGAAATGATACTAATTTAATAGTTAATTTGGAAAGGGGGCTTTGCTTGTGGTTTAGCCGTGATGGCTGTCAGGCGGGTCTGGCCTCTCTGTGCTGCTGGGGTCCGGGCATATCCATCGCGATCCCAGGAACCCACACTCCAGCTGTAGCAGTGACAGTTACGGTGCAGAAAACTGAAGCAGGGTGGCATTTTTCCAAGAACAGCCCCCCACACTATTGCTGTCCACTGCCCAAACCCCGGTGTTACCCAAACCCTATAATCACTGCCGGGAGGCCCATGAGGTTCTGCTTGCCAAAGGTCTGAGCACCAATAGCAAGGCGGCTCGTTCTTGCCTTTCCTGGCTCTTGGCAGTAACCCAGTAGAAATGAAGGAAGTTTTATATTCGGAGAAGCTCTCAGGCTTTCTCATATGAACCAAGGTCCAGAAGAGGATCTTTCTCCAAGGACATCTGAAAGCACGCTTGGGAGAGTAGGCAAAGACCACTACACTGCTCTGCAGCTGAGTCAAAAGAAGGACATATTAAAGGCTCGCCGCCAAGTCTTCATGTCCGCGTTGGAAAGCTCAGTCTCAGGGGACAGCTGCCTGGAAGGTCCCTGAAGTGTAGGTCCCCTTCGAATTGTCACCTTTGACCACAAATTCCCACAGACAGTTCTCCTAAGGTTTCCAAAGACTTGGTTCTTCCTGATAGCCCGAACTTGCACTGGCTTCTTTCTTACGCAACCAATTCTGACTTACCTAAACTACATTACACACGTACTTATGACAGGACTCACCAAAGGGCAGACTCTGAGACTGTGCTGGCTGAGTCATTCTGTAGTGTGTGTGCGTGTATGTGTGTGTGTGTGTGTGTGTGTGTGAGAGAGAGAGAGAGAGAGAGAGAGAGAGAGAGAGAGAGAAAGAGAAAGAGAGAGAGAGATATCTTCCTTCCCTCTCTTGAATAATCACATTATCAAAGCGGGTAGGAGAGTCTTGCCACCCCCACTACCTTCCCCTTGTCCCAGTGGGAACCACCTGCATTCAGAATGCCTACTTCCAAACTGCATTTGGAAAACCCATTGAGAGAGGGAGACAAACTGAGTAGAGCTGAGCTTTCCCTCTGACAGAGTCAGGCAGGTTTGCAAACAGTGTGGAGGGCCACACCGTATTGGGGACCCTTTTTTGCCAGAGGATGGTGCAGAGTCTATGAGGAGCAAAACCCACCAATCTGATGACTCTGAAATATGGGCTGTTGGTCTGATGTCCTCTCTTGCCTCTGGTGTAGTGTGTCACATGACAGCCATAGGCTGGTGGCTATTGGTTCCCAAAATACAATCAGATACAGGGAGATGCCGCAGAGATCAACTATGGTCTCTAGCAATCCACTCTTCAATTCTAATGACCAGAGAGAGGTCTAAGGGTTCCCAATACGGACAAATGATAATGTTCAAGGTACAGAAATGCTAACGGTTAGGGTTGGGGATTTAGCTCAGTGGTAGAGCGCTTGCCTAGCAAGCGCAAGGCTCTGAGTTCGTTTCTCAGCTCCAGAAAAGGAAAAAGAGAGAGAGAGAGAGAGAGAGAGAGAGAGAGAGAGAGAGAGAGAGAGAAATGCTAACTGTCCTGTTTTGACCATGATATATTATATACATGTATCAAATTATAATAGCCCACCCCAAAGATATGGTCAATTATGTCAATTTTTTTTTTTTGGTTCTTTTTTTCGGAGCTGGGGACCGAACCCAGGGCCTTGCGCTTCCTAGGTAAGCGCTCTACCACTGAGCTAAATCCCCAGCCATATGTCAATTAAAAACTCTTAACCCCCAGCATGGTGATGCATATATTTAATCCCAGTACTCAGGAGGCAGAGGCAAGTGAGGTTCTCTGTGAGTTCAAGGCCTACCTGGTCTACAGAGTGACAGCCAGAACTACGTAGTAAGACTGTCTCAAGAAACAGATAAACGAACAAACAAAAACAACAAAATTTTAAGCTATGGCTCATGCCTATAACCCCCCAAAGGACCTTATTTCAAAACAACAACACCCCAAACAAAGCAAAATAGATTTTGATAACAGAAAATCCAGGATGTAGATTCTCTGGGACGAGCTGAGATCTTGCGACTTCTTGTTTGCCAGAGAAAAGGATCGTGAATATGAAGGTCAGAATATTTATCACTGAACACTCCATGAAACCCTCAGACTCACTTCCTGAATTGGCAAAAGCCCACAGACAGGCAGGAAGCTGTGCATAGATCTCTGCTTCCCTCCCGACAGCCTCCCTGTGGGGTTGAAAAGGCAACCCTCCCCGAACTGCCCAAGACTGTTCTATTTTGACCATGATATATTATATAATGTATCAAATTATAATAGCCCTACCCCATAAATATGGTTAATTATGTCAATTAAATTAAGGGATTGCATGTTAAAATAGCAAATAAAAAATTGTTTTTAGCATCTCTCTTGTTCAACGGCAGGAATGACAGAAAACCATTAATAATAATTCTCTGTCTCCTTTACCACCCCTTTCTTCTTTTTGATCTGAGGTTGTGCTAGGTATAACAGGGAGACCTTATTTATTCAAGAAGCCTACAGTGAATTGGAAAGATAGATGTCAAAGGACTGGTGATGTGGGGGCAGATATTTATTAACTATAAAAAGGGATTTATCATATTGGCGTGATTTATAATGTCTGCATTATCTAAATCTTTGCGTAGTAAGTCCTCCTGAACCCCCAGGACAGCAAGCTTATTTCTACCGGAGAAGGTGAGACTTGGATGAGGGCTCCCACTGAAGGGCAGGGGATTTGAACAGTGGTTGGGAAGAGGTGGTCGTGTGGCAGGAAGGACATCTGGGCGGGAGGGAGGTTGGGCACTTGGCTGGCTGGAGAGGGACAGAACAGGAGGAGCCTGGAAAGAACAGTTGCTAGGCACGGTGATGCCTGACGGATCCCAGCACTCAGGAGGCAGAGGCTGGTGGATCTCTGAGTTCAAAGCTAGAGTGAGTGCCAGGACAGACAGCCAGAGCTCAGAGAAACCCTGCCTCAAAAGAAGGAAAGAAAGGAAGGAAGGAAGGTAGGAAGGATGGAAAGAAAGAAAAGAAAAGAATGAAAAGAACAACAAAAAAAAGAAACAGAAAACAGATGGGTTGGGTCAATGTTGATTCTCCCAACGAGAGAGGAGAGAGAGAGAGAGAGAGAGAGAGAGAGAGAGAGAGAGAGAGAGAGGAAGCCAGTGACTTTTTCCCTTTTTTGAGCAGGGATGACAGGCATGTTCAGAGACTCTCTCTGTGTCCCCTGTTCATTGACTAAACTGCAAAGATGGCTTGATACTGTGACAATGTGGCCACAGATGGCAGCCAGGACTCAGTGCTCCAGAAGGGATGGTTTACATCACATCTGTGTGAATGGCCATTCTACATCAGCTCAGAGCCTTGAGATAAGTGCTGAGGTAGTCTAGGCCTGAGGGTGGGAGTGACACAGGGTGTCCCAGGCCACACTGTGGGGTCCTCAGTCTCTCTAATAAAAGAATTGAAGAATGGACTCAAATGAAAACACAAGGGCAACCGTATTAGAATTTAAAAGAAAGACCTTGGGGACAGGCAAACCCTGAGCCTCACAGCTGCTTGGCGGGGGCAGATGGAGGGAGAAGGGGAAAGGCCACTGGACCTGGCATGGAGATCAGACACAGAGCTGGAAGAGAGGTCTTAGAAGAGGGAGCTACTCAATGTCTTCTGGCATTGCTTATGCTAAGTCCACCTTCCCAGGAGGGGGTCCTCAGCCCAGTGATGGAGCCCAGCTATCTTAGTCACTGTTCTATTGCTGTGAAGGGACACCATGGCCAAGGCAACTCTTAGGAAAGAAAGCATTTAATTGGGAGCCTGCTTACGGTTTCAGAGGGTGAGTCTATGACCATCATGGCAGGGAGCATGGCGGCAGGGAGCATGGCGGCACGCAGCCAGGCACTGTGCTGGAACAGAGCTAAGAACTTTTTATCCTGATCTGTAGACAGCAGGGAGAGGGAGTGACACTGGACCTGGTGTGGGCTTCTGAAACCCCAGAGTCCACCTCCTCCAGCAAGGCCACAAAACACCTCCTAATCCTTTCAAACAGTCACCCTCTGGGGACTAAGCATGCTGATACACAAGACTATACGGGTGTCCTCATTCAAACCTCTCTCTATCAGCCAGACTGGAACGCTGTGTTTCCACTCAGGCCAGTGATTCTATTCTGGTGGTCAGAAGGCTTTTTCTGTCCTAACAGGAAGGCAGTGTAGACGGCCAACAGAGCCTGTACAGGAACTAAGTAAGAGGTCTGAAGCAGAGTGTGTGGGAACCTTGTGATGGGGGCCATATTACCAGGTGGGTTCACCAATAATAAGTTTACCACACATGCAGCCTCACCTGGTGTGCTATGAGTGAGCCAGAACTTTACATGGCCCATCAGGCCTGTGGCACCTGCCCCATCTCCTCCAATGGATTACATCAATGGCACTTCTGTTCTCTGCACGTTGGGGAGTATAAAACGGGAGCACCCTGTAGGTCAGAATATGCTCCTGTATCCTCCATATAGACCAACACTCAGTCTTGGCAGCTTGTCGAACTGGCAAAGATACACGGAGGAGAGAACTGTGGTCTCCAAACCACTGCTTGGAAGAGGCCCCATTCACACTGTCCAAGAATGGGAAACAAATGTCTTAGCTTACACACTGGGCCCTGCTCGGTCTGCAGCATCGTCTTAACGTGTCCACCTGTCCCGGGCCATCTCACTACTGCCTCTGCTGGGAAACTTCAGTTCCACTTACTGATCTGGTTGGGAGTGTGAACTGGGGGAGCGGAGCCTTAAAATGAAGTGGCCTAAAGTCTCACGCAAAAGCCAACTTTATTCAGAGCGTCAGACAATTTATACTCCGAGGGTTGAGAGTCACGTGACTAAGGTGTTCAATCACAAGGACAGACCACACATGGCAAAAACATGTTTCCATAGAGGCACATGAATGACAACAGCGAAAGTAAGCTCACTCCTGCCTGCTACACCTGGGAGAAGTGCAAAGACATACTCCCACACGTGATTTGAAGAATCTGAGGCCACAAGACTTGTTTTCCTGGAGTTTTCTCACAAGCACAGAGGCCACAAGACTTGTTTTCCTGGAGTTTTCTCACAAGCACACGATTCTCACACAACTCCACTCTTGGCCTGTGTTCTGACACAGCTGCTCAGGGTTGGTTGGTTATTTATTTATTTGTTTGTTTGTTTATTTATTTATTTTAGTGCTTGACATACTCTGGCTGTTCTGAGCTCTGCTGGCCCAGCCTGGGCTTTCTTCAATGCTGGTGTCTTTACATCTTTCCATCCATCCACCTAGGGAACTTACTATACAACACTTTGCCTGGATAACTCCCTCTCTAGGCCTCTGATCAAATCACGCTGGCACCGGTGCATCCTTGGCCTTCCAAGTCAACCTAGCTGTACTGGCTGGTTTTGTGTGTCAACTTGACATAAGCTGGAGTTATCACAGAGAAAGGGGCCTTCGTTGAGGAAATGCTTCCATGAGACCCAGCTGTAAGGCATTTTCTCAACTAGTGATCAAGCAGGGAGGGCTCCTTGTGGGTGATGCCATCCCCGGGCTGGTGGTCTTGGGTTCTATAAGAGAGCAAGCTGAGCAAGCCAGGGGAAGTAAGCCAGTAAGAAACATCCCTCCATGGCCTCCGCATCAGCTCCTGCTTCCTGACCTGCTTGAGTTCCAGTCCTGACTTCCTTTGGTGATGAACAGCAATGTGGAAGTGTAAGCTGAATAAACCCTTTCCTCCCCAACCTGCTTCTTAGTTATGATGTTTGTACAGGAATAGAGACCCTGACTAAGATATTAGCCCCTGCTAATCTTTTATGACGAGCATTTTATGCGTCTTTCTCTGAAAGATCCGACCACAGCTGGGCTCATGCCTGTTTTGCTCAGCCATTCACTATACATTCTACATGACCCACTGAGGAGAGTCAGGGGAGAGGTCGACAAGCCCTCACAGAAAGTTATCTGCAGGCCCAGATAACTCCAGTACCAAACATGGCTGAATCCTTATATTCCAAAAACACACACACCTGTGGATGGAGACTGGAGATGCTAATGAGACACACAATGCATGAAGCAGCAAGAAGAACTACATGTAACAAAGTATGTGAAGGAGGGCTGTAATATGTAAATGAGCCCCCAAGGCCCGAGCTAAGGTAAAGAAAGATCAAAGGCCCAAAGTCTTGTCTTTGTTTACACAGCAGGGTTCTTTTGAGTCGCAGAGTTCCTGGGCCCCAGCCCCACCTCCACCCTTTCTCCCTGGGAGGTATCTTTCTGGAGGTTTGTTACACTTAGCACAGAAGCTTCGGAACCGGCTCGCTTTCACAGGACACAGAACAGCCACAGCAGGGAAAGAATCTCAAAGGGATCGGGGGAAATCTCTTGACATGGCAGATAATTAATCCACTAAAACTAACAACCAAAGGCAGCAGAGGAGGCTCTAATTACCCAAATGCTTTCAAAGAGCGATCCCAGAGAGGAGACAAAAATGGGCGGGTCTTACTTTAATGGTGCCTGGTGGCTGGTAGGGATTGGCCCTTCTGCCTGCTCACCCACAACTGTCCTCCCAGTTTCGCCCACAACTGTCTCTGCCTAGGATAGCAGTTCCTACAGCTGCGCACTCCTAGGGAATGGGTAGGTGCTGTTGGGGGTCCCGTGTGTGTCTTCGGAGGTCCACTGATGAGTCCTAGAGTCAGGGCCAGCTGAGGACAACAGCTGTCTCAGGCAGGATCCTTACCTAGTGCTCAGCTCAGACCTTGTAAATATTTGCCAACCAGAGACAGTTAGCATTGGCTTGGAGGGTCCTATGAGAATTCATCCAGTGCCCCTTAAAGGAACAAAGTTCCTCACAGGCTTCCTCAAAAGAATACATGTGTGCTCCTGTGAGGGTATGTCCCTGCGGGCGTCTAAGAGAATCAGTGACTGCCAGAGACAGAATTATATTCCCAGTTCTGTGTGAG
Source organism: Rattus norvegicus (assembly GCF_021556685.1). Lineage (NCBI taxonomy): Eukaryota > Metazoa > Chordata > Mammalia > Rodentia > Muridae > Rattus > Rattus norvegicus. The sequence continues at coordinate 26,812,316 of NC_141535.1, read as the reverse complement.
GAGAGGGGTAGGTAGAGTGACACACAACCACCCCCATTTTGTTTTAAATAAAGCTAATGTTAATTGTTCTCAGAATTGGACTTTTTCCTCCTAAAAAATGAAACTCTTCTTCCTTTTGGATTGAATGAATTTGATATCGTATTGCTGGCTGAAGCCAGTTGATATGTGAGAGAGATGGTGGACTGAGGAAAGACGTGCAGACTGATTTAAAAACAAACCCTGAATCCTTTCAAACAACAATAAAATATGTTTTACATAAGAGAGAGAGAGAGAGAGAGAGAGAGAGAGAGAGAGAGAGAGAGAAAGGGGGGGGGAGGGTGTGCTAGGTAGATTCCTAGGACAGTAGTATAGCTTTAGAACGCACATCTCCACAAGGCTGTTGGGAACGCCAGGGCCTTCTCTCACATTTGCTGAACGGCATTAACAAGCAAAGAGCCTAATCCTATAATCACATCAGGTTTATCTGACACTGATCTACTTTCCCATTTCCCACTTATCTGTGGCGAGAATCAGCATGCCAGTAAGACCCACAGGCAGCTTCCGGTTGCTGTCCTCCGGCCCCTGCTTTGTGATTTGACAGCAGGCCTGTGAGAAAGGCTGTGCAAGCACAGAGAGAGAACACCACAAAGCTGGTAGGAAGACCGACTTCGCTGCTCTTGGGTACTCTTATTCCTAGTTCTTCCCCTCCCACCGATCTTCTGCCTCTCAAGGTACCATTCCATGGTAGTAGGAGGTGCTGCTGAGAGAGAGAGAGAGAGAGAGAGAGAGAGAGAGAGAGAGAGAGAGAGAGAGCGCAAAGTTCACTCTTGTCAGAGCTGGGTTTTTCTGTTGTCTGTGGCTGACGAGGAGAAGTGAGAACGAGAGAGGGTGCTGTGGGGATACACTACACTCGTGGTCAGCCTGTCATGTCTGTCACCTGATAAGGGAATTGCCCAGGTGAGCTGGGACGTCCATGGGCAGGCCTGAGACAGTACCTGGACAGAGGTTGCAGAGTGACCTCAGGAATGGGACACCCCAAACAGTTGTTATTGTTTTGTTTTAGACTTTAACATTCTATGTGTGCGAGTGTTTTGCCTGCGTGTGCGTGTGCGTGTGCGTGTGCGTGTGTGTGTGTGTGTGTGTGTGTGTGAACACCATGTATGTGCCTACTACACGCAGAGGTCAGAAGAGGGCCTAGAATGAACCACCCTATGGTGCTGGGCATTCAACTCAGGTCCTCTGCTCTTATGTCCTGAGCCATCTCTCCAGGCCTGAGACAGCAGAGTTCTTAACACTGCAGGACGGTAACGCTGCGGTGGACCTCGTGAATCCTGCTACTCTCTAGCTGGGTTGCCTGGGAGCAGAAACAGCTTAACCTGCCTAAGGTTCACTTTCCTCTCTGAAAACTGGGAATGCCAACACCGACTTCCATGGGTTGCTATGAGCACTGAATGGGCTGACAGTTATCAAGGGGTACGGGGTAGGTTGATGTCATTATGCAGGTGAATGTAGGTACAGGATAGAATGATGCCTGTCATTGGATGAGGAGGAAGGATGGGCAGGAGAAAAGTTTTAGAGAGGAGGAGACCAGAGAAGAGAGAGAGCAGCTGAGAGAACATGGCGGCAGATGTTAAGCTTTCTCTCTGCACATCTACAGGTTGTTAGGACTATTCTTAAGGGATGATGTGTACAGGACTTTGTATGTCTAGATGAACAAAATATATCTTATCTAGGGGGTGGTTTCCATCCTTATCAATTGGTTGTAAGTTTATGGTGTGGATGTATTATACATTGAGTAATTAACATACAAATCTGGTTGTCGGGTTCTGGTTTGTTGAGTCATGACTTCACCAGGTTGTTGGGAGTGTGAGCAAGTCCATGACAGGAAGTCATGCTAGGCTATAGAAGGCTTGGGGCTAACATGGCCCATGGAACGCGCTGGGGTAACAAGTCACCTAAGGGACAGTGTGTGAAGGCTGACACAGAAACAGCAAGAGTGCGTGGATCCTCGTCGAGTGGGAACTCATGGGAACAAGTCGTGAGATTTTTTTAATTATATCGCCACAATAAGGAAGTGAGTATCTGACATAAAACAGAGAGGAAAGACTAGCATTGCCATTATTGTTGAAAAGATCCCTCTGGGCGAGTCTCCCCTGGCCCTTACCTTGTGGTTTGGTAGTATTAAGCAGACTAGCAAGAATAAGCAAGCGCCATTGTCCAGGGTCCTCTGACGGACATCACAGTCTCATACCTGCTTTGATTTTGCTCTATAGCAGAAAAGGCTAACATCAGACTCAGTGGGTAGCTCAGGCTGGCCTTAATCTTATAGTGACCCTTCTGCTTTGGCTTTCCAAGGGCTGGCATTATGGTATAAGCCACCATGCTGAACCTCATGGTCACATCAACTGCCTCAGATGGAGTCCTCGGAAACTTCCCAGGCACAGGACACAGTGTCTGGATTTGGTCTCCTATCCTGAGCCTGTTACAGCAGTGACTCATTTAGCCCCTTTTATGTCTTCGGATTTCAAAACCCTGTAGCCACGCCCCACTCAACCCTACTTCTAAGTTCCCAGTTAGTCGTTCTTCTTACCCTTTTCTTGGTTTGCCACCTGCCCCCGTGCATCCCAGCCTCCTGTGAACTTTCAATTGTCTGTCTTTCTTGTGCCCTAACTGCCTGGTGGCCTCTGGAATGTGATGTCTACACTTGGTAGTCATTGCAGCCACGGTATGCAGGAAGTCAGCAGAGATGGCAACTGAAATAGGTAGCTACCTCTGTCCTTAACCACTACACTGTCACCATGCTTACAAGTCCACCGAGTCTCCCTCTGCTCTCTCACAAGCACGCCATTGTGTGCAGGGCCAGGAAGGTGAGGATGGCCAAAGGCAACAGGGAAGCAGAGAACATCCATCCCTATCATGCTAGGGTGTGCTGGTGGGGGACATGGGTTGTTAAGGAGAGGGCAGGAGAAACCCCACCCTGGAAAACACTATGCTAATGGACTGGAGAGCCTCTGCTCTAGAGGGAGACACAATGGAAATGTTTGGGAGGTTAAATAATTCAGCATGGAGCCTGCCTTCCACGGTTCATGTTCCTGGCTGGCCAGAGGTCTGGCTCTGTCAGAAAGTCCATCCTCACAGGGGAGCTTCTGACTGGCCTCAGTTCTATTGTCTTTCTTTCCAATGCTCCTTTGCCAGTTCCCCTGGGATCCCAGGCACATTGTAAATGGCGCCCTTCCCTATCAGCTGCAGTCAGGGTACAGGTGATTGTCACAGGAGACAGGCAAGGGATGAGCCTCAAAGGCTCAACCTTCCTGATGCTGCAATCTTTTAACTCTATTACTCATGTTGTGGTGACCCCAACCATAGAATTATTTTTGTTGCTACTTCATAACTGTAATTTTCTGCTGTTATGAATCATAATGTAAATATCTGTGCTTTCTGATGGTCTAGGTGACCACTGTGATGGGGTTGTTCAACTCTCCCCAAAGGGGTCATGACCCATAGGTTAAAAACCACTGCTCACAGGGCACCTTGCCCACAGTTCAGAGCACAGTCCTCTGTCTAGACCTCCACGCTGTCCTTTAGCTCCATGTGAAGGGAGAAAGGAACCAAATTTCAAAGACCGTGAGACCTATTTGACAGAACTTAAGGGACGGTCTTTCAACGGGAGCCAGTAATTGGCCTCTCCTAACTAAGGGTTGTCATGAGTGACCTTCAACAAAGCAAAGAGACACAATAAGAGAAAATCTAAGACAGGAGGACCCAAGAACAAAGCAGCCTTTTCGCTAAAACCATCTTGTTATGAAAAATATCAGACATACTGAAAAAGCTGAGTATTATCCTGACCCCAACTCTTAACAAACAGCTTCCTGCGACCATGTTTTCCTCTTGACTCCTCAGTCTCTCCTTCCCACATTATTTCAAACCCACTGTCAAATGTCATTTCCTCTGTAACTGTTTCAGTATGTGCCTAAAAGACAACGAATTTTTAAAACAAGCACACGTATAATCCCAGTAAGATTGTCACACTGAAACTGGGTCAATATGGAAAGAAGAGTAGACAGGTCTCTGGCAGCTCTTAAACTTACAGTTGACCTTTGAAAGTCAAGCTCTGCAAGATTTTCAATCTGCGTTGGGATGGGGGAGGAGAGGAGAAGAGCAATAAATGTGTGTGTGTACATGTGTGTGTGTGTGTGCTTATGTATGTATGTATGTATGTATGTATGTATGTATATCTGTATGTATGTATGTACATAGGGCAGAGGTCAATATTGTTGGTTTTGTTGTTGTTGTTCTAATTCACTGGATCTCCACTTATTTTTGTTTTGTTATAGTTTTGGTTTTATCCCAGTCTCTCACTGGACCTGCAATTCCCCTCTTTAGCTAAGCTCTGGCCAGTGAGCTCCAGGGACCCACCCAGTTCCACTTTTAGCTCAGGAACCACAGACACATTCTGTAACTCGTTTTATATGAGTGCTGGAGATCTGAACCCAGGGCCTCCCGCTCGCACGGCAAATGCAGACTGAGCCATCTCCCCAGATCCCGGTCACTTTTTCGATGAAGTCTGTGGGTAGCTGGTAGGCGCGTGTCAGGCCGAGCCCAGCGTGCTGGCAGGGGCATCCTGCACTGGGTGGAGTGAGGTTCTGTCTGTGTTGCGTTTATGCCTCTGGGACAGGGAGCATCCAGCAGGGCAGTCCACTGACCTCTGGAGCCACAGGCGCTTCCAATGCTCTGGAAGGCCTCAAGGGGTCAATTTCAGAGTGAGCCCTCAGTACAGGGGATCTTCCTGCCTCAGAATGGGCCTCAGTGCTATGCTTCAAGGAACTGGCATGACTTTTTTGCCAGACCTGTACTGGGTGGGCAAGTCACCAATAAATGTCAACCGGATGTCCCACTGGACCTGCTTTTATTTCCTCAATTAATCAGAGCCAAAATGTTAATGAATCAAAGGCTTCCACCTTGGTATGAACCGGAAAAACAGATGCTTGTGAGAGATAAGCTTCGTGCCCAGGAGTAGACTGTGAGAAACACCGAGAGGTATGAACAGGCCTCCACGTCTCTGGGGGACAAATGACCCTATTGTGATGAGCTAAATGTGTAGAAAATGCTGAGGTGAAACTCTACCGAGAAAGGTAGTGTGATGGTGGGCAGGAAGGCCCAACATGGACGGTCCACCGAAATGGGTCTCAAAGAGTGAGTGCAGTTTCACCACACAGAGATGCAGAATAATACAGGACGGGCCAAAGATGAGCATGAACACTAACGGAAGCCGAGGGCACATGGCTCAGGGAGGGGAGGGGACAGTGCCAAGCACAGCCCCACCTGCGTAGAGGCTCTGCAGTAAGGACTGGTGTCAGCTTTGCCTTGGGTCAATATCAAGGGCTCACTGAGGGGCTTTCCATAGGCAACGTGACAAACATGGAGGAAAGGCCAGGCCTGGCTGGAGGTGGAGGCATGAGGTGACTGCCTTTCCACTAGTTCTCACCTCTCGTGAGTATCATCCTGTTCAGGTTGCCAGAGTCAGGGCCTGGCCTAACACTAGAATGGAGCCCCAACTGTGTGGCTTGGGACACTTGCCGTCTCACTCCAGGTCCTGCTGTGATCACAGTGCCCTGGCTATAAGCCCAGGAGACAGGACTTCTGTGCCTGCAGGTCTAGCACGGCCCTCTACCTGTTGATACACTTCTTTCCTGGCCCTGTGATCCTGGCTGGCCTTAGGACTCAGTGGCTGTTGGTGTGGACAGAGGCTAGTGTGTCAGCTATGTAAGCAGGACCCGGCTCAGTCCCTTCCAGGAATCCTCTGTCATTTGTTTTCAGGGGACAGACGCTGAGCCTGCTGAGCAGTGAGTCTGAGCCGTAAGGCGAATGAGGGCCAGAGAGACTTAATCTGTATCCAGCATGGGCTTTTTGACCCTGGTTAGGTCCCAGGACTGCTCACTGGTTGGGAAATGGCAACTAGAACAAGCCGGTGGGAAATCTGTGCCCTGGAAGGCAAGCAGACCCCGTGCCCAGGACGTATTTTTTCTCGTTTGCTTTGGAAAGAGGCTGTCTCAAGTTTGGAAATCCACATTCCATTTGGAAAAGCAGACCAGATTTCTGCTGACAGGGAGTTTGGCAGGGGGTGGGTTTTGTCTGTTTTTGCCATGTGAGCTCATTTTCTTGGGGGGGGGGAGACGACACAGCACCCAGTTCTTGTTCAAGATGCCATCAAGGCTGTACCTGCAGCCACAGGACTTTAATTCTAACTGAATGGCTTTTGAGTTTTTATTTTGTATGCATTTTAAGAAAATATAACGCAAAGCCTTCCTTCTGCAAACAGTGAGAGCCGCCTGGGAACGTGTGAGTTGAACGTCTTTACTGGAATCCACTACAGTCAGCCTTCCTGTGCTTTGGGGCCGTCCAGCGACTTCAGCCACAAAGCCCTGTGTTCAGTTGTTTTATAACGTGACTGAGGTTGGATTCCTCCCAAGCTCTCAAAGATCTTGAGTCTTTGACCTAGTGCTGTTAACATAGTTAAACTTTTTCCTACACAGAAAGTCTTTAAGAAAAAATTCAACATAACAATTAGCAATACAAGAAAAGTTAAGTTTCTTATAGAAAATACAGGACCTAAAGCATTAGGTTAAACTTCAAATTTGGAGTGAAAAACGATTTAAGCTGTAGGCACACCAGACTGGAGAGGCAGGTGGAGGGCAAGAGGCCTGTCACCTCATATGCACCCACCAGAAAGCACCACCTCAGGGTTACAGTGTCTGAGGTCCTTCCCCTCAGGGAGAACAATAGCTGCTCATGCTTACAGGCACATTCACAGGCTGAGGCTTTGTGGAGGAAGGGCTGTTCTGGACAGAGATGGGGCCTTTACTGTAGGACGCCACCAAACAGTTAATTCTACTCTGATATCAGCTATGAGATGAGTGAATAAGGATTGTACACAGTGGATTTATAACACAGTCAGGGTTTTGGGTTTCTTTTGTGGGTTTTCTTTTCTCTTTCTTTCTTTCTTTCTTTTTTTTTCTTTTTGACAAAAGTAGTGACTGGGGACGTCTCAGATGGAGAAATAGCCATGTTTTTAAACATTTGCATCTGTGAGTTGCAGAGGCTCAACATGAAGCAGATTTCCTATATCCACCAAACGCCATTCTGGCATGAGAAAGTTCCCTCGCCTAAAGCAAACCAGATGTGTGAGTGGGACATGCCAATTCTCCTAGGGGTGTATCAACATCAGAATTACAGAGGACCTCGGGAACTATATATTCTGTGAAGCAATGAGCACAGAATTCTGACCACATTTTATCCCTCCAAACATTGAAAGCAGAAACTTAATATTGGAAAAAGGCAAATTATTAGTGTAGATGAAAACCCATTATCCATCCATGGTGTCAATGAACTCTGTGCCAAGTGAACTGACCCCATGCTGGTTTCACTATTCTGAGTCTTTGCCATATGCTCTGCCAAAGATGTGTGTTCAGATCCATTTGACTGTTCAGGCAGTTATAAAGCATCATATCCCTGTATGTGCTTCTAATGAGGAGAGACAATGGCAGGGTCACCTGCACCTGTGATCCATAGGCAGGTCGCCATGGAAACAGGAGCATGCACACAGGCCATCTCATCTGAAGTGTATGTCAGAGTTTAGGCAACAATAAGCAGGTGCCTGGCAGTCTGCAAGTTCCCCAAAAGGCATGACAATGTACACTGCACACAGGCACCACAGAGGCACCACAGGGGCTCCACACAGGCACCACAGGGGCTCCACAGAGGATCCACACAAGCACCACAGAAGCTCCACAGAGGCTCCACACAGGCACCACAGAGGCTCCACACAGGCACCACACAGGCACCACACAGGCACCACAGAAGCTCCACACAGGCACCACAGAAGCTCCACAGAGGCTCCACACAGGCTCCACAGAGGCTCCACACAGGCTCCACAGAGGCTCCACACAGGCACCACAGAGGCTCCACACAGGCACCACTTAGGAACCACACAGGCACCACACAGGCACCACAGAAGCTCCACAGAGGCTCCACACAGGCACCACAGAGGAACCACACAGGCACCACACAGGCACCACAGAGGCTCCACACAGGCTCCACACAGGCTCCACAGAGGCATCACAGAGGCACCACAGAGGCTCCACAGAGGCTCCACAGAGGCACCACAGAGGCTCCACACAGGCACCACTTAGGAACCACACAGACACCACAGAAGCTCCACAGAGGCTCCACACAGGCACCACAGAGGAACCACACAGGCACCACAGAAGCTCCACAGAGGCTCCACACAGGCACCACAGAGGCTCCACACAGGCACCACAGAAGCTCCACAGAGGCTCCACACAGGCACCACAGAGGCTCCACACAGGCACCACACAGGCTCCACACAGGCACCACAGAGGCTCCACACAGGCACCACAGAGGCTCCACAGAGGCTCCATAGAGGCACCACAGAGGCTCCACAGAGGCTCCACAGAGGCACCACACAGGCACCACAGAGGCTCCACACAGGCACCACACAGGCACCACAGAGGAACCACACAGGCACCACAGAGGCTCCACACAGGCTCCACAGAGGCTCCACAGAGGCTCCACAGAGGCATCACAGAGGCACCACAGAGGCTCCACAGAGGCTCCACAGAGGCTCCACACAGGCACCACAGAGGCTCCACACAGGCACCACAGAGGAACCACACAGGCACCACAGAGGAACCACTCAGGCACCACAGAGGCACCACAGAGGCTCCACAGAGGCACCACAGAGGCTCCACAGAGGCTCCACACAGGCACCACAGAAGCTCCACACAGGCACCACAGAAGCTCCACAGAGGCTCCACACAGGCTCCACAGGGGCTCCACACAGGCACCACAGAGGCTCCACACAGGCACCACAGAGGAACCACACAGGCACCACACAGGCACCACACAGGGAGAAAGGTGGGCCCCACAGAGCAGGCCCCACAGAAGAAGAATTTTTACAGTGAGGTAGATAGGAGGGAGAAGGGATGGACTCTTCAGTGAGTGACCATCTGAATCGAGGCGGGGAAAGATTTCAGACCTATCCATGTGTGAGGTGAATCTATATAATAGATCAGGAACAGCCACACAGTAATGAAGAGGGGTTTAGCTCAGATGATTCAAATCACCTCAAATGCTCGTCACAATACAGAAACTCACAGGGACAGCCTATTCTCTCTCTCTCTCTCTCTCTCTCTCTCTCTCTCTCTCTCTCTCTCTCTCTCTCTCTCTCTCACACACACACACACACACACACATACACACACATACACACAGGCACACATACATAAAGGCACACACATATACACAGGCACACACACACATGAACACACACAGAGATACACTCAGAGACACAGAAACCCAAGCACACACAAAAACCACGCACTGACACACATAGACATGGATACACACAGAAACACACACACACACACACACACACACACTATTAGATACATAAAATACAAGTGGGAGAGTTCAGTGCTTAAATTGTCTGGGCACATAGGAGTATAATAATCACTGACAATAAAAAGTTTATAGACTGATTATACAGATAATATATAGAAATATAGATATTTTCACTAACAGTTTTTCTACACAATGCAAATCAAACCCTGGGCTTTCTTTACCTGAAGCCACACAGAACTCGCCAAGTAAAAGTCCACAGCACTGATTCATCTTCGAATGACAGAATCCTGTGGCACTACAAACTTTCTGCTTCTTCCTTTTACGATGAATAGTAGCAAGAAAGGGATCTCTCAGCTTCTTATGGTTTTAATAAGGCATAACATATTTTTAGGAATTGTACTCCAATATTCATATTTGAATTGAGGAAGAACCAGTTCTGAGGAGAGGTGGTGTGTCCATCAAGCACCCTTTAATAATAACAATTTAATGACGCCTGTAGGAAGAGAGAGTTGTGTCTACGGAGTATGTGGGTAGACGGGGCGACGCAATGCAGAGGCTGACCAACTGTTCCCACATTTTGTTTTAAGACTGTTTCCCTTGGCTGCACTGATTTGTCGTGATGTCTTCACTGTGAAGGCTGCCACTTCTGAAGGGAAATATGCAAGGCAAAAGAACATGCTTCTAATGAAGGCCTTTGCACTCCAACTTTATAATCAGATGCTATTGGGGTCTCCAGAATTTCCCAACAGAGCAGGCATGTAAACAAACAAGGCTCATATAACACATTGGCACTGCAAGTATTTCAAAGGTGAATGATCTTTTTCACATGTGCATGTGCAATACTTTATGAAATGTTCTGTAAAGCAGCCCAATAAGAGAGAAGAACAAGGCTGTAGCTCAAAGTTCATCACAGTAGGGAAGCCATTCGACTCAGTCTGAGCTGCCTTCAGCTGTCTCGACTGTGTAAGGCTACCAGCCTCTGCACACACTCCCACCCAATGCCCTCTCCACGTTCTGCTAGAATTGCCCACTCTGATCTTACTCTTTCACTTGTCTCCCAACTCCTCCCACATACATCCTTCCCTTCGTTCTTTAAGGCTCAGTTAGAACCTGATTGGTCCTTTGTTTCGATCTTCTGAGGACCTCTCTGTCTAGTTCTCTTGACGCCTACCATCTTTCTCACCTTTGGTTTCTCTGCTTCTTGTTTGGTTCTTTGGCGTCCACCATGGACGTTAATAACTCATCTTACACATGTTGATGGTCCAGCCCCGGATGCAGTGTTCTTTGGACAGGAATCTATGGCTTAGACTCTTTTTATGACAACCTTCCTCAAAGGACAGACCCTGAGAGTCATATACACTTCAGAGTGGTGTGTGTGTGTGTGTGTGTGTGTGTGTGTGTGTGTGTGTGTGTGTGGTGATCAACACACTCAGGGATCCTGAGCTATTTAGAGGGAGGCTCTAAGGAAGCTGCACTTTTAACAGGTTGCCCTGGAGATTTTTGTGTACGGTAAAGAGTGTGTACCACGGTATGTGGTATGCCAGGTACCAGACACAAGGGAGCAGGAAGTATTTGTTGATCATGAAACGGCATAAAAACAAGAAAACAAAACAACAACAAAAACCAACCCCCGCCCTTCCCCCGAAGACGGAACTCAAGCAACAAAATAATAAAATCCATCAATCAATGATACAAAATAATGTACAAAATTAAGAGCTAGGGTGATTCAGTTTTGTATCACAACCCAATTAAATTTTCAGGAATTCTTTTGCATATAAAGTGATATTTTAAAAGGAATTTCTTTTTTTCTGGTCCCATGGCTGCTGAAAAGGTAAAATGTCTCCCCCAACCTTTCTCTTTCTCCTTTTTGAGTGGTGGATATTATTAGGAAGTGCTTTCCAGCCGAACTGAGCCCTAACACCCTCCCTAGGCACCTCCTCTCCCTTCTTCCCCCTCCCTCCCCCTCCCTCCCCCTCCTCATTACTGCACACCACCCACTTTTTCTTCAGGAGAATCTTTTCTACTCTCCTCACTGTGAGGACCAGATCTGGAAGAGCAAGGACGCCCAAGTTTTCAGCGTCTTGTTTAAAACAGAGCCAGACACTCCTCTGCACCAGTGAGGTGGAGGGAGGCAGTGCTCAGAAATTAGCAGCCAGTGGGGTAGCCTGTGGAAAAGCTGGAAACAAGCCTTTGCACCTCTGACTCCCCACCCCCACCCCACACATTTCCCCAAGGACAGCTCTTGCAGAAGTTTTTATCTGATTTCAGCCCTTCATCAGGTCCAGACCAGACAATAGGGGCAATAAGGAAGAGTCCCAACGTCACTGAGCACCCAAAGTGTAAGCGTGTGACACTGTGTTTTGAATAAAGGCAAGACACCTGGGGAAATGGAGAAGCCTTCGAAGAGCTATTATCTCTGGAGAACTTCTGAGGTGGCAGGAGGCTGAGATCTGAGCCACACAGCCTCTGAGCCCTTCTTTCTATCTGCAGTCCCTGCTTCAGGCACTTGGGCCTCATGTAAAGTTATTTCCTAGAGATACGTACATTTCTGTATCGGGATAGCATTTCCAGTCAAGATGCCTCAGCCTCTAGGAACAGTTAAAGAGGCAAGGGACCCGTCGGCTTCGATAGTCTGCTCAACTGTAATGCTCACCAATGAAAAAGTCTTTTCTTTCCGTTCTCAGCTCAGTAATCTGATGTAGCCAGCAAAAGCTTTCCTCTGGCTCCCAGAGGCATCTCACATCCCTGTCTCTCCCACCCCATCTGCAGCCTCAGCAGTCTGGCCTTCGATCTCCAGGTATCATTTCAAGGTCAGACAGAGTCACATCCGGGACAGTGGGTGGCCAGGTTCCAAGACAGTTCCCATGGCATCTGGCCTCTAGTGTCGCTGCGCTGGTGTGTTATATTAGGGGCAAAGGGTGTTTTTCAGTACAGTGACTAGTCCGTGACCTTAGAAGGGAGACCACTTGGAGGGCCTAACCTAATTTTACCCAGGAGCCTTTGAGAACAGTGTTTTCTCTGGCTGAGAGCTATCAAGGAAGGGAGAAAGCCTTTATACTGGAGAATCCATAGCAGGAAGGTTTTCTAATGCAGAGTGGGGCCAGAGAGGACAGGAAGCAAGGTCTTGACTGTCCCTAAGTAGAGGGTGGGGTTTCAATCCTATAGCTTCAGCCACTGCTTTTTGCCAGTGACCTGCACAGCTTCAGAAGCAGAGCTTCCCAGAGCTTCCCCGTGGAACCCAGCCAGATCAGCAACTTGCTGTTAGTCCGGGGAGACCCTGAGTTTGTCCGGTCTGTTGCCCGAGAGACCATGAGGTAGGTACTAGGCTTCATTTTAAGATGAATTCCCAGAAATACGCCACACAGAAGTGTGGCATGCATGCAGGGACCTCTGGAACTCCTAAAATTACATTCTATGTGCTTTCCAGATCTCGTTCAGTCAATTAGAAGTCTACCTAGAGGAATTATATATAATCATTTGGCTGTATGGCACTCTCTCTCTCTCTCTCTCTCTCTCTCTCTCTGTGTGTGTGTGTGTGTGTGCGCGTGTGTGTGCGCTGGTGATATGGTATTCGGAGGTTGAGTCTTTGCCTAATATGTATAGGGTCCTAGGCTCTGCCTCTAACACAGAAAAAAAAAGAGAGGGGGAGGAAAGGTCACTAATAGAGCAAAAGTGAGTGAGGAAAGAAAGCTTGTGACTAGTGTATTTATTCACCCACCTATTGCACACACCTGTCTCCTGTCTGTATCCATACCTACGCCAATCTGCTTCCTCATCCAAGGGAGCTTTGGAACTCTCTAGTAAAGTCTCTGTGTTGTGCTCCATCCTGCCTGACTCCAGGATCCCGTGGGCGTTAGGGAGAGAAATGCAGACAGGTCTAGACTGAGACCTTGAAGAGCTCCGCGCAGTGAGACCTGGTATGATCAAGGGCCCTGTCTATACGCTTCGATGGAAATGAGTCAAGAAAATCTTTGATAGACAACACAGGCTGCTTGGCCTCAGCAGTGGAGACTGAGCTGGGCTGGTACAACACTGGATGCCTTCCTAAGATCTGAGGTGGATATCCCACATGTGAGATGGGAACTCAGAGGCTTGGCCCCCATTTCTGCTCAGGCTAGCTAACCATGTGATGAAGCTTGGCAGGGCGACTCTCGAGGACCTATGTGTTCCTGTCTTATTTCTCCTTTCAGAAATCCCACTTTCCTTGTGTTTAAACCGAAGAAAATCCATCAAATAAAGTGCCTCTTGTTTTCAGGTGAGAAGTGGTTTTCGGGCGTGCTGCTGGGTCCCTGCTTCATAACTAAGCTGCCTCCTCCTTCAGCCACTCTCCTCGGCCTCTTCTGAGTGGTGACTTCATTCTGCTTTGCGTTCTTGTGGTTGTCCCCATATGTCCCCATCCTGGTGGGTTCCAGCTTCTTGTGAGTGACATCTCATTTGTCTTTCTATCTCCATCTCCCCACAACACTGCACAGTGGACACTAAGTACAAGCGGAAGGGGCTGCTTGGATTGGATTGACAGCTGAGCTTTCCTTTGCTGTTGGGTTTTTGGTTAAGGTTTCTTGATCCAGGGAGATGACCTTTGTCTCAGTCTGTTCCTGGCGTCTCCTTGAAGGAGCAAGAGGCCACAGGAGCCCAAGGCTCTACCATCCAGAGGAGGCTGGATGTCAGAGCAGGGGAATAGCTGTAGAAGGAACACCCGTCCCTCCTCTCAGCCGCCTATAAGCTGGACTCCTTCTTCAAAGGGAGCTCTCAGCCTTGGGCAGAGGCCAAGTGTGTTCTCTGAGCAGTGAGAGTGGGACACAATGCAGGGGCTGTAAGCAGAGTGAGGGGAGCTTTCCTGTCGATTTATTGTTCAAAACATATGTTTCAGGAGAAATAGTCACCAAGATAAAATGTGTAATAAATTCTGAACTGTGAATAAAAAGCATTCCTCGTTGGCCTCTATAATATGTATATATATATATATATATATATATATATATATATATATATATATATATATCTGTCAGTTAGTCACTCAGCAAACCTGGCACAATCCCTGATGTTAGCCCAGAGAGTCTGCAGAGCAGGACCCATCCACAGTCCATCTCCATAGTAACAGAGCATGGTTCTGGGAAGCCAGCCTGGTACCACAGAGAAGGAATGGACAGTCAGGAGCAAAGCTAAGTGGGGGATGAGTGACCGGGTGGCTAGCTTTGGAAAATGTACAAAGTAGTCACGGAGAAGGAACCAGGGCATTCAGAGACCTCGGTAGCCTATAGGGCTTGCTACGGTTAGAATGCACGGTCTCCTGAAACGTGACCCCAAGGTAGTGAGAGGTAGGTTCAAAAGGTGGCGTGATTTGGCTTCTCCACCATGAATAGGACGGATGGGGTTAGTCAGTGTCCTCACAAAAGGACCCGAGGAAGAGAGAGAGAGACACTTCCCCTTTTTTACCTCTGCCCTTCTGGCCCCATTGCCTTACAGAGGTCACAGCCACAGGGAACCATCTTGGACTTGGAGATTAAGCCCTTTATAGACACCGCATCTGCAGATACCTTGATCTTGGGCTTCTTGGCCTCCAGAACTGTGAACAATAAATGCCTGATATTTATGAGGTGTGTGACCTGTGGTGTTTTGTTATAGCAGCAGGAAAGGATTAAGACAGAGGTATGCAGGGAAGAGGTCTGGCTGTGGTGAAAAGGAATAGGCAGACATGTTTAAGGGTTCAGCTGAAGGCACACTGTGGCATGATTGGCTGAATGAACCACTGGCTATGGTGCTGGTTGGAGGACGCAGATCCTAACGGGCTTCCTTGGCATCCTTGACATATGTAGATGACTCTCTGTTATGGGGCTGATGTGTACATTGTGACTGTCCGCATCCTTGGTCTCTGCCCATTAGTGACTACCAAAAAGCTTTCTATAAGTCACCATGTCAAAACAGCCCCCATACAAAGTCACTGATCTCTGCTTACTAAACCGAGGGGCACTAAGGCGTAAGGCAAACAAAAATAGAACAGACAAAGCATTTTCTATGAAACCATGTATGTGGGGGGGTGGAAGCAGTATGGATGTATACAATTTCACATGTCTGTATTGTTTAAATGAGTAACTGAGGATTCTGAAAGGGCAAATTAAATTTGTTAACAGTGGCACCCAGCTGGGGTCATGGGGAACTCTGGCTTTGTCCATACTGCTTGGGTCAAAAGCAAAATGAAAGGAAGGAAGGAAGGACAGAAGGAAGGAAGGGAGGGAGGGAGGGAAGGGAGAAGGAGGGAAGGAAGGAAGGGAGGGAAGCAGGAAGGGAGGGAGGGAAGGAGGAAAAGAGGAAGGGAGGGAAGGAGGAAGGGAGGAAGGCATGTCCTTGAGGTTAAAATTAGCTAATCAGTGGAAATTGAAGATATGGGGAAAGCATGTGTTTAGAGGTACAAATGATGCAGAATTAAAAGAAGGAACTTTCAGGATGTGGGAAAACCTAGCACTGCTAAATTCAGTCAAGCTCTGAGTGTGCACTGAGAAGGGGCTGAGTCACTTCCAAAATGCTTGTACTTCGAAGGTCACAGTTCCAGCCGCAGTTAAACACTGGAGTTTCTCTTTCTGTTTTTCTGACGCACGTTTCTTTAATTTGCAGTGCTGTGGTGTGTGTATAGCTTTCTGTGAGGACAGTACTGATGCCACTGTGAAAACTGTCACTCTGCAGAGGTGGCAGGACCCGAGAGTGAAAGCTTGACTTTGAGCGCATGTGGCCTAGCACGCTTGCTGCAGGAATGTATCTGCTTTTCATTAATTTGTTTCTCATTTCCCCCCACTATCTAGGGAACATTTATTTTCCCTGAAGCAAAAGGATCTGAAATGTCAGAGGTTTTTCTTGGTTCTGCTAGGGGAATGGGCTGTTGAGCAAAAGAGATTTGTCTTGTGGAAGGAGGCATTTTGTGACCTTTTGCCATTGTGTGGCGATAATGAATTTTCTGACAAACCTGGAAACCTTGGGTTTCTTTGTTAAAATAATAAGCTTTGAGGAATAACTCTGACTTAGACCTTTGTAGAACTAATCAAGTACAGATTTTGGAAGAATTGATGAGTTTGGACTTTATCAAGACACCTAATTTATTACTGTCGCATACAGACCTATACCGTTTAGAGAAATCAAATGATTAACTCCAGCCCCAAGGCCCTGAGCAGAGTTCCCACATGTGTGGGGGTGGGGGAGGGGAGTGGTGTCCAACCTGAGCACAGTGTTGCTTTGTTTCTCTTCTCCTTTATCCCTTTTTAAAAGAGTTTAATTGCAAATGAAATACATACAGTGAATTAGGTCAAAAGGATAATGAAAATTATCTACCCTTGCACTCGCCCATGCGAAGGGACCATTATAATATTTCTGTATATTCTCTCTAATCCTATTTGATGCCTCTATTAATTTTTTATAAACTGACATGGAATAGAAAACACTTTTACTTTTTATTGGACCAGAGTGTTTGCCACTAATCTTTAAACACTCTGAGTAGGAAACACAGGAACAATAAATTCTCCCAGTTTCCCTCTGATTGTGGTTAACTGATGAGACCTGCTTCTTACATTCCAGGAAATTCCTGCTATTTTCAAGAGGTACCGAGACTGGGCCCAGAGAGACAGCCTGGGCTCTTGTGATGGCATTGGGTGAAGCTGTTCTTTGTCTTCTGAGATATAATGTCAGACCAGCAGGGGTCTCAGATACTGCTCTGATGGTCACACGAATGCACAGGTGTCAAAGGATGGGCCAGAGTGACCTGCCATCCCTTTGACAGAGGCAAAGGCAGGGGAGCAGCCTCATGGGCACACAGAAGCAGAGCTTGCTTTTTCTAGGAAATCTTTCTGGGAGACCGGGAAGGCTTGTCTTTACCCAGCCTCAGCATTTCTATAAGACCACAGGAGTCTCTGTGAAGAAGTCAGAGTCTCAGGGAGACTCTGGGAAGAAGCCTACAGCCACCTTACTTTCAATTCAGGAACCTCTTCCAGGTAGATACTCAGCTCACTGCCATTTATTGAGACCCTAAATTTTCTTTCTGCATGTTGCTATCATAGGACATTGTCTTAGTCAGGGTTTCTATTGCTGTGGTAAAACACCATGATCAAAAGCAAGATGGGGAGGAAAGGGTTTGCTTGGCTTACATTTTCATATTGCCGTTCATCACTGAAGGAAGTCAGGACAAGAACTCAAACAGGGCAGAAACCTGGAGGGAGGAACTGATACAGAGACCACAGAGGGGTGCTGCTTACTGACTTGCTCCTCCTGGCTTGCTCAACCTACTTTCTTACAGAACCCAGGACCACCTGCCCAGGGATGGCAATACCCACAATGAGGTGGACCCTCCCCCATCAATCATTAATAAAGAAAATTCCTTACAGCAGGTTCTTGTGGGGGTATTTTCTCAATTGAGTTTCCCTCCTTTCTGATAACTCTGTTGTGTGTCAGGTTGATATAAGGCTAGCTAGCACAGACACCAGGAAAACAGGACAAAGAACTATGCATCTAAGTCAAGCTCCAAAATTGTCCTGCCCGCTGATTTGAATTGTGTTTTGGCCAGACACACCTCATTACACTGAAAAACGTTATGGCATTTGGATAATCAGAGCCAACTTAAGAATTTTGGGGAAGCATTTATAAACCCTTCAAAAATCAGGTATGAGACTTAAGGTCTTGTGTGTGGTGCTAGGGATTGAAATTTAGGGGTACTGAACATGTTAGGCCAGTGCTCTACTACTGAGCCAGATCCTTAGCCAGCACTGAAATTTAAAGTTTTATGTCTTAAATAGATTATGTATATCAATTATAAGCTTAATCTTTAAATTAAGGGATTTGTTCAAATCTGGGATTTGTCCTACTCACATTGTGGTCAGAAAACTAGCCACTCAGGTGGGCACTACTTAGAAATTCATCAGAAATGCTGAATTACAGGCTGGAGAGATGGCTCAGAAGTTATGGGCATGCTCTACTTGTCCTGGGTACCTGTGCCAGAGAACCCAAGTTCTATTCCCAGCACCCACATCAGGTTGCTCACACACACCTAAAATCTCCAACTTCTTGGGGATCTGGTTGGTGTCTCTGGCCTCCTTAGACTCATGTATACTCTACCCTCCCCCACCACGACCACATACATAATCTTTAAAGAAAAGAAAAAGAAATGCTGAATTCTGAGCCAGAAAATCTACAAGTACATTCAAAAATGGGCAGTATTTGTAGAAGAGCTGAGTGGTAGACCAGATGTCTTGAATGCAGGACTAACTACCTGACAGTTACAGGAATGTTCTTAGGAGCTGCAAGTGCAGTTCACAGCTTGCTCTTTTCTTTTTCTGAACAATAGTCTAATTTCTTACATGACCTTTGCACTGTCACCTTACTGAGTCAGCATCTGTCCATTACTGAAAAGCACTACACCACAGATACTGTATGTGATTTTCCTGACTTGGAACAACAGTGCCAAGGTTATTACATTTATTGGGCTAAGAGGATGGTTGGTGTGGATTCCTGAAGCACACTGACATAATTTAGTACATTCTGACAGACATTATTAGAACTTTAAGGAGTGTGTGTTCCTTTACTTGCTCACTTCTATTTCTAGAAACCAAGCAAACCATGGGCAATATAAATTCTCAGGGGTGTTCAAAAATGGTCTAAGGCCAGGAATACATTATGCATAGCAGTTAAGGGAGTTTAAACTCAACCCCCATTGGTTTCTAATTCATCTCAATCATTAAAACTTGATGAAGTGCTGTTGAGCTATCTGAAGGAAAGCAGATACTGCATAGTGGAGGAGCTGATGTCATCCTTGGATCTGTCAAACCATCCACAGTTGGAAAAGTGATTTGTTTTCAAGGGAAAACGTACAATCATGAAAAGTACAATTCTTAGATTTGCTTATACTCCCTCCCAAGAGTCTGGTGATTTATATGCATTGTTTTTCTTTCTTTTCTAATTTTGTGCTCATTGTCAATATTTTCATTTCAAAAGAATGTGCATTTATTTGAGCTCGAATGCAGGACAAATGCTGCTTTTTATTATTTGTGGAGATATGTGGAAAAAATTACCTCATAAATTTGAAGATATGGCTGACATTAGATAAAGGGAAGAGTCTAGATTCATTTTCAATCTCTAACATTTTAAAACAGTTATTCACAGAAGTAAGTACTATATTCTAACTTGTTCAAGAAGCAACTCAGATGTAGTCCTCAATTTCTGAAAGTGAAATATATGTGTATTATAAGTAAATCTTTATTCAGTCAGAAGATCATAAAGGAAGATGGGGCTTGAGCTGGCTTCCCTCTTTTATTATTCATTTTTCTTTTGAGTATGAGGCCAGGTTTGTTTGGTAAGTACTGAGTTATTTTTGGAAGTTTTTATAAAACAATATAAACCCAAAGACTTGAGTTGAATTTAAGTAGTACAAGTAGTTTTAACTGCCTATTTAAATCACTCTAAGTTCAGATAAGTGTTAGTCTCAAGTAAATATACGATCAATAGAGTCCTACCCATGCCTTCTTGTGTCTCACTTGACTGGTATTTCTTAGCTCTTTTCAATCACGTACTTTTAAAGTATATACTTTTCATGTATATATTTGTGTGTTTGTGTGTAGAACATGCATATGAACACAGGTACCCCAAGATGCCAGAACAGGGTGTCAAGACTGGAATTACAGATGGTTGTGAGCTGCTGGGATCTTAACTAGGATCCTCTGCAAGAGCTGTATGCACTTTTAATCACTGAGCCATCTCTCTAGTCTGGATATCTCTCTCTGTCTCTCATTTTTAAGGTCTACCAGAGCTTTTTGTTGTGTCTAGATACTTGGTTATATATGTGAGTATGACTGATGAGAATGTCTGTCCTTAGGAAACATGGTTTAAATATCTGTGGGAGTATACAGAGGACCATGAAATGAAGCCATTGTGAGCTAAGATCTATTTCTCTCTTCAAGTTGTTCATGGCAAGCCCTCTGTCACAGGGACAAAACAGCTGACCGGTAAGGCAGTCCCCAAGTTTACAGAGATAAGGTATCCATAGTGTTTTAAAGTAAAAACCACTCAGCTCTACTCACTGATTAGATAATAGCATGGAGCATATGGAAATGTGCCAGAATCTGAAAACACTCCCAATGAAAGAAGACGGACCTGTGACTTAGAGATAGAGGAACAGCATACGCACATTATTCACTACAGAGGGCGTAAGCAGACAGCATCAACTCTGTTGTGTCTCCCTTCACATGCCTGGCTGCCTAGGCACTTGCTGTGTACCCCCATCCAACCTTAAACTCTTGATAACACAGCATCAGCTTCCTTCTAGGAGAACAGGCATGGGCCACCATGCTTGGCTTCATTTGCAAGTTTGAATACACATTTTAAAAGAACTTACAGGTCTGACAAGAAGTAAAAATATTTAAAAGGATAATAAAAATGCTGGTGATTGAATTATAAAATACATTAATACCCTTCAGAGAGTAGCTATCCTACAGTGGTGAGGCAATGGCTTCCTTGTGGTTCTGATTTGCACTTCCCTTAGGATTTCAGGTGCCAAGTGGTTCTTAGCAGTGGCCATGCTCTTCCTCTGGCTATCTGTGTGTATACCTTGAAGGAGCAATTTCTGTTCAGGATCTTTGCCCCCCCCCACACCCTTTAAAAAAAAAAAAAACCACAGGCTGATTTCTTGCTATGGAGGTGTTCTTGTGAATTTTGGAGAGTAAGTTCATCCAAGATTCTTGATTGGCAAATGTCTGCAACATTTTCAATCTTTATATCCAACTTGTATCTGTGTAAATACACGTCAGGGACAAGGTCCTGAAGTCTGAGGTGCAGGGTCAGCTACCTGCCAGGTGTGGGATGATGTCATTATGCAGGTGAAGGCAGGTACAGGATAGAATGAGGCCTGTCACTGGACAAGAATGAAGGATGGGTGGGAGAAGAGTTTTAGAGAAGAGAGGAGAGGAGAGGAGAGGAGGCAGCTGAGAGAACATGGAGGCGGATGTTAAGATTCTACTCTGCACATTTACAGGTTGTTATGAATGTTCTTAAGGGATGGATGTGTACAGGGCTTTGTATGTTTAGGTGGGCAATTATATCTTAGCAATTGGATCAGAGGTTATTGTGTTGTGTGTTCTTTCTTGTAGCAAATTAAGTTCAAGAGAGTATGTGGTGGCTGGAGACACTGGGCTGCATGGAGTTGGGATGTGTGTTTCTGGCATGGTGAAGCCTGCCTTAGGAACTAGGTGGGTAGAGAGATTGCTGCCAGGCTCAGAGAGAAGCCATCGGCAGTGTGATATGGGATAGAGTAAAGCGGGTGAGAGGCTTTGCTGTCTGAGATGAGAATATCTACCCAGGTATTTTGGGGCACTACAGTGCCGGATTGTAGTTGGGGTAAAAGAAAGTCATTTTTTTATAATTTTACAGCAACAGCCAGGTACCTGAACAGTGCGGCCATCTCTCCTACACTCTGGCTAGGATCCACAGCCAGAACCTACTGCACAGTGAGCGCCCATCTCTCTGCATCTCCGAGTCTTCCTCTATCTCTTCTGTGGCTCTGGGGCCTCAAGCAGGATTGCAAGGTTGGGCCTGAATGGTGGAAACGACAGCTTCCAGGCCTCTTCCAGAAATGTGAGCAGCCCCTCATACTCTTTCACCTCTGCCATTTCTCCTTGGGCAGGCAACCCTTCAGTAAGGCTTCAGAAGGAAGGGGACATAGAGGCTCTGGATCTGGAGCTCCTACAATGCTCTGGAACCTGTACCCATGGCCTACTGGCTCAGCTCTCTGGGACCTTCCTGGTTGTTCTGCACCTTCCACACCCTCTCCTCCTCTGCTCCATACTCCTCAGCCTGGAGGCTCCAGGTGGCCCTGTGCTCCATGGTGGAATATGTTTTCAGGTCAGGCAGTGGGGATATTTGGTGCAGAAGTGGAAGAGTGATGAGTCCAAGACCCTATTTGCCGTTCCTTTTGGCTGATGTGGAACCTTTTCCACACAGATAGGCAATGCACACGTCTTATGCTAACCACGCCTTGGACAACTGGTCTTGGGATCATTCGTATTCAAAGATGGCCTGGATGAAATATATGAAAACTTTCTGTTGTGTAGTCTCTTCCCACAAGCAACAAAAGGCAGCTTGGTCTCAGTGCTCACCCGGAGCCTTAGGAAGCATCTCAGCTCATCAAAGCTGCTGGCTCCCGGAAGGAGACGGGCTGCAGAGAGGCCAAAGGATGTGTAGCAAACGTTCAATTGTGAGACAACCGCTCCTTGATTGCACATTAGCAGTGTGGCATGCACCTTGTCCTTCTGATGCAACCACTTTCCCATGTCTGCTGTGGAGCCGCCCGACAGACCAGTGCAGGGCAAGGGGATGGTTAGCGCACAGCTTGATACAGAGATAAAGGGTAGCATCACGCTGGGAGTAATGGCTTGGCATTGACCCTAATGTTCAATGAGACAGTCTCAACCCATCACTTTCTCCATGCCCGTAGGTACATCCTTGGCTTCCTTCGAGTGCTGATCGTTTCCTTTGTAAAGCAAAGGAGCAGATAACTTGTTCTGGAGTTGCGGCTGTGAGCTCAACCATAGCTTGGAATCTCTGTGTCATACCTCTGCTCCTCCTGATTGAGGGAGGCCCAGCTAAGGCATCCCCCTTGTTGAGGAACTGAAGAACTTCAGCCTTTCTATCTGTGTGCTTCTGGAACACTTCTATGAGTGTTTGACTAGCAGAGGGGCTGCCTGACTTCAAGGGGTTCAGGGGGCGCTGACTGCAGAGCAAGGCAGTCCACCTCTAAAGATGCAGATGGTAACTTCTACACGTTTCTACAGCACTGGGTTTTCAGTCAGACCGGAAGTGCTGAATAACTGCTTTGTCACTCCCTGTGTGCTCAGGAGATTTCAATCTGCAGCGGAAGCAACTCCATCATTCAGATCTTCTCTACAGAGGATAGCAACAGGATCCTCGGCACAATTTTGCTTATTCTGTACTTGAACTTCAAGTATTACCAGATAGATAAAGTTACGGGGAGGATGGGCCCGAGTGTGGGTAAGGTGTCTGCATATGTTTGGGTGGGATAGGATACTTCTGGCGCCCACCTCCTGGCCTGGTTTGCTTGCAACCAAGCTTGTCTGCTTGGCTCTGAATGCTCAAGTCAGCTCTACTTCCAGGAGAGCATGCTCTTTGTGCCCTCGTGGTGAGCCACCTACAGCCAACAGTTTCCACAGTTTCCATAAAACATCTTCATGAGGAAGCCGTACAGTAAAAAAAAAAAAAAAAAAAAAAAAAAAAAAAAAAGGATTGCCATCCTAGTAAATCTTCCTCAGTGCACAAAACTGAGAATAAGGTACTGTGTATGTTTGTGGATATGGAGTGTGGGGGGTCAGAATGTGTACGTGGGTGTCTGTGTAAATGACACACAAGAGGGGAGAAGCCACTTACAGAACAAGAAAAACTTCTTGCAAATCATATAGGTGGTAAACAGTTAAAGGTTAAAGGAACTTCAAAAACTATAGCATTAGAAACCCACATAAGGGGCCGAAGAGATGGCTCATTGGTTAAGACTACAGGCTGCTCTTCTAGAGGACCTGGGTTCAATTCCCAGCATGTACATGGTAGCTCATGACTATCCAGAACTCCAGTTCCAGGTAATCTGACAATATAGGCCAAATACCAATGTACATAAAATAAAAGGAAACAAATTAAGAAACCCCATATAACTCACCAGAAAAAACCATAACTAATCAGCCCCATTAAAAAGTAGGTGAGAGACTTGAAAAGACATTTTTCCCAAGAATAATAGTGGCTGTGGGCTAGCGAAGGGTATGTACACTGCTCCAGTGTGGCCGGTCACACAGGGCAAACAGGTTCTGGGCAGCCATAGTGCCCTGCCCAGAGCTCACAAGGCTGAACTGAGTGTTTACTTATCTGGTCAGGGAGCAGACCTTGAGTGTTCTTGCTATAACTGGAAACGTTTAGGGGGAAGTAAATAATAAAGAGCAGAAGTTAATAGAGAACCGAGACAGTGTAGTGGACCAGCAAAGCCTGAACAATTTCCTCTGAACAAACTGGAAAACAGGCCAGTCTTGAAGCATACTCGTGGGAAGGAGAGGCACAAACATGACATCATAAAAGCGGGCGGTAGCAGGTGCAGCACTGGGGATGACCTGTGTGAAATCACTATATCTGACGGCTACTCAAGGCCGAATGAAACGCGTCTGCAGAAATCGGAGCCAGCAGTTTTCCCACCTCTTAGGACCTTAAATTCATTTCGAGACACTTTCTTACTGTGTCCAGGCAGCCCTCAAACTTGCGCTGGAGTTGAGGAAAGACCCTGAGCTTTTGATCCTCCTGCCCCCACCTCCTAAGTACTGGGATAATAGGTGTACCCCTCCACACCAGGCTTACACAGTGCTGGAGATCAAGCTGAGAGCTTCGTGCCCGCCTTCATTCATTCATTTGTATTCTACCAACTGAGCTGCACGCTCAGCCCTACCCTTTGAAAAAAATAATAGTTTTTCAAAGGTATTGTTGTTGTTGTGTTGTTTTTAAGAGTAGGTCTTTACTATGAAACCCAGGGCTACTGGGAACTCACGCCTGTTGCCTCTGTTGCTGGAATGACAGGTATGCCTCACTATGCCTGGTTTATATGGTGCTGTGATTTGAACCCAGGACCCAGGACTTCACAGAGAAACCCTGCCTGGAAACAGCAAAAGCCCACCACAGACCTCCTAGGTAACGGTGTGCAGTCTGAACATTTTCTTCCTGAGCCTGGGGCAGAGGCGAGCATACCCGACATCACCATTATCAGTGCTAACTGTACAATGAGACAAAGGAAACACGGAGAAAGGCGTAAGGATGGAAAGACAGAAACAGTCACACCACCAAAGACAGTTCTCTCACGGGCACACAAATGATCAAACTGGCTTAACGAGACACTGACCAGATATAAAATCAAGTGTCTTCTAAATGTCTAAAACCTAGGAAGGCTGGGGTTAGGTCAGGAGTGCATCGACTTGCAACCCCTACCTCTAGAAAAAAAAGAATCAAGTTCATTGTGTACTGTCAGCCATCTAACAGAATTCAGAATTGAAAGGAAGCCCCGACACCAGTAATAAAACACAAGACACCTAAAAAATAACTAACACCGTGAAGACAGCTGCACTTGGGGGTGACCCTCAGATTGGGGAATGGTGGATAAACACTTCGTTCATCGAGAGGACAATCTGCCGGTGCTGGAAGGCCCTGGTCTCGCTCCTGCTGTTTTCTATCTGCAAATCTACTTTGATTTCATTCTCTATACCTAAGAGCCAAGAGTAAATGATTAAACACTTATAAACAGTGTTGTGAACAGCCAAGTACAGATGGTTAAACCTTTGTCAAACTAGAATACTGGTGAATGCTTGAATGTGAAGAATTCTAAAAAACGAAAATTAAAAATTTTACATTTAAAAATACAACTTTTAAAAGGCCATTTATTTATTGACTATTATTGTGTGAGTGTGTGTGTGTGTACCACAGTGTGAGTGCCATCCATAACCTGAGGGCTCAGTGCTTTCTCCCCACTATGAGGACCCCAGGGGTCCCATGCATACAGCTGATGAAACTCGGATCACTTTCTCCTTTTCATTCAGTTCAGGATTCCAGCCCATAAAAAAGGACACACCCCACACTGGGAAGGGCAGGGTGAGCCCTCCACCTCTATTAACTTCTAGAGAATCCCTTCCAGATTTAGGAAGAGACATGTCTCCTCAGTGTTTCTGGAATTCAGTGTTTGAAGCTGACAAACTGCAGTGCTAATCATCAGGGCACCGGTGAGCATTACTCTGTGAGACGACACCCTAAAACTGCAGGATTGGGGCACGGAGGGAAAACATTTATTACATTGGCGGGGTAGACTCATTTCATATGATACAACCCTATGCAGTCATTCATAAAATTGTTATAAAAGAATTTTGAAATTAATGTCTATAGAAGCTTGTATTAAAGATTAATTTCAAATTTATGATCTGAATCCTGCAAGAACGTGTTTATTGTATGTGTCTGCTAATGAATAAAATCAAGAGAAAGGAAAGATTATTAAAGACACGGTTTATTTTATGGTGGCCAGAGAGTGTTCTAATAGGATTTTTACTGCTAACTTCGAACTTTCCCCCCACTTTCATTCATGTCCTGCGAAGATCAATCAAGGTAACTCCCACCTGCTGAGGCTGGCACAACCCTTATGCCTTTCTCTCTGCCCTGAGCAGGCTTGAGTGTGCCTACACTTCCTGTGGTGATCCCTTCTCATCCAACAACCTCCCTAGGTGAAGAGCAGGCCACTCTCTCAGCAGGCAGCCTTTGGGAGTAGGCCCTCCTGCATTCCCAGCAACTCTGTCAGACTCCATGGAAACCAACTGGCAATTAGTCAAACAGAGCTCATAATATCTCACCGCAGTTGCCTTTGTCCGTTACTTGAATTTATTTAAGCTTGTCGCACGTTTTTTCTTATTTCCTCCGGCTAGCTTCTAGGTTACTCCACGTCTTTCATAAATCTAGAGCAGCAGAGTAAGTGACAGAATAATGTCTCTCATCCCTGGGCACCAAAGACTTCCTTCTCCTAATTTTTCCAGTGCCTGTGAATATGTTTGCCTACAGGGCAAAGAGGAATCCAAGGTGAAGACAGAATAGACTGCTGGGCAATGAGCCCCCAAATAGGGAGGCAGGCTGGCTCTCCAGGCGGGCCTCATGCTATCCTGAGAGTCATGACAAGAGGGACATGGCAGAGGAAGTCCGTGAGACTGGGATCAGGGTTGAAGCCATGTACATGAGAAAAGCTCAATGCCCAGAGACAGATTAGAGGGACATACCTCCCCTTGGACCACTGAGGCAGAAGTTAAGCATTGTCAGAGCACTTCTAAGTTCTGTCCAACCACTGTTCCTGTCAATAAGAAGTCACTCTAAGCGTCTCATCTGATGGTTCTTTTCCTGTTCTGTTTCCTGCCTCTGGAAGAAATGTGTGCAGTGCGCTTCTTTACTGCAATGCCTTCCCCCGCCATGATGGGCTGTATCCCCTCTGGAACTGTAAGCCACCATAAGCCTATCTTCCCTACCCTTCCTTTCAACTGGGTGTTTTTTCTCAGCCACAGGAAAAGCTTAAAGCCATGGTTTAAATGTCTTGTTCTGCCAGAATTAAAGAAAAGAAATCAAAACAATGAGTTGGAGATGGGAAGGTCTGCCACCATTGTCGCTCTGAGGTGGGGGCAGCTGAGTGTAAATGAGTGGACTGCCCAATTTGAGTCTGCTCCCAAGGGTTCACAGGCTGAACCTTTGATTCTCAGTGAGGTGAAGTTGGGAGGCCATGCAACCATTAAGAGGTGAGTGGGGAAAGGGCCATTCAGCCATGTTAGCCAGCATGGTCCTCTTTGAGACTAATATCCCTCTTGACTGTCAGTAAACACCTGCTTGGTCCTTCCCTCCTCTTTCACTAACTGGTCACCCTCACATATGCACTCATAGATGCCACACCCACCACATGACACAGCCAATGGGGACTTCACCAGAGCTGAGCAAATGTCAGCGCCATGCTTAAATCTCCACAACTATAAGCCTAGTGTTCCTACCTCTCTTAACCACAGCTGTCCTCATTATCCTAAAGACCCGGGTATTTTGCTATAGCAATGGAAGCAATGGGGTTAAAGAAGAGTAATCCTATAGTGTTGTTCAGAAGAGAATTTGGTACAGCATCTGGCCCTTGGTCAAATGGCCTAACTCCCAGAGGCAGGGCTAGCCTCAACCTTTCCCTCAGCCTCTGTCCTTAGATGCCAATTACCCTGATTTCTCCAAACATAAAAATGGGGCCATGGGATTTGTTAGCCATGTGCAGCCAAGAGCCATGGTGAGGATTAATTAGTGTTTTTTAAAGTGCCGTGGTTTTGGTTTGGTTCCTGTGTTTTCTCGGGAGGAAAGCCAGGCCACGATGGAGAGTTAGCTACAGGTTTGATGGATGTCACTTGAGATGTGCCGTATGGAATAAGTAAGACGGGACAAGTGGCCGTGGGGCTGTTCAGAGCATCGAGAAAGGCACTCTTCCAAACAAACAGCAGAGATCCCCAGAATGGGGGAGGAAGCCTACAAAGTGCTGGAAATTTAAATGGCGAAAAATAACATATTCCTGGGCTCCGTGGGGTAGGGCGCTGAGGGCAACCCCCAGCAAGAGGGGTGCCAGGAACTGCAGAAGATAAATACTGGAAGAACTCGTCGCAGGCTCCAGGCTCTCAAGAAATAAGTTGCTACACCTCGCATGAGCTGGTACAGCCCAGCCCAACACTCTTCCTATTATACGTTCAGTGTAATGGGATACAAGGCACCAGCAGTGTGTTCAGGGTCAGCTCTGCAGTCAGAAGCCATCACCATCCAGAGTTAGGTTGCATATGAGGCCAGCAAGGCTGCTGTCATCATGACAGCTGTTCTCCCGGACTCACTTAAACATACCACACCCCACACGGACATAAACATAGCACACCCTGTGTGTACATAAGCATAGCACATCCCAACATGCTGTCATTGAGGTAGGGGACTGTTGCCCTTTTCCCATCAAACCAGTGAAGGACAGGAAACCAGAGAAGCCTGGAATCGATATGGCTGGAAATGTGTGAGCAGAGGAGTCCTGACTTCTAGCTCCATAGTTCAATAGCTCTGAGAAGTGTCAAGCACCCCTGCTTTCTGTGCCTCAGCTCGGGAGAGGACCAAGGTCATCCCCACGGAGGGCAGACCGCATGCAAAGCTTAGCATCTCACACCTGTATGCCTCTCTTTCTAGTGAGGCGACCAAAACTGGTATCTTTCCCTAAGTGCAGTCAGTAGAAGTAACCAGTGAGAGGCTTTAGAGAGGTGATGGCACTGTTCAGAACGAGTTGTGGGAAAGTCTGGAGGTGTCAGACGAGTTGGGGAAACAGCTACGATGCTGGATCTGAATTTAGCTTTCATGCATCTGAGAGCTCTCCCGAGCAGACTCCATATTTCCCAGCACCATTCAGATCATGGAAGGACCACTGTGCTGGATGCTTCTCTGCTCCTCAGTGAGCACTCTGTCTGGAAGCCGTATGTGAGTGTAACGGAAGTTCCAGGGAGACATTCATCCCTCCTGACAGACTGCTTCAGAATCAGATCCCTGGGTGTGCATGTGCCCTGGATAAGCATGTGGTCACATTTATCCCCCCATTTAAGCCCACCTTCAAAATGATGAATGAGTGAGGAGTGTCAAGCAGGCAGAGATTAGTGACTGGAGACCACTGAAGAAAGACCTTTTCCTCATGGTTGGCTTCGGACCCTGTGATGGTTTGCGTATGCTTGACCCAGGGAGTGGCACTATTAGAAGGTGTGGCCTTGTTGGAGGAAGTGTGTCACTGCGGGGTGGGCTTGGAGACCCTCCTCCTAGCTCCTCCTAGGATGCTCAGTCTGTTCCTGGCTTCCTTTGGGTGAAGCTGTAGAACTCAGCTCCTCCTGCACCATGCCTGCCTGGGTGCTGTCATGCTCCCGCCTTGATGATAATGGACTGAACCTCTGAACCTGTAAGCCAGCCCCAATTAAATGTTGTCCTTTATAAAACTTACATTGGTCATGGTGTCTGTTCACAACAATAAAACCCTAACTAAGACAGAAGTTGGTACCAGGGACTGGGGTATTGCTGTGATAGTCCTGACCATGTTTTGTTTGGAAGAATGTGGATTTTGGGACTTTGGATTTGGAAAGCAGTGGAATGCTTTAAATGGGGTGTAATGGGCTATCTTAGTAGGAATGCGGAAGTCTTTGTTACTGAGAGTGATTTGAATTGTGTAGGACTGGCCCAGGAGGTTTCAGAGAAGAATTTCAGTGTGTGTTGTAAAGACTGCTTTTGTGGTATTTTGGTGATGAATGTGGTTGCTTTTTGCCCTTATTTGAAGAGTCTGCCTGAGGCTAAGGACTCAGACTAATTACATCGACCAAGGAAGTCTCAGAAACGCCCATCATAGACTTTGTTATCTGGTTAAGTCTCATGAAGAACATTTTAATGAAAAAAGGCAAGTTGAGAAAGGAAAAATACAAAATATATGGTTCGAGTTTTAAAGGGGCACCCGGAAGTGAAATGGAGCAGAAACCTGTGTTCAAGGATATTAAATTGAATTAAGGGAGTTATGACCTCAAGGCAAGATCCCACCCAGCTAAATTAGCTCCAGGCAACTTAGTACAAACCTTTAATCCCAGAAGACAGGGACACAGATCTCTAAATTCAAGGTCAATCTACAGAGCAAGGTCCAGGACAGTCTAGTTTAAGCAGTAAAGGAATTAGAAAAGAGGAAGCTGGTGATAATGTAATAGAACAAGGGGGCCATGTTCCAGCTCCTGCAAGCAGCAGAACTCAGCAGCTTCAGCCATGTGTCTCTGGCTTTATATTCAAGAGGAGAAGGAGACAATTGATGCTGGTTAGCTGGTGCTAAGAAAGAGATCAGCATTACTGAGGTGAAATCTTCCAGGAAGTGCTTTTTGAGAGCTGTGTTCCAGAGATGTCAAGGTTGTACCTCATGCTGTGGCTGGACTTGGTAGTATATAAGAGTCACCCAGGTGGTACTGGTTCTGAAGGCATGAAGGGGTCATGAAGAGCAGCTGAGGCTGGACACTGTGAGAGGCCACGGAAGGCCATTGGTGAAGGTGCACCCTCAGTTGGCCCAGGACTGAAGGGGTCATGCAAAGGAGCTGAGGCTTGGCACCATGAAGAAGTGCCTAGGAGAGGCTATTGGTGAAGCCTAGCTGCAGTGGAAGACCCGAGTGTATTGGAGACGCCAGTACCATGGGATGATCACCAAGAACAACATCAGCAGTGTAGTGTGGATCAACCTGAAGTTAAACTGCTATGGAGGACAGGGCTGGAGAAGTGAGGCCAGCCCTTTGGAGGATCATGTGTGGATCCCAGACATTGAAACAAGCTGTAACATTGAAGCTGCCTGGAGACCCAAAGATGTTAAAGACGCTAGGGTCACGGGCTATCTGCCGAGGAAAACTGCTATCACGGAGTGGAACCAGCTCAGGAGAAAGAAATTTGATGTAGTCAACAAGGATGAAAAAGGAGGTGAAGGTCTGAAGACCAGTTTGACATCAGACATGGAGACGGCAGAGTGTGAAGTTTGCCCAGCTGGCTGCTGGTCTTAATTTGGGATTATAGTTAAGTGATTAGATGGATCTTGGAAGAGATTTTGAACTTTGGATTTTTAACATTGTTGATACTGACTATGGAGACTTTGAAAGTTGGACTAAATGTACTTTTTTATTATACTATAACATACATGTATATTATAGTATTTATTATAGTATGTTTAGGTATGGACTCCCTAGACTCGTGTGTTTGAACAAGCCTATGGAGACCAGGGAGTGGAATGTGGTGGTTTGCGTATGATTGGCCCAGAGAGTGGCACTATTAGAAGGTGTGGCCTTGTTGGAGGAAGTGTGTCACTGCGGGGTGGGCTTGGAGACCCTCCTCCTAGCTGCCTGAGGATGCTCAGTCTGTTCCTGGCTTCCTTCGGGTGAAGATGTAGAACTCTCAGCTCCTCCTGCACCAGGCCTGCCTGGATGCTGCCCTGCTCCTGCCTTGATGATAATGGACTGAACCTCTGAACCTGTAAGCCAGCCCCAATTAAATGTTGTCCTTTATAAAACTTACATCAGTCATGGTGTCTGTTCACAACAATAAAACGCTAACAAAGACAGACCCCATCTGGTCTCCTGCTCTCACTAGAAAGGGAAACATAACTACCTCTCCTTAGGTCTCTGGAAGGACGGAATACATCCCGTCCTGAGTGGAGACCTAACATTCTGATTCCCCCCAAAGATCAGAATATTATGTTCTATGTCGTTTCTTCCCTTAAGAGTTAATCCAGTTGGGCCTGTCAATCACATAGCCAGTGTCTACACCCCAGGAAAGCTGATACACCTAATAACATACTGAGGAGATGGGGGAGTAATTACCCCCTTAATGAGATGACGCACTTACTTATATCCCCAGAGTCCCTCCCCTGACACAGTTGCTAGCACACCTTCACTGCTAAGCTTGCCAGCTTTTTGAGTTCTAAACTCAAAAAGTATAATTTTCCCTTCTTTTTCTGTGCCTTTTTTTTTTAAAGTCCAGGCATGTTTTCCCTGAGTAAGCATGCTTTCCTGGCATTCTGCTTTCTTACCCATTCTCTGAGGCCCTACACCCCACTCGTCTGTCCTGCAGATGTTTGCCAACACACCAGCTTTCACAGACCCTAACTCAGAGGCCACGACTTGCCCTCTCCCTTTTCTCCATCTACCCCCATTCAGCAGCCTCGGAAATTCACAGCTAAAATGCTATGTTGTTTTTCTTTCAAATTCGAGTAGAACGGCCCCTGAACTTCCGTCCGAGTCTGTTTTTATTAATGAGACTAAGCGCCTACGTGGGGGACCCCAGTTTTCCTGGTAACAAAGGGACCCTGGATATTACCCCTACTCTGAAGATGGGGTGGAAGGAGTAACTGATAGATCTAAGAGCCAGGTTCTGAGGGAATGTGGGGTCTATAGAAGGCCAGGCTCTCTGGGTAACACTCGGTACCTGGTCATATCATCATGTGAAGTGACGTTGGTAGTACAAACTAGCCTGTTGTTTACAAAGCTTCTAAGGGTCTCTTTTCTGTTCACTCGCTTGTGACTCTGCCTGTGGCATTATTGCTGCTCATTAACAGGCGTGCCCAAGCAGGGTTAACTAAGCTAACCCCTGACTGTTCTCGCCAACGACTGAGGATCAGTCTGGGGGACACCAGACTCGGGAGCCAACTGTGTGGGGCTCTAAGCTAATATTTTCTTTTGACTGGATTGACTTTTCCCCTACTACGTAGGAGAGAAAGTAGGTTTGGATTTTCATGGTACAAAGCAGCAGTCACTAAAGACAGTATTTTTCTCTTTCTTTTTTTCTGATTTTTGTCTCACAGAAGCCTGAAGTGAGTCAGACTTAGCAGAAACCAATCTGTCCTGTTGCTCTGTGTGAGAAGGAGGTGGGCATGAAGCTCCCTGTAGACACAGAAAACAGAGGCCACTCAGCCCTGTGAACCAGTGGGCTCTATGTTGTTGCTAGGTCCCAACATCAAGTAGGTTTCTCTATGTGAGGTACAAAGGACAACAGAGGACAAAAGTGTCCCTGGGTTAATGACCACCATGATGGGGCTTGGCACATCCACTAAACAACACATCATAAACATCCTTACAATGGAGGAGTAGAGTTCTCTGTCCTGATCTCCACACCCTTACAAATCTGCATGCTACAGGAACCTCTTGCCCATATTGTTATTTTGATAGGAGTATTTCAGGGAGGACAGCCAAAGGGTTGGAATGAAAGGCAATCATAAGAACCCTGCTCTAAACAGGGCTGCAAGGGCCATGTAAGGACCTGGTTCCAGGTTGTCACTTCTAAGGCCAAACTACACTGTGAGTGTACAGAGAAAAGGGTTTTTGTTTGTTTGTTTTTGTGCAAGGATTTAGCAGACGGAAGTCCACAGCCAGTCCATGAGAAGCACATTCTGGACATCCTGGAGTAGGGTAATATGAAGCACTGTAGCCTCACAGAAACTAATCAGTCTCTGTGCAGGTTATTCCCCAGAACCTTCTAGAAAGAACTTCAAGACCAACAGCTATAATGCAAGCCACGTATATAATTAAAATATTTCCATCAGTCATGCTTTAAGAAAGGAAGAAGAAACATATAAACTGTTATGTTCAATTTGACACAGTCAAAGGGCCGCCATTCCAACACGTATGCATCACGTATGTAGCTAGTCTTCAAAGTTGGATATGTATTTTATACTCAGGTCTGGCATCTCAACCCATGATTAGCTACATTTCAAGCGCTCAGTAGCCACATGTAGCCAGTGGCTACCACCACGGACAGCACAAACCTAGCCCACTCTGGCGCTCTCCCATGTCTAACACTCCTAGTATACGTTTACTCCAATAGAAGAAACATTTCCTGCTGTTAGCAGGGTATTTTCCTTTTCTACGTTTAATCTATCCAGTGGGGTTTGGTGGTGATGGTGCTTAGCTTTTTAAAATTAGCATACTGGGTATTAGGTTTCATATGTCATTGTCAAACATCATTTGTTTTTTCTGTCCATTCCTCTCTTCCCCATCTCCTAACACCTTTCATGGTCCTCTCCCCCCCTTTCACAACCCTTCTTTCCCTTTCACGGTCCTCTTTCCAGTTTTATACCCTAAACCCACACTGACATATATTCATAGATTTAGACATTACAAGCTAGGATCTGCACATGAAAGAGAACATGTCATCCGGCAACTCTGGGTTACCTTGCTTAACATAATAATTTCCAGAGTCTCCCATTTTCCTGGAAATTTCCTATTGTTAATTGTATCTAAGCTCTCATCCAAATGTCTACTCTGGGATCAAATAATGACCAGTGCTTATCAAGTGCTATGCATTTCTGTTAACTGATGAGGGTCACCCAGGCCCTTCATGTCAGTGGGAAACACACGCCCAGCTAGACTCTGTGGCTGGTGCTATTCAGAGACACAAAGGGATACTAAGGAAGGGACAGCTGCTTTTCCTGGCTTCTGGGATGCTCTGGAAACTGCAGAGAGGCAGGAAACAGGTATTTAGAGTTTAGGGAGGGTATAACCAACCATGTGCTTTGAGATGGCAAGGAGGACAGCAGTGTTGGGTAAGAATATGACAAGGAGAGGTGAGAAGGAGCTAGGTGTCACGTGACACAGTCAGGCCTGTCTAAGGGGTGGAGTCTTGTGTCACTTGCTACATATTTTGGAAAGGACAAAGAAGTAGAGTTTACCAAGGCAGGGCAGTATCTGGAGGGAGCTGGTATGGACCCCATGTGAGTGCTAAGAATGGCACTGTACCCCCCAAGGAAAGGACAAAGCTCCGGCAGGTAGTGGGCAGAATGAAGCTGAATGATGGCGGGGCAGTTGGGAGGCTCACACATGTGAGCTTCGGCCAGAGCTGTGTAGCGTCTTGCCGTTCCAATGCTATGGTGGCTCACATGACCCCTGAGCTGGACGGTGGCTTGTTTGATGGTGAATTCTCTGGGGAAAGGTTCTGGAACTTTCAGGTGACATAGGCAATGACATGAGATTGGCAGTGGAAAAGGGCCTCGGGAGGGTCTTGTAGGCTCCTGCTACATACAGCCAGCAAATGGCAGAGTCGGAGTTTACTAATGTCGCAGGCTGATGCCATTATGAGATTACCAGCTAGAGTTACAGTATCTATTAAAACAACCACCAACAATTAACGTGGCAGCAATGGCTGCGTACTCACATGGTAAGCCATCGAAAAAGTCTGGATCGATGTTAAGTAGCAGCTCCACTCTTGGGGATGGGCTTCCTTCACTGGAAAAGAATTTTCAGGAGGCGTTAATTCTTCTCAAATGGATATGCGTTATTTTATGACTCCCTTTCCTTGTGTCTATAGACAAAACCGAATCTGCCACTGTGGCATTTGTCTATGTTATAATAATCACTGAAAACTCCACATAAGAATGCCAGTGTCAGACGTATGGTGACACTGTGGCTGTATTTAAATGCGACCATTCCTTATGGAAGAGGTGTAGGACTTAAGTCATCTGGAGTGACTGCATGAAGAAATGAAGAAAGAATGATTTCCAGGATGGTGACGCCAACAGTGCAGATGTCGTGGCTTCTTCAAAATTAGTCTTGTCACGATCTTCACATCTTGCTCACAGCCAATGGGACTTAATTAATTAATTAAGCCAGGGTCTCCTGTGGTCCAGGCGGACTTGGAACTTGCTGTATAGCAAAGGCTGGTCTCTGACTCCTGCTCTTCCTGCAGAAGTTCTAGGGTTGTATGTTTATGCCGCCACACATGGATCACAGATTTAATAGAAGCATGTGTTAAATGAATGCCTTTAAAACCCTTCTTGAAATGGCATGTAACCATAGCCACAACCTCTATTGAATAAAGAACAAATTGATATCATTTGGACGGGAGAGAAATTGTATTGTGAGTTACTGGGAAAATATTGGACTGTGTAATTTTGAAAGCAGGGTTTTCTAAAAACAAGGAACATAAACATCCTGGCAGATCGTCTCAGCCTCACGGAACTGCAAATCACTGCTGACCACCAGCAGACAGATGAGGATACTTGCTGATCCAAGACCCATGCTATACATGGCTGGCGGAAAAACACTGTCACCATCACAGTAAACGATAAAGCTTTTAAATAACCAAGAAGACACATTTTCCAGATGGCCCAGTGTCTACACCCAAACACACAACCAGTTATTTATAATAGTTAATTTAGAGTTCAAGGACAACAGAACTTCAAAAGGTGTGATCTGTCAATGTGCAACTTGGTATTTTTTGAGCAAGAAAATGTTAAAATGTAATTAATAAATTTAAAACCAAATCAAAAGAACTTCGACTATCATTGCCTTTGTTTCCTAAATAATGTTAATTTTACACACCCACCCCATACATGGACACACACACACACACACACACACACACACACAGGCACACTCATCCAAAAGGAGGTGGATACAACCCACATATATTTAATGAGAGCATTTTACAAGAGTTCATTGTTCTTCTTCACTCCCATAGCACAGCCCCTCTAGAGAGTAGAAGGTAAATAACTTGGAGACATCTCTAGGCTTTAGGGACAGTACTCTTGTAGGATGTCCCCAGTCCTCAGTTTCTAGGGTCCACGTTGCAGATGGGTTGGTGTTAAGAGCAAGGTTTATCTCCTAGGACCCCACTCCCTTTCCATTTTCTCCCCAAACACTTAACTGCCTACCTATAGATGGGAAGCTGATAGCTAGTCCCTACTGGCTCTGAATACAAGGAAGGGAAGGTGGGCAAAGAAACTGTGAACAGGGGCCTGGAAAGGAGGCCCAGCAAGTACTAGCATGCCCTGCTCCTCCAGGGGACCTGGGTTCAATTCCCAGCAATGTCAGATCTCTAGCTTCAAGGCAGAGCCTCTGTGAGAACTTACACTCAAGTGCACATACTTATATGATAATAATAATAAACCTTTGAGAATGAACAGAATGATGGTGCTGGTGTCTTGGGCATAAAACAAGCAATTTGAGTGAAATTCCAGAATAACAATAGCTAGAAAGTTGGGAGAGGAGTGCGGGGCAGAAAGAAGGCAGTGCGCCTGCATTGGTTTGGGAAAAGGACTGTTGGCTAAATTTAGATAGAACTGAGTAGAATTTATATGTTATATTTTTAGGAAAAAAAGTGTGTTTTCTGGGTATAGAAAATGTGAACGGTTCATTCAATTCAAAAGAAGGCAGGAATGATGAAAAAATCCCTCTAAACCTTGGGTTCTCTATTCCTATGTGACCTCTCATCTTCAAAACTGGAGCTTCCCTGACTATTCCAAAATACTAGGCACTAGTAAGTCAAGGAGACTTTTCTAATTAATTATGTAGTAGATGAATCTTATCAACGGAATAAGATGTTGTGACTTTCTGAGCCCTGGAGGTGGAGGACAACCCTTGTTGACTATTCCTTGGGAAATCTCTTCACACACAGAATTCTCATGCTGCCAACGGGACCTCCAAATCCCCGACTGTCACAGGGTGTTATGATTCCACTTTTAAAATATGCTAATCAAGATACTCTAGTGAGGATGTGGTTAGAAGACACGCCAAGAAGATGCAATATGAGACAAATGCTGGAAACAATGCCAAACACACTGAGGGACTCCAGGCTGTCTTTGAAAATCGACATTTATGAGAACTGAGTAAAATATATATCTTGGGTTGCTTCATCTTAAAACCATGTAATACCTCAAGACATAAAATATGTCATGTATGTTTCACCGTACGATAACTCGGATGTGCTAATAACCCTTTGGAAAGGGACAGGGTTTAGAGACCTACAGATGATTACTTAAAAATGTTCAGAAACATTTCAACAATAGTTTAGGAAGGTATGCCCGAGGCCCTGGCACCCCAGGGCTTCTTAACAAGACGGTTATTTGTGCACACCAGACTCTAATACCAGCCCAAGGACGACTGCTTTACCAGTAGCAAGGATCTGCTCCCCCGTGGCCAGGAAGTGAGGCTGCCACGGCAGATAGGTCCAAGGATACACAGAGAGGTGGTGGGGTGAAGCTTAGTGACAGAGCAGTTGTCAGGCATGCACTGGACCCTAGGTTCTGTCCCCAGCATCACACAAAGGCAATGCTGCCATGCACGGGGGAGGGTCGGGAGGGGGGGGGGGGACAGTAATTGCAGAAATATGGAAAAATATACACCAGACTGTTAACTACGATGAAGAATGAGTACAAACTATAGAGGACTTCCACTTTCCACTGTGCTTTTAAACAGTTAGCAAATGCAGGTGCCATCAAGAATAAGTATACTGAGCACTTGGGAGGCTGGGAAAGAGAAATGTGAGCTGGAGGTCAACCTGAGCCATACATCAACCCCCCCCCCCCACATCAGCAGCAGCAGCGATAACCGCAATAAACGCATTGTCCGTGGAAATGCCCGCGACGGCACAGATACAGCACTTGAAACGGTAACAAGGTGAAAACTCAGGTGCCCGGGTGTTCTAAGAGGTCAAAGGCAGGACAATTACGTATGGGTGGTGTCAGAATGCGCTCGTTAATATTGGAATTCAGTTGTATTCTACCTATTTATAATCTATTAAGTGCGCTTTCCCTCTCAGGAGTCTTGAAATCTCCTTGCGGGTGTTTGAAAGACATTGTCTTTATCGGTAGTTAGAAATAGCAATGGCTTTAGGGCCACATGATCTCAAGCTCCATTGCTGAATTCACTTCTTTTGCCTTCAGTAAAGGACTCAGGGTCTCAGTGCTTAGGGCTGGGAGGAGTTAAGAGGAACAGGATAGGAAGCAATTCCAAGGGAGGCGGAGAGAAAACAGGGCAGAGGAGAGGTGGTGGTGGGTGGGGCGGTGTAGTTTCCATCCGTAATTACAAAGTAAATTATCGGCACAGATGCATTGAAGGAACTCTCTTTAAACAGTGTCCTTTCAGGAAGGCCACAGTTGGGTGTGGTAGAATATGTTCCTATAATCCAAGCAGCTCAAAAGGCTGAGGCTGAAAGGCCATGAGTTTAAGGCTAGCCTGAGCTACATCACAAAACCTCAGTGCATAAAAGTAAAACACAATCTAAAATCCATCTGACTGACTTCCGTAGAGACTAGAGGCCAAGAACACACATGTTCTAGAACATGGGCATGGATCTGTGGGTGGGTGGGGGGCCTGGGATGGAAGGCTGGTGAAATCTCAAAGACTCCTGCAAGCCTTATACATTTTCCCTAGGAGATAATGGTGGGTGTAAGAGAAAATGACCTACGACCCAAGACCATATTCTGAGTCGTAGATCTAACACGGTATAAAGCTGGGTTGTACCTTCTCTGCCCCTTTATGTAAAACAGCCAGACAGCTGCTAACTTTAGTTTTAAGACACGGGATGCCCTCCCTCAGATGAGGGAGCGCCTCCCATTTTGGAGGAAGACATCAGTGTTAATGCAGCCTACTCGTTACAAACTACACAGATAAAAAGAGGAGATGTGATCTGCTACCTATGAATCTCCCTTATTTGGAAGCATTCGAACAGGTAGTGAAGCTGCTTAAGTAATATTGTCCTCAACAGGCTAGGAATCCATCTGGGAAATTCCATCCTTCAGTCACGGCTGCTGATGTTTGTGGGAATTTTTTTTTTAAATCATATACCCAATCTGTGACTCCAAGCAATGTTTGCTTTTATTACAGTGGAGCTCAGAGAACAGGACTGTGTTGTGCTCACCCCTGCTGGGCCTGTGAGGATGGCCACAGCAGGGAGGTGACAAAGAGAAAGGACACTTTGTTCACCTCTAATTCCTGAGGACTGCCCCTCAACCAAGCAGGGGATGTTTCCTCCATGCCCTGGACTAGCAGACTAGGGCTAGTTGAGGCTCTTGATTATTTGTCAAGGCTTGCTTTGAATACTAGAAACTAGGACCGATACAGACATTAAAAGACTTGTCCCAGGGGAGATTGCTCAACAGTTAAGAATGCTTACTAATATTGTAGAGACTCGTTTGGTTCCTTTCACCCATCTTGGGTAGCTCTCAACCACCTGTAACTCCAGTTCCATGGTATTGAATGCCCTCTTCTGGCCTTTACATACATATGTGAATACACACACACACACACACACACACACACACACACACACACACACACACCAAAACCCACCAATAATATTAATAATACAATCAAATTTATAAATGTTTAACATACTTGACATGTATTAATTTCATTTAATCCTCAACAACACAGACCCAACCTTGGCTAGGGTAGTTGGTTAGGGTACTGTGGGTGGTTTGAATAGGTATGGCCCCCAAAGACTCATGTATTTGAATGCTTGGCCCATGGGGAGTGGCACTATTAGGAGATGTGGTCTTGTTGAAGTAGGCGTGGCCTTGTTGGGGATAGAGTGTCACTGCCTGTCAGGCTTTGAGGTATCCTATGTTCAAACTATGCCCAGTGTAGAATATTGCTGCCTGTGGAACATGACATAGAACTCTTAGCAACTTCTCTTGCACCATGGCTGCCTGTACACCACCATGCTTCCCTCTGTGATGATAATGGACTAAACTTCAGAACCGTAAGCCTGTCTCGATTAAATGCTGTCCTTCGTAAGAGTTGCCATGGTCATGGTGTCTGCTCACAGCAATGGAAAGCTTAATTAAGACAGTTATTAACAAGACCCCTGTTTGAGCAGATGTTGGAACTGGGTCTGAAAGTCAGGCTGATGGACTTCCTAATCTCCACTCCTAACCTCTATGCTATACTATATCCCACAGTGAAACGTTTACCTATAGCTCCAGGATCTTTTGAACGTGTTATGCCATCCATTTAGTTTATTTTTATGATTCCATGAACAAATACCTTTACGCAGGCTACCTTTATGACAACTTGACAGAAGCTAGAGTCATTTGGGATAAGGGAACCTCAGTTGAGAAATTGCCCTACCAGTTTGTCTGTAGAAAGCCTGAGAGGCATAGTCTTGACTAATGATTAATGTGGGCCCAGCTCACTGCGAGTGGGGCCACTCATAGGTTCTTGGTCCTGGGTGTTCTAAGAAAGCAGGCTGAGCAAGCCACGGAGAACACGCCAGAAAGCAATATCCCCCCATGGCCTCTGCATCAGAGGTCCTGCCTTCAGCTTCCTGCCTTCAGCTTCCTGCCCTAAACTCCTTCAATCGTGGGCTATGAAGTGGAAGTATAGGATGAAATAAACCCCTTTTCTCCCCAACTTGCTTCTTTCTGGTCATGGTGTTTATCACAGCATCAGAAACCCTCACCTCTAACTGCAAATCAACAAACGCATCGATTATTTTCCTCATTTTTTTCTCATGCGACTGACAAAATAAAATGCTGCCGTCGTTGGTGACTTTTCAATATTTCATTTAAACTCACCTTAAAGTTCACATTTTCTATATTCGCTTTCTTTGACATAAGAGGCGCTGCCCAGCGATGACCTGTCTTAACAGGACTCCACCCTTTCACACCTCGTGGTCACATGATATCCATTTGCTAAGTTCCTAGCTTTTGATTTTCATGGTGCTCCATGTTGAAGGGGGCAAACCCTTCCCGCATAAAACCGAGGTGTGATTATATGACCCCTCCTCTTATCCACAGATGCTTGCCATCTGTCACAAAAACACACCCTAGAAAAGGAAACAGCAATGGCAAGAATTTCTGAGGAGAAATTTTGAACGAAACAAATAAACCCACACCAGTTTCTGCTAAAAACATGGGGAGTCCTGCAGGGGTGGTTCCCATGCATGTGTGAGTGTGGATGGCTTCCTCACCAGTTCCACTCCCAGCTGCTGAGCTCTTCCCGCACTCAGGCTCTCAAACGTTCCTCCCAGATTCTCATGTAAGCGCTAACAAGATGGGAAACACTGTGCTCACATATTATTTTAACTGACAGGGTTTTTGCAGAGCTGTGGATTGAACCCGGAGCCCTCCTGCGTGCTGGGAAGCTGCTGTACTATTGAGCATCCTTCCCAGACCCTGTCCTGTCTTGCACATGATGACATTGATGCCTGGAGATTTTAGTAAGCATATGAATAATAAACACAGGAGATGAGATTTGAACCAGAGCTGACCACAAAGCACACTTTTGAAAACATTACTCTGGGGAAATCACTACCAGGACTTATTCTATTCACCGCATGTGGGGCGGGTGGGTGAGTATTGGCTCTATGCAAGACCCATGTTCCTTGAAAATCCCTGTAACGTGCAAACATTACCATGAAAAAAGAGGTTAGGCATGGGGATTATAAAATTTAGACAAAATCTGGTAAGGAAATGTAAGTTGACTTTATTGCTAGAGGATGGGGAGATCCTTTTGGATTACTGCTTGTTTTCATTAAGGAACTTATTAAGTTTTTAAAGTAGAATACTCAAGAAAAAAGTAATTATCAAAACATCGTACTCTTAATACAATCTTTTCCTATTGCTTACTAAAAAAAGCAACGGGCCAGACTCTTGGGTTGGTAGTAGGACAAGCCATAGGGGATAAGGACCCCTTCTTCCAATTTCCATTTTAATACTCATGAAGAATTTTCAGAAGATGAGAACCAGCAGCAGTGTTGGCAAGTAGGCAGAAGACCAGCTGCCAGGGTCCTGAGGGGACTTCAGTAACGCCAATGCTGGCGAGACTAACAGCATAGATTTTGGTTTTACAATAAGGATCGAAACCCGATCCAAAGAGATTTTTTTTTTTAAAAAGGCATCCGTTTTGTCTTTCTCCGACCTCACCAAGTAGGAGCTACACAAGACAAAAATGGGCAGTGATTGCCCACAGACTGTTCTCAGAGATGGTAGCTCTGTATCCACTCTTGGTGGCTCCCTTGTTTATACTGACACAGACAGCAAATGGCAAAGGAACAAGGAAGGGAATGGCAGGCAGTATAGCTTCCAAGAATGTGATACAGACTGCACTATAAGGAAAGCCCCTTAAAGTACAGCATGCTGCAGGCACAGACTGGGGACGTTTACCAGGCACCGTACTGTAGAAGGGAATCAAAATAGCCAATCAACGCCATTGTCATTCTGCGTCTCTCCCTCACTGCTGAGGATGCCGGGAATACCAACATGCCAAAACGCAGGGGTGCTTGGCATTGTTTCTTCCTTGCCACCGTGGGCTGCCGACACCCCTCAGGGGAGGCAGAATGCGGTCTAAGATAGAGTTGTCAGCCTGTGTCTCTCTGGGTGAGAAATGGCAGGGGCTGAGACAGAGGATGGGGCATGGTTCTCAAACTCTCAACGCCCTCCTCAACCTAGATCCTTGAAGAAGGAGACAGTCCTTGCCTTGTCCAAACTGTTTTATTCTCGGCAGATAAGGATGAACACATCTTACTCTGGGTGAACCAGAGATTAAATACCTTTTGCAGGAAGGGATGCCCGGGAAGGGACACTCATTGGCTACACGCTCGGGGCCTACCTAGCTACCTCATTAGCATGGAGAACTCTAGGTTTTCACGTCACAGGACCAGTTGTCTCGGTCCTCTCAGTGGGGTGTCGTGGTCATGTACTGCAGGACAGGAACCTGGTTGGGAGTTAGTTTGAACTCCTGCTGTTCTCAATTATGAGATTTACTGGGGTCCTGAACTTGCTACTCCCTTACCAGTTCTTCTGCCTGGTGGCGCAGTCCGCCGCCCCACGTACAACTCCTGCACCTAAGGCTCCAGGATGACAGTGGACGGGAGGGTGGGAAGATGTCACGTGACAGAAGAACAGGGAGTTTTCTGTGAGACCGAGTCTCCTAGGAATGACAGAAGCTACACACGTAAAGTCTCACCAGCTTAGCTGCCAAACATGAGCTGAACACCACCACCAATAGACACAGCGACCTGGACAGGGAAAATCTCACAAGGCCTCCATTCTACAACAGCAGCAGCAGCAGCAGCAGCAGCAGCAGCAGCAGCAGCAGCAGCAGCAGCAGCAGCAACAAACAAAACAACATACTATAAGCAACCCACCCCCCCAACCCTGACAATGGGCAAAGAGACACCTTGTTGCTGTCAGTGTTGTTCTTATGTCAGTCAGGGGCAGAGAGGATGGCGGTCCTTTGTTCACCCTAGCT
The DNA here is from genome assembly GCF_021556685.1 of Rattus norvegicus. Taxonomy (NCBI): domain Eukaryota; kingdom Metazoa; phylum Chordata; class Mammalia; order Rodentia; family Muridae; genus Rattus; species Rattus norvegicus. The sequence goes on along the minus strand of NC_141535.1, from coordinate 26,767,830 downwards.
TGATGCCTGGCTTGGGGGGGCCAAAGCTGTCTTATGCCTAGGACTCACAAAAACCAAGTCAAATCAAATTCAGGCAGTGCAGCCTGGGAGGAGGATGACAGAGAGACAGAGACCTGCCTTCTGCCGTGCATCCACAAACCTGCCTTGTGCCACACCCCATGGCTAGGTGGGGCCATAGACACACAGAGCCCTACATGCCACCACACCTAAAAGCATGGGAGGAAGAAGAGTGACAGACAGACCTGGGGATCATCATGCCATCCACAGGCATGGCCTCTGGTGCACAGCACAAGCAGGGCCATAGACACTTGCCTGCTGTCACACCGTGCACCATGGATGGAGGATGTCACCCAGTGGCCCACCAGCTGCATAGTCAGCCTACAGTGGGAGCCACCAGTGTTCGAGGATGTGGTGGTCAGATGGGAGGGAAAGAGAAGTGGAACCGCTTGGGAATTATGAAGGGAGGTGGAACTGAAGACTCGCGGGTGGAGAGGAGGAGCCTGTTGTGAGTGGCCATGGTGAGGTCCCAGCCCTGAGCTGCCACTGAGAGCCATATCTGGGTCCATGGCAGGGTCAGTGCTGATGTCCATGGGTCATGCTACCACTAGAGAACACTGGGATGCCCCTTGTTGGGGCCATCGCCAGGAGCCACATGGATGGTCAGGGACTGTGCAGAACTGGTCCCATCTCTCACTGGTTGTGGCATTCAGGATAGCTGGTACCTCTGCTCACGGTCATGGGGGTGGGTGGTGGGTGTCTACACTTGGAAGACACCTTGTGCCTCACCTAGACAGCACAGTAAAGCTGGCCCTGGTCAAGGGGACGCTAGTGATTCAGCCCCAAGGCTGAGAGTAAGCTGGTCCTGCTACTTGTCTGCTTGATGGTGTGGTGTGGGGCTGATGCCCTCCCCTCTTGCCACCATTGGTAATCAGGAGAGCTGGCTCCAAAGGTTTGAGAGTGGAGAGCTAGCCCTGCCCCCTCACTGTCAGTAGCAGGCCCTGCCCCTTGTCTAGGTAACCCAGTGAACCTGGCCCTGGAGGCATGGGTGTGGGTGAGTACACCCTGAGGGCAGGAGAGCAGGAGAGCTGGCCCTGCCTCCTGCTGGTGACAGCGTTGGGTGGCCTAGCCAGAGCAGTGCTGGAGAGAGCAGTGATGGTGAGGATCAGGGAGAGCCAGTGTGCTGACCAACCAGCTCAACTACCGCGCAGGACCAGATCCAGGGCTCTGAGTTGGCCTATCCCCAAATCTGTATCATCTGTGAACCGTTGGGATGTGTGAAAGGGCCAGTTCTTGCTGATCCAAAACTTCGGATCTCCATGATGCAAAGCACCAACAGGATAACTAGGAGGAGCTCTAGTGATTCGTGTCACAGAAGTCAGGGGATCTTGAAGCAGACCAGACTCGTTGGAATGAACATGTGCACATAAGGATGTGTGGGCAGAGGGGTGTCCTATGAGACACACTGTTGACACACCACAGTTTCCATGCTGAGATGTTTTCTATGGTGTGTGTGTGTGTGTGAGTGTGATGGGACAGGGAGATGAGCAGGCTGGAGTACATGATGTCGAACTCACAAAGAATCAATAAAAAGTTTTTTAAAAAGACTATAGGCAAACAAGGAATGTTGAGAGCAGAAGGAATAGTCTTCCCCAGAGAAGAGCTAGCAAATGGTTCTCCAACACTAAATGGTCAGCCCTGAAAAGCCATACAGTCAAGTACCGTTATACAGGCTGAGAAGGTGGGTGTATGTATTTAGGAATAAGTACACACTCACATACATATGCACGTAAGAACAGAGGAAAAGGAGGCCACGGACTAGAAACAGCAGAGTGCTCGCTTCGGCAGCACACACGCTAAAATCGGAAGGGTGCAGAGATGGAGCAGAGAGCGCAGCACAGGGATAGGTGTGGAGGGGAGGAAGGGGAAGCCATGAAATTATATTTCAATCAAAAAAAAAACTTAAAGGAGTAACATAACAAATAATTTCTCGAACATTTTCTTTTCATGAAATATATACTTGGTAGTCTTTGGATCCTGCGAGTGACATTTAGTCTAAGATTCCTGGGGCTGTTTTATCTGAGGGTGGTGAAAGAATCCAGGAACGCGGAACAACAATGACCATCTAAATTTAAATATTTTCACACGGTCCCTTCGGAAGCCTCATTGGTAAAAACAGAGCACCAAATGTCAGCCCCCAGCACACCAGGAAACTGGGTACCCTTCCACCCCCAGCTGGAAGTAAGGACATACCCCAGAAACTGAAGAGAAAGACCGAACCCACGCAGGGGTAGAGATAAGCCAGGAAAATGGCAGCGTATAGGAAAAGGAAAGTCACACTTCAAGGGACAAAATGGTAACACAGATCTAACAGATCGTGAATCTCAGGGAGTCTGGATATTGGGTAGTTGGAGAGTGTAGGAAAAGATCTCGGTGATGGACCAATGCCACCGTGACAGAAGAGAGAAGAACAGATGGGAAAGGGAAAGTAGGAAGTGGCTGGAGCAGGTTCTGCTATGCATCAGACCGTCAGCAAGGAGGCAACATCCTCACAGAAACCACGTGGTTCTGCCACTGTAAGGCGATGTTCTTTTTCTCCTTGAAGTTTTCAAGTGGGCTCTCACTCTACGGTTGAGGCTATCCTAAAACCGTAACCCGGTCTGCCTTCAACTGGTCAGTGAACCTCTGTCACAGTGCTGAGATTACAGGCATGGGTCTCCACACTTCACTCTGGGGTTTCTTCTGAATTGAAGAAGATGTTAAAGTACCGGATCCCACCCCAGAAGACAGCCTGCTATTGCAGGTCTGAGGAAAAAGCAAACACACATGAATATGGGTAAGACGATAGATAAGGATCTGCCACGACACCAGACGCTCTTGTATAAATGCCATTGGTTCAGAACCCAGAGACGCAATAGCTAATTCAATTGCGATGCTGATGAACCTGGACAGTGGGGATGGAAACGGAAGAGTGCATTTATTTGAAGGTCAGAGAAGGACAAAAGAAGACCCAATTATTCCCTTTAGTGACTGACCCATTATCTCAAAATAGGGTGCAATTTCCCGATCCTCCCGAACAGGTTGCCATACAACCGATCTTGTCCAGGCAACTGCTCCCCAAGGAGGGCCGACTAAGCCCATCGGTGTATCAGATTATCTCCCTTACGTTAATGCTGTCATTAGGTGCAAGCTCATACGGTACCGAGCCACACCAGCAGCACGCTATGTTGAGCGGGCAGAGTCTTTGTTACTGATTTTTCTGCTCGTAGAAAGCATCACAGCAGCAGAGCATCGAGCTTCAGCAGTCTAGAGTGACTCATTACTTCTTCAGAGGGAAGCTAACGCTCTGGCCGTGCTACAAAAGTGGGATTCCCTGGATGAGGGCTGCCACCTTACTTTAAGCAGGGAAACTGAGCTGAGACCTAGAGAGGATGATTGCGCAGAAGACACTGTGGATGCTAAGCCTGAAAGAGATACTGAGTTAGAGCTTTCGGCCCTGATACCGATGAACCTGATGGCTGAAGTGAAGAAACTGAGGACATTCCGGACAAACAACTCAGTGTCAGTTCTCAGAATGATCAGTTGCTGAAAGGAACAGCAGTGGGAAATGGTCATCAGTCCAGCAGCAACCGAAGGACCCCGTAAAGCAGAAGAGACAGAGTTAAGGTGAAGACCATGTGATTCTGGAGGAGCATAAACCAGTTCTGCCGGTAACATCTTGCTTCAGCCAGCCACGCCCTGTGCCTATTAGAAGTGTAAGCTGCCTCCCCATCACCACATCAGTCAGTGTTGGCAACGTCATTCTGAAAACTCACGTTATGTCTGAAAAGAAAACCGACTTTTTTAAACCTATTGCAAACGGGAAGATGGTTAACAGCTGAAAGGAGGCATCTTTCAAATCTGTTCCCACACCATGGAAGGATTTACACTAGCTTTTTATGTATATAATATATATTATACAGTGTTTATATTTTAAAAAAGATATTACTGGGGCATCCATTTTCTGTGGACTCTTTGATACTTCAAGCCCTCTTGCCTTAGCATTATGAAAAAAAAAAAAAAAAAGAGAAAACTTACTTTACCAGGGTAATGCTCACTTTCCAGAAATTATTGAAATTTGGACAACATTTAACTTAAGCTTCAAGCAGCTTTTTATGAGCTTGTAGCAATCCGGTGCAGTAACGGAGCCATTTCCCATTTGAAATGGCTTCGACGGTAAATTAACAAGTCAGTTATTAAACTAGCAGGATCCGACGATGATACATCTAGGGAAAGCAGAGGTAATTGACTGACTTATTTCTACGTAATGTTTCACCGAGAGACGTTTCCATCTCATTACAGCTGCTTTCCTTATCTTTTCCATTGGACTTTGCATGGATTTTCTTTTTCTTTTCTTTTCTTTCTTTTTGTTTACATTTTTAAGAGTGGGGTTAGATATTCTTACCATGGGGTTTTTTACAGGGTTATATAATAGCAGTGCTGTGCTTTTAGCTGTAGCATTTAATTTTTTAATTTTCCATTTTTCAAGAATAGTTTCTGCTTTGTTAATATTTATACACGGGCTACTTGTTGAAGTAATTAATTAAAAATATAACCAAGTACCTAAGTCTTTCAGCTGATGTACTAAATATTAAATTCCCTTAAGTCAGGCAGAATTGTTTTTACAATTTGATAAATTATGCAGTAGTGTAATGGCAATTTTTAAAAATGCAGATTTAAGCCTGTACATTACTGGATCTGATGACTTGGCAAGAGAATCAGGTGCTTTCAGCTTTCTTGAGAAAACCCTGTGTGGAACGTTTACACTGACTAACAAGCTGGTATTGCTGGGTCCTTGATTTAAAGAAATTAATTTGGAAAACAAAAAGAATCTGCCACGAGTCCCGAGTTTCTAGGGAAATTTAAAAAGACTCAGCAAAGGATAATTCAAACCTTTGGCAAATGAAAACTATTTTCCCACTATGGAGAGAAAGTCACAAGCCCAGCAAAACTGTCACACGATATTTCGGCATTATGCAAATATAATCAACACAGTACCTGTCAATATATAAAAGCTGTAGTATCGCTTCCCAACCTTCTGAGCAGAATTAAGCCCAAAACCACCAGGCATTGGAAATTCTAAATCCCCAGGTACTGACCTTAGGTACTGACCTAAGGGAAGAAAATGGAATAAACAAGTAAGCCCAGCATGGTGGCCTATTCCTGTAACCCAGTGCTGAAGCATCAGGACTGCAGCCTGCTTGAGCCCAGCATCAACTACACAGTAGGTCCCAGGCTAGCAGGACCACAGTGTATGCACTATCTAAAGAAAAGAGAAGGGGCTGGAGAGATGGCTCAGCGCTTAAGAGCACTGGCTGCTCTTCCAGAGGTCCTGACTTCAATTCCCAGCAACCACATGGTGGCTCACAACCATCTGTAATGGGATCAGATGCCCTCTTCTGGTTGTGTCTGAAGACAGCTACAGTGTACTCACATACATTAAATAAATAAATAAATCTTTAAAAATGTATTTGTAACTTTTTCAAAAAGGAAGGGGGGAAGGGGGAGAAACAGCAGCAGAAGCAGAAAAAAAAAACTCTCAGAAACTAGGGCCATGAAATATAACTAAAAGGCAGAGAGCAAAGAGAACTGAAAAGAGAAGATAATTTTTAAAAAGCTCAGAGAAAACTGCGGGTAGATCCAAATATCTACAGCGGAGGCTTGTGAAGAAGACAATGAAATGTGGAAGACAGGGTTAAACCCAGTCAGAAGGCAGTTGGTTACCTCCACAATGTTCATGCAAGAATCACGCAACAGGCTTATCTCAAATGTCTATATTTCACCCTTCCCGTCAAGGCTCAGGGAACGTTACAGAAGAGAGGGCAGAAAGACTGGAAGAACAGGGATTGGGAAGGCCTGAGACATAACTTGCCATAACAGTGTTTTCTGGGCATAACTAGTTTTGCTTTTATGAATTCATGGCAGGTGTGGCTACCTGCCTAAGATATGGACAAAAATCAAGCCAGTCGAAATTCCAGCATGGGTCAGGGAGGGACCCACAAGAACCCATCTCTATCTGGGGAGCTTTTGGCAACTGATGAGTGCTGGAGGGGGAAGAGTCAGTCGCATCAGCCCCTGGTAGGCTGACCATGCTCCAATGGACGGCCCTACACCCCTGAGCGTGTAGACAAAACTAAACATGCTCAGTGGATTATATAAAAGGAGGAAGGCCATGAAGTATTGAGAGGATAGGATGTGCTGGTGGGGATTTGGAAGTCTGGGGGACTGAGGGGTAGACACGATCAAAATACATTGTGTACATGTATGAAATTCTCAAAAGAGTAAACTTTAAAATGTATTTTCCAAAAACGCATCACTCAAATAAATGTACTGATGACAGCGTCTTTGACCAAAGCGAGATTCAGAGGAATACAGAAAGGCTGGCAGCCACCAAGGTAAATCTGTGATGCTTGACATTGAATCAAAGATCAACCAGCATGCGAAGAGGACCCGCAAAGAGGCTGACCAACTAGTCACAACCACCCAGAGGAGACACGCATGCTGCTAATTGTTTGCTAATTCACAGTTGCTGCACTGCAGCCATGACACCGTAGGTGTTCAAGGAGTTAAAGTTAAAAGACCAGCGTTTAACTCTTAGAAGTAAAAGCACCAAAGCGTGAAATGGAAAACAGTCCAGCTGTACTTAACTGGTGATTGGATATTGAGAGATGACACACTCGAAGGTCGTAATAATTAGCCTTAGTTGTAAACTTGATTGGGTTTATAAAAAATATCTAGAAGATTAGGAACACACACACTTCTCAGTATTTTCAGGGAAGATTTAATCATGAGGCTTCTGACCTAAGCAAATGGTTTAATCCACTGACCATCCAAAGTCTGATGAGACTACTGGGGACTGAGGCTCGCCTGGAGGGTAGGGCCTCAGCTGCAGATGAGCATCTCTGAGTAAGTACATTCGAGACTATATCTTGGTCTTGCCCTCTTCTTGCTACTGGCTGCTACGAAATGAACGGCTGCCTCTTTCACACACCCTTGCCAACATGGTATCCAGTCTCCTCTGCTGAACACGGCGGGTCCAAGTGATGAGTGTTCTTGGAAGGAAGAGAAACTACCTTTTTGAAAACAACATCCCTGTCCCACTTAGTTTTAACTGTGAACCTGATACCTAGAGTCATCTGAGAGGAAAGCTTCCACTACAGAATTGGCCTCCTGGCATATCTGGGGTATTGTCTCGATTGATAATTGATGCAGAAGGGCCAGGCCCATTGTGGGCAGCACCATCCCTAGGAAGATGGTGCTGGGTTGTATAGGAAAGCTTGCGAAGTATCATCCACAGAGCACCTAGTAAGCAACAAGCATGGCTTTAGCTCCACATTCCTGCCCTGAATTCCCTCAGTGATGGATTGTGATCTGGGCGTATAGACCAAATAAATCCTGTCCTCCCTGAGGTTCTTTAGGTCACAGTGGTATATCACAGCAATAGAAAACAATCTAGGACAGCCCTGGAACTCTGATATTTCTCATAGCAGTTTAACAGTTTGAAGCAAGATTAAGAAGAATTGATGTCTGCACACTGACGGAGACCTCTGCAGCACTGGCCATCGCTGGCCTCCATCCATTACTGCCATGCCCAACTCAGGCGCCTCTGCTGAACGCTGAAAAAAACCAACATCGTCTTAAAAAATGGTTTTTCCATTTCTGGGAAAAAAAAAACTCCCATCCTCTGGGCATAGATCAAGTGACTCTGACACTTGGCTGGCCGCTTGTTTTTTTGCTGGTTGGGAAGGTGACTGGCCGCTTTCTTGGTACCTGCTGCTGGGTACAAGATGCCCTGCCACTGATGTGGAAAAACCTGCATGGAGCCAGGGGCAGAAGCAGGGGGGGAGGGGTTGTTTTTTTTTTCTTTCTGGAATGATAAAGTTGAAAGTCATCCTTCACTTTAGGGATAGGAATTTGCTGGATTTTCAACAGAACGAGCCTGGAAATGTGTCTACAGATTAAACCATAGGCACAAATCGGACTTAAAAAAAATAACAGAAAAGGAGGCCCACTTATGATATGCCGTACTTGGGCCTATGTTTTTGGAAACAGTCCTGAAGGACCCAGAGCTTCGGTTCCCTAAGGAGTTTATCACCAAGAGAACACTCTAGGGCTAAAGAAGGACAGCAACTTCGAATTAAATGGTGACCACATACGGTGCCGATTTCTCCGCACATAGAAGCCAGACTCTAAAGGTCACTCCTGATTGAGATCATCTTAGTGAAATGTGGGTTTACAACCTGAAATCTGGTGATACAGATCTGGACAGTGCCAAAAATAATAGTCCACGGTTCAGGAACAAGGGAATTTTTTTTTCAGAATGATCAAAACATACCACAGAACAAGTGTACATTTCTGATATGAAACAAAACAAAAATAAAAACTGACTGAGCTCCTAGCACACCACAGTGTGACCACATCAGAACCAAGTACATTTGCCTTGTTCTGATTTTGTATTCGTGTGTGGAGTGCATGAGTGTGTGTGTATGTGCATATTTAAATGTGTGTGAATGCATACATTGCCCATGTGTGTGAAAGCCAAAGTTAACATCCCCTGGATGGTGGGAAGAGATACCATGGCCAAGGACAACATTTAGTTGGGGCTGGCTCACAGGTCAGAGGTTCGGTCCATTATCATCAAGGAGGAACATAACAGCATCCAGGGAGGCATGATGCAGGAGGAGCTGAGAGTTCTACATCTTCTTCCGAAGGCAAACAGAAGACCAGCATCCTCAGGAAGCTAGGAGGAAGCTCTCTCAAAGTCCACCCCCACAGTGACACACTTCCTCCAACAAGGTCATACCTCCTCATAGTGTCATTTTCTGGGTCAAGCATATTCAAACTACCATACCAGCTTAGACAATGAATCAGAGTCTCTCACTGAACCCTTGGCCAGCTGATTCAGTTTGTTCCAGAGATGCCCTGTGTCACCAGCTCCCGTGTGCTAGGGTTATAAGCAGACCACTGTGTACCCTGGCACATGTCCATGAGGGTCTGAACTCAGTTCATGTTTGTGCTGCAAGCACTCTGCCCACTGAATCATCTAACTTTTTTTTTGAGACTTACTCTGTAGCCCAGGCTAGCCTGAAATTTGCCATCTAGCTACCTCAGGATCCCATGTATTGTGCACCCAGCTTTTCTTCCTTCTTTGTCAGCCTTCAGTGACTGTCACATTTAAAGTGGCTGATGGACATTAGTTCAGCACTGTGTGCTCAGATATTACTTTTTTGAAGATTTATTTATCTATTTTATGTTTATGAATACACTGTAGCTATCTGTCTTCAGACACACCAGAAGAGGGCATCAAATCCCATTACAGATGGTTCTGAGCCACATGGTGTGATTGCTGGGAATTGAACTCAGGACCTCTGGAAGAGCAGTCAGTGCTCTTAACCACTGAGCCATCTCTCCAGCCCTGTGCTTAGATGTTTATTTCCTTTTCATTGTGAAATGTTTTGTTTTTGCACTAGAGAAGCAAGGGAGACATAGGCTTGTCCAGAACTGTTTTATATTTTCCTATATGCACTGGCATAGGATAATTTATTTGGACATTCTTATATGCTATGTCTCTCAGTGAGATCAGCTTCTCCTCTTTTTTTTTTTTTTTTTTTGTTCAGGAAGCGAGATTTTCTTCTGAGTGTTGTGGTTTGATTTTCTTCCATGTAATTCCTGCATTGTGAGGTGGCAGCTCAGGAGGTAAGAACACTTGGAGTTCTTGCAGAGGACCTGGGTTCAGGTCTCAGCACCCAGAAGGTGGCTCACAACCATCCAGACTCCAGTTTCAGGGGATCTGACACCCTCTTCTACCCTCCATGTGAAGCGGGCATGTGCATACACATTCATGTGGGCAAAATCCATAAACATAAATATTTTTTTAGAAATGGCTTTTTTAGATAAGTAAAAGTATATACTTTCAAAAGGAAAATACAAATGGAAAAACGTTTAAGATTTTTTTCAAAGACCATATAAGAAAGGCTGTGTTGAAAATGAACATTTCTAATCATGAAGGAATAAAAGTGTTATAGCCCACCTAGAGAACAATATGGTTATATATATTTCCATATATAAAAACCATGTCTATAAGTGGCCATTTTTCTTTAGCACACTTACTTAAATTTTATATATAAATATATATAAATGTATGTGTATGAGTATGTATATGTATATATACATACATATATACATACATTCATATGCTAAATGTAGGCAAAGATTTTTTTGCAGGCTTAGTTCATTTCAGTGTTATTGATTAAAACATCAGGAGGCTGGGACTGGAAAAGTAGCTCAGTGGTTAAGAGCACTCTCTGTTTTTGGAGAGTACCTGGGTTTGATTCTCAGCACTGGCCTGGTACTTCACAACTGTAACTCTAGTTTCAGGGGATCTGATGCCCTCTTCTGGTCTCCATGGATACTGCAATGTGGTATTTATATACATATACACACATGAAATGAAAATAAATGATAAATCTATTTTCAAAGTTCAGGCAATGGTTAATGTAGCAATGAGTCTTCATCACAATAGTATTTGCTAGAATTAGCAGGATGACATAAGAAGGAGCTGGCTTTATATGTAGCGATTGACTATAAAAATGATTATTTTTTTTCTTTAGCATGATTGACTTTGTATCTCTTAAATGAGAAAAAGGGTGCAGAAAAACAGTGAAAAAATGCATTCGTGGGTGTGCACGCGCCACCAACGATCGGACTTGGGGCCTACGCATACTAAATAATCACTACCCCACAACGAACCTTTTAAAAGGCAAATGTTTGGGTTTAAAAAAGAAGTTTCAATATTTCTAGGATCTACAGTTCACTTGCAAGTTTTTTTTTTTGTTTGTTTGTTTTCATATTGTCACAATGGCAGTAAAACGTGTTCTCTTGTGGTTCTTTGGTATATCTTTATGGCATTTAATACATAAAGCACAAAATGTGTTATGTGATTGCTAAGTCATTGGTAAGACTTCTGGTTGGCAGCAAACTATTTGTAAGGCTGTGGAGAAGAGAGCCCAGAGAGCCTGAGTAGTGCAGTACCACCATGGCAATGACTAGGAGAGGTGAGCGGTAGTCACCTCATCACATGACAGACAGGCTTGTCTGTCACCCCCACCTTCAGCACAGTAGTCACTGAGCTGTGCACCAGACAGGGGTGCAGGAGCCTCGTGTGGGTGTACTTGATGCTGGGACAAAGGTTTGGGGAGCAGTAAGATGCTTCAGTATGAGAAATGACTTTTCAGCAACAGGAGAGGTACTGAGGAAGAAGGATTATTCTTCAGCCCAACAAAAACCAACCAAGTGAGAAGGCCAGGCTGATTCCATGACAGACTGCAAGTTGCCAGGCAAGGAGACTAGGCCTAAATCTCGGTTTCCAATAACTGGGCAATTCCAGGCAAGTCCAGGCCTTGGAAGCTGTCCCGACACCTGGTCTGAGGCAAGGACGACAGGTCAGCAGCAGTTTCCAGACTTCCCCAGCAACAGTTTCCAGAACTCCTCAGCAGCAGTTTCCAGAACTCCCCAGCAGCAGTTTCCAGACCTCCCCAGCAACAGTTTCCAGAACTCCCCAGCAGCAGTTTCCAGACTTCCCCAGCAAGTTTCCAGAACTCCTCAGCAGCAGTTTCCAGACTTCCCCAGCAGCAGTTTCCAGAACTCCCCAGCAGCAGTTTCCAGACCTCCCCAGCAACAGTTTCCAGAACTCCCCAGCAGCAGTTTCCAGACCTCCCCAGCAACAGTTTCCAGACCTCCCCAGCAACAGTTTCTAGAACTCCTCAGCAGCAGTTTCCAGACCTCCCCAGCAACAGTTTCCAGAACTCCCCAGCAGCAGTTTCCAGACTTCCCCAGCAACAGTTTCCAGACCTCCCCAGCAACAGTTTCTAGAACTCCTCAGCAGCAGTTTCCAGACTTCCCCAGCAACAGTTTCCAGAACTCCTCAGCAAGTTTCCGGCCCCCACATCCTAGTAATGGAATGACCATAGAAATGGACCCAACAGACTAACATAGAAGTCGCCTACCCTGGAATTCCCTAATGTGCTTTAAATCAGGCCTGGAAGCCCATTTGATGATCTCTGTATTCTGGTAATGGGGAGACCCCAGCATGTTGGACTTCTGCAGAATAAAACACTCTGTGTTTATATACTATTTGAGTATGGGTGTCGTGTTTTTGTTTTGTTGTTGTTTTGTTTTGTTTTTTTGGCTAACCATGGACCCTTACATGAGGAAATAGTGCACAGCAGGAGATGGAGGGTGTGTAGGGTGAGTAGAGGGTGAGAAGGGAGTGGAGGCGGCAGAGAAAGGCAGGGGTAGAGTTTCTATGTAAGGTAACAGCTGTCCCATGTTATCCACACCCATGGTCCTTCAGACCACTGGCGTTACCACGAGTGAGCAAAGGAAACAAAAGGAATGGGGTGGCTCTTATAGAGTACCCTCTAACCCTAAGACTAGCAATGCCAGCCCTAACTCAGGTGAAGAACCCCTACATACAGAGAACTCAAGTGTCAACCTCCCTGTGCAGGCTGTAGGGTAGGAGATTATAGCCAGGTAAGCCAGTGCCACAGGATATGCTGTGATGGCTGGGGATTACAGACCATAATACTGCAGCCCTTCCCTCTCCAGGCAGCCTAGAGAGATCAAGCAAAACCAGGGTGATGAACCCTGAGGTCAGGAACACAGCTCCCTGTGGCTTCAGTCCCTGGTGCAAATGTGGCAGACAGCTGCCCCACCAGCTGCGGGCTTGTCTGCTCCCAAGGATAAACAGAGCCGGAAGAGAAGAGAGCAGTGTAGCATCTCTCCCACCAGCTACCGAGAAGAGAGCGGTGACCCTGCAATGAGGAATGAGCAGGCTGCAGTGGCAGGCCTGCTTTTGGCCTGTTGGCAGAAACCAGGGTCGCCTGTTCTGTGTGTGCCCCATGGGGCGTTTTCATTATTGTTGTTTTTACTTAAAGATGTTTCTTTTTTGGACATAATACAACAAGGCCTTGCTTTTCTCAATGTATATTGTTTTAGAAATGACCAAATTGAGATCTAAAAAAAACTGAAATTCATTTTTAATCTATAATGAAAGTTTAGAACTTTTTTAGGGCCTAGTTAAAACACCTGTTAAAAAAGATGTTAAATAAGAAGTTCAAGTGGTGATTATTAATCTCTACACACCCAGGTGTGTGTGTGTGGGAGGGTGCATATGCTTCTCACCACCCACCAGATATTCTGGATTACCGAATGAAACACACACACACACACACACACACTCATACACACACACATACATATACACATACACACACATACATATACACACACTCATACACACACACATACATATACACATACACACACTCATACGCACACATACATATACACATACACACACACTCATACACACACATACATATACACATACATACATATACACATGCACACACATACATATACACACACTCATACACACACATACATATACACATACACACACATACATAAACACACACACATACACACACATACATATACACACACATGCACATATACACACACAGACACACACACATACACATACAGACATATACACTCATACATACACAAACTCATACATACATATACACACATATATATACATACACATACACACATATACACATACACACACAGACACAGACACACACATACACACACACACACACATAGAGAGAGAGAGAGAGAGAGGAGAGAGAGAGAGAGAGAGAGAGAGAGAGAGCGCCTTGTTTTTAATATGCCCTAGGCAGCTCAATGACTGGGCCACCCCCTAACTCCACGTGGCTAACACACACTCCCCTCCAATACTCCTGAGTTAATACTTACTAAGTCTGTATTTCATCTTTGCTGCCCTGGACCCTGCTGGGAAGCCCTCCTGGGGCCACATTTTTCCTGCACCTTTCCAGTGGGGTCTGTCTCCTAAGCCCTCATCATGGCTGAATCCCCTCTTCCCCTCTGTCCCTTCCCTGGAATCCTCCAACAGTCCTGCTTCTGTCTTCCTGCCCAGCCTTTGGCTGTAGGTAACTTTATTGACCAGTCAAAAACCAACTGGGGGGTTGGGGATTTAGCTCAGTGGTAGAGCACTTGCCTAGCAAACGCAAGGCCCTGGGTTCGGTCCCCAGCTCCGAAAAAAAGAAAAGAAACAAAACAAAACAAAACAAACAAAAAAACAACTGGAGGCAGGCTTCCTTTAGTCCTACGTGCAAGACACTGCACACAGGTTTCTGAGTAACTTAATTAGCATGAGAACACAGGCCGCTCCAAGAAGTTTTAAAATTAAACATGAATTTCTGCCTGTGCAGGGGTGGCCTGAGACCCAGTGCTGTTCAAGGGTTATCTCTAGTTGAAAAAGTTGAAAAGTGGGCCAGTCCTTGTGTGTTGTTTGAATAGTGATTCTTACATTTTTATACATTCCCCAGGGAAAACCTGGAACTCGGCGAAGCAGAACCACTTAAACCAAGTCATAAAATTGATAGAAAGAGCTCTTCCTTGGGTTTGGAAAGCAGAGATCACCCCTACTCTTCCCTCTGAGATGAGATACTGTTTGGGAAGTGGGAGGGCTGAGATGAGCAGATTTCCATCTTTCCAAAACTTTAAACTTTAAACTTCATGGTTCACACATTAAGGGCAGTCAAACATTCTCTTTATGAAATAATCTAAATCCTGTATGTATATATGTGTGTATGTGTGTGTGTATGTGTATATGTATGTGTGTGTATGTGTATATGTATGTGTGTGTATGTGTATGTGTGTGTGTGTGTGTGTGTGTGTGTGTGTGTGTGTATGTGTGTGTGTGTGTGTAGGTCTGAGGACAGCTTATAGGAGTTGCTTTTCTCCTATTCCACATGGGTCTTGGGGATCAAACTCAGGTTGTCAGGCTTGCAAGCATCTTTTAAACATTAAAACAATTACAGAAAAAAATAGGAATATTAAGAAGAAGCAACATGCCTAGAAGCTGGGGACTGGCTCGTTTGAGCACGTGCAGTATTGGTACCATAACTCTGTGAACATGGCTTACTGGCTAGGAACTTGGTAGTTGTCACCAGCGACCACGGCCAGCCAGAGGGCAGCTAGGAGCACTGGAGAAAGATGACTTAAAAGGGTCAACATTTCGTCTAAAGAAGATTGCCACTATCTGATTCCATTCACTGGTTAGTCTTGCGGAAATACAGGCCAAATATTGCCAGACTTTTCTATTTTAAAAAACACTTTATCTGAAAGTAATTTCAAGTCTATAAAAAGTTATAAAAAATCATAGTACAAGAACATCTATGCCCCATCTTCTCAGATTGCTAATACTGGAGGTTTGAATCCACCCCAAACACAAAGTACACATACACACAACTATTTTATGAGCCATGTATATCACCACTCTTTACAGGTCCTCTATTGCGGATTTCCTACATATAGAAACATGAAACTCCACCATTTTGAACTGGGAAAGACAGGGCTGTGGAGAAAGAAAAATATGGAAGATACACAAAGAAGACCACAAGGAGGACCGTCAACCTGCCAGTCCCAAACAGAGCTCAGCACAGGAAAGAGCTTGAAAGGCACAACAACAGCATTTGTTGTTTTAGTAAAAGCAGTGCCTCCAGCGTATGTGATCTTATGCATAAACTGGATCTGGGTACCAGACCACAGACATACACGACATATATGTTATGTTAACATGTATGTTATACTAACATGTATGCTATAAAACATACTATGACACAGATGCTAGATTCAAGTTTCCTTCCCATGCTCCAGTGAAGCATCTTCCAGCCTCCAGGGCACGCACCTCCTTCCTCGCAGGTCGCATTTCCACACTGTGGGAGTGAACCATGAGCAGGGCCATTCCTACAGCTGCGAGCAGGCCCTGATCCTGTACGGTGTCCCCAGCACTCAAGGGACACTATTCCTCGCCTTCACACTAATCTCCACCCAAAGTCTCCATTATCTTGCTTCTTTCTATATTTCCTGGTTTAATACTTTTCTCCCTGACCCCTGTCACCACTCGAGCTTCTTGGGGGCCAGTGTTTTGCCTGAATTATTTATTCCTAATTTCCCAGAACCTAGGACAGAGCATCACATAGGAGGTCCTCATAAAATACTCATTAATGAGTGAAACTAAACCTAGTCCTAGAGACTGAAGTGTCTCCAGGACCCTACCCGAGTGCTTCCTTCTCTCTCCAGGCCTCCACTTTCCTAGCCCTCATGGGGGCAGATGCCCCCGCCTCCTGCAGAAAACCAGCCATACCCTATCCTACACCAAGAAAAACCCTCAACTTTACAGACCTACAGGGACATCTCAGGCTTCACGGAACACAGAACCCAAATCCCAAGTGTAAGACTCAAAACGTGTAATGGCAGTATCTGGAGGACACTTCACTTCTTTTTAGGAGCCGCTTGGCTGGCCTGTCATCTTACAAAGGGAAGTGGCCATTCTCCATCCGTCATGATAAGATGCTGGAGTTTCTGTCCTGACAACAAATGGGGCAAGATGTGCAGATACCTGATTGTTTCCCACACGTCGAAGCCATCCAGAGGTTTGGTTCCATGGGTGCTTCCCCCAGCCAGATTCACCAGCGTTGGAAGCCAATCGGTGATGTGCATGAGCTCCCGGCTCTTCACACCTTTCTGTTTCAGCAAGGGGCTTGCCACGAAACCTGCTCCTCGGATGCCACCTTCCCACAGGGTCCCTTTCCTTCCTCGAAGTGGCCAGTTGTTGCCTCCAGACCTAGTCTGCCCGCCGTTGTCTGAAACACAGATAAGCCTTGGCATGGGTGGACGAAAGCTATCAAAATGGAGTCACTTGCGTCACACCATAACAGATGAGAATATAATGGGGGAAGCTAAGGTTATGAAAGAGGGGGATCTCGTGCACATATGCCACACAACAAGAACAAGCTCAGGGGGCAGTGGTGGGAGAGGTCATGGTACCTTATACAAGAATAATCCAGCAAGGACATCCATCCAATAACTGTCCGTCTTAGCCTAGTGCTGTTCCTGCTGTTCATCTCTGAGGCCAAGGATGATTGCTTCAAGATAACTTAAGCAATCTTCCCCAGTTTTCATCTAAAAATATCCCATGTGCCAACCTCTTCAAAAGTGCTCATGGTTACCAAGAGAACATGTTCCCGTTGCAGTGCTCTCTGCTTTCATGGAAACTCATGATCTTTGAGGCTCTCTCTGTTAATTGGGGGCTGGGGGAGGGATGACAACTTTATTGCTCTTTTAAAAACATTTTAAAATTATATATGAGTGTGTGTGTCTGCATGTGTGGGACTGTAGGTACCAGTGGAGGTTAGACGCTCACACAGGTGGGTGAGCCACCCTATGTGTAAAGGGAACTAGACCTTTTGCAAGAGCAGTGCAAATTCTTTTTTTAAAAAAGATAATTTATGGGCTGGAGAGATGGCTCAGTGGTTAAGAGCCCCGACTGCTCTTCCACAGGTCCTGAGTTCAAATCCCAGCAACCACATGGTGGCTTACAACCATCTGTAATGGGCTCTGATGCATTCTTCAGGTGTGTCTGAAGACAGTGACAATGTACTTATATATAATAGATAAATCTTAAAAAAAGATTATTTATTTATTTTTATTTTATGTGCATTGGTGTCTTGCCTGTATGTCTGCGAAAGGATGTTAGATTACCTAGAACCGGAGTCCCAGACAGTTGCCAACTGCCATGTGGGTGCTGGAATTGAACTTGGGTCCCCAGGAAGAGCATTCAAGGCTCTTAACCTCTGAGCCATCCCTCCAGCATGCTCCTCCCACAGCAGCACACATTCTTAAGTATCTTTCTGGATGTTAACTCCTTTATTACTCCTGACCCTGTCTTGCCTCCCCATCTTTCCAAATGGTAGTAAGGGTTTCAAGGATTTTGCCTAAGGGTGGCCAGACACTAAAAAGTGAGGCCCGGTACATTTCCAGCTGTTATCTCTTAGAATACATTCAAGGATAGAAGGGCTTCACATAACTCTTGTTAAATGGTTCTGGAAGAACAGTGGGGAAAACTCTTCCCTGTCCCCTACTCTCTACTCCTCTCCCACTGGACACTGTGCTCCAGTACCAGAAATAGCCAGGCTCCAACATGACACTTAACTGATAAAAGACCTTTAATCCTCTGAGTTCCAGTGTGGATAGGACTAGGCAAAGCCATGGATGAACTGTACGTGAACTGGACAACATGTACATGGAAGGAGATGAGAGCTGGGGTTCACAGTTCATATAAAGAAAACTCAGGGGAGCTTCACTTGGTGACTCAACGCTCCTTCAGAAGACAGCAGACCTTTTCAGATTTGTCTTGGAGCACTGGGCATGGTGACACGTGCCACGTGCCTTTCATCCCAGCACTCTGGAGACAGACGCAGGTGAATCTTTGGTTTCTAGGTCAGCCTAGTCTACACAGTGAGTTCCAGGATAGCCAGAGCTCAAACACACACACACATACACACACACACACGAAGACAGAGCCGGGGGAAGAGGGAAGTCATCCTGGAAGAAAACTTACAGCACTGAAACTAGTATCTGAATTACCAATCCACTCTCTGGTGACCTGAGCCCTTTCTTAATTGGGAAAAGCAATGGTTTCTTCAGAGTCCACAAACAGTGCAGTCGGGAGGGAAAAGTGGTGCCAATCTCTCCCTTCATTCACATCATACCAGGAAGTGAAGGCTTTTGCTCCTCATATGAACCCAGTGAGGGCTCAGAAGGACCTTCAGTATTTTATGAGCCCGGTGAGGACTCAGAGTTAAGCGTTGAGTTTGAACTACAGAAAAGAAGCAGTGATACTTCTTGTATAACACATTTGTAGAGTCATATTTCTTTCCAAAGTACCCAGGTGCTAAGGTAACTTTATACAAATACTTAAATATGCAGATACATGCAAAACTTTGTGCATGCATATTATACTTAAACATTACTTTTTAAAACCACTATTGTTCAAGTGAATCACATGAGGGTGGTAGGACTGATTACTCCATAGAACGTTCCACACAGAACTCTCTGGTCCTTGGGGGTGGGTGGCCTAAGGCATCCAATGACTATCTGATCCATAGAACATTCCACATAGAACTCTCTTGTCCTGGGCAGGGGAGGTAGCCTAAGACATCTCATGGATACCTTAAACCTTGGTAACCACACTCTGTTTTTTTCCTATACATACACCTATAGTAAAGTTCAATTTATTTCCCTTTCATTTTTACTTTCTAATTTTTTTGTACATGGTGTTTTGTCTGCAGGTATGTCTGTGCAACATTTGCATGCCAATGAGCTACCAAGGGAGTATTGGGAACTGAACCCAGTTTCTCTGGAAGAGCAGCCGGTGTTCTTAACAGCTGAGCCATCTTTCCTGCCCCATCAAGTTCAGTTTCTAAGTTAGGCACAGTAGCTGTCAACAACAATAACAATGAAATAGAACAATTATAATATACTGTTACAAAAGTTATTATAAAAGTGTTCAATGGCACAGGCTGTTGTCCCAGCAGAGGAAGGAAGATATTTCTCAGCCTAGGCATTTAAGACCTGCCTAGAGGATACAGAAAGACCCAACCTCAAAATCAAAAGCACTGTGGCTGTGGTTTCTCTGGTGCACTTGCATGAAGTAACATTCCACCCACCGGTAGGACAGAAGTCTACATTGCACTAGAAGTCAGCATGCGGGAGAAAGTGCAGTTTAAAACGTGGAAGCCATTTCTTTTGTAATTTTTCCACTTACTATTTTCAGGCCAAAGTGGACATAGTGGACTGAGACGGTAGAGCCCTAAGCAGTGAATCCGGGGGACTCCAGGATACAGTACAGGGTGCGTCTATGGGAAGCAATAACTCAAAACGTTTAAGTACTAACTCGACATCAGGTACCACAAGATCTCAAAGCCTAAGATGGGACAGAGATGCAACTGACGGCTAAGGGCAGCTGCTCACTAGCTGGGTGACCAGCTTGGTGACTCAGTTTCCCCATCTTCCTCATGAAGACTATAACTCCTTCCTTCCTGTTTTAAAGTTAGAATGAAATTAAACCACTTAGGACTACTTTTGTCAAGGCTTCTAATGCCTGAGTGTTCAATAAACAGTAATAATTTTTATCATATCACAGCCATCCCAAACGTCTAGATTATAATGGTCTCGTGACTTGGAGAAGTGGAGAAGGAGGGCTGAAAACGGTTGAGAATGGAAAAGCTAGGCTTCTAGTGAGGTCTGTCTGAGCTCCAGGTCTCTGCCTTATAGTGCCAGGGCCTGACACTCCTAGTGTAGTGTGGGCTTGTAAAACAGCGTCCTCTCCCTGAGCAAGCCACAAGCAATATCAGCCTAGCAAAGAGGGAGGACAGTCCTCCCATGAGACAGAGGAGTCTCCCCCCACCCTTCTATTGCTCTTAGGGAAGATGTTCAGGCCCCATTGTCACACAAGCTTCTCATGGAGTCTCTGACACACGTTCCTTTCTTTGCTTCTCAGAGAAGCATGTGGAAGGGTCTTGGGTCAGGCTAGATGAAGGTAACACCCCTTCAGCACGTGCCTGGTGACAATGGATCTCACAATTTGATATCAAAGGTATATCAAACCTTTTCTTCAAACTCCATTGATCTCTCTTTTTTATATTTAAGTGTGTACACGTGGGTCGTTCTGTGAGTTTATGCACAGGTGCCTGCAGAGGTCAGAAGGTGGCATTTGGCTTTCCCAGAGCTGGAGTTACAAGCAGCAGTGAGCTGCTGTGTGGATTCCTGAAACCAAACCCAGTCCTCTACGAGGGCTGGAAGGTCTCTGAACCACTTATTCACCTCTATGCGTCCCGGATGGCATTTTCTCCCCACCCCAAATTCAAGGTTCAATACTCAGGCAAGTGTATAAAAATACACATTCCATACCACCTTCAATATTCACGGTGTCAGACTCTAGAGCCGATCTACCAACACTTAAAGAAGGAACCCTACTTACACGCGCTCAAAAATACACTGGAAGCTGAGGAATACTGAGAGCGGGAGAAATAGTCTTCTTCAGAGAAGAGGACACCAGTTGGTTCTTCGATACCAAGTGATCGTCCCGAAAACATACTTACAAATAACACTACACAGACTGAGGCTATATTTATATATTTAGGAATATATGCATAGAATGAAAAAAAGGAGGCTGTGAATTTGAAAGAGGGCAAGGAGGGGCATACAGAAGGGTTTGCTGTGAGGAATGTGGGGGGGGTAGGGGAGATGAACTTATACTCTAAGCTCAAAAAAATGATTTTTAAAAATGCATAAGAAGGGAAAACTTAAAACCTGGTGCCATGAGTTGCTGGGGAGGCCACAGTGCCATAGACGATGAGGCTGTTGTCTCTTTTTTAAGCGGACCCAGTTCTTTGAAGTACTAGTTAATGTGTCTATCGGTTCCACATACTTGTGCTCAATGGAAAATACTGGCTGGTGGTAGCGGTGGAGATCAGAGGTGGTGGGGACAAGGGCGGCTGTGTCTGGAATCTGATCCTAGTCTGAAGGAGTGAGTCAGAGAGGAAAACATTGTAAATCGAATCCGGCCACTGCCGCTGCTACAGGAACTGAACAGGGCTCCACACACCAGTCGGCAGGGGGCCAAGGCAGTGAGTAGGGCTGTTTTTGTGATTAGCTCGCCATCATGTTTCTGCCATTAGCAATGATAAGCTTTCCCAGTTCCAGTTAGCAGCATGGCCTCTTCTGTCAGCTTTTCAAGACTGCTCTAAGAACAAAGTATTGTCAATCGCCACACCTGTGATTTCCACCTGATTCTTCCAGATGTGCAGAGCGGGGGCTTCAGCGCCCCCTGGGCGTGGCACCTCTACATTGCAAGAATGCATGTGCTCTCATAAACCACAGTGGAAAAGGGAGTTTCCTATACCGATCCAGACGATCGGTTTTTACAAGGACTATAGAAATACCAGATTTCAGGCATACTTCTTCTAATTCTCCCTCCTAAATCTCTACATGGCCTGGGTTAATTTTCTCTTGTTAAGAATTCATTTTCAAGAGAAAATTTGGTTTCATTTCCTGACTGACTTATGCAAAAGCTTCCAAATCAAAATAAGATGGTTCCAGCTTTACGGTCTGGAAACTATGAACTTTTTTTTTCCAGAGAAATGTTTTTTTTTTCCTTTCAGCAACATTTTGGCAGACACAAAACCTAATTATAAAACCTTTGCTGTCTAGAAAAGAACTGTCAAAATAAAACAAATGCTTTCAGATGTAGACTGTAAATCTCACTTTATTATTCATTATCGAATAAAAATAACTGTCAGAAATCATGGAAAAGCCATCAGTTAGCCAAAGATCTGAGCAAAAACATCAAGTCTATGAAACTGACAGCTCATCTGTATCTAGCTGATAAAAATTAAAACGGAGCCATGACAACATTCTTAGGACCTCCCCCACACACCCCTCCCCCGTCCCCCCACACCCCACAGTCTAGTGGCTTTGTGGTGTGGCCCGGGGCTTCCCCAAGACCTCTTCCTCCTGCTGATTCAAAAAGCAAAGAGTCCTTCCTCACCCTCTCGACAGAGTCCTGGCTTCTCTACAAGGGGCGACCTTGTGGGTGTGGTGGGTAGATGTGGAGAAACACCATTCTGCAAAGGTGCGGAGGAAGCCTCTTTGTCCCAGAGCTGTACCTGCTGGCTGATAGCCAACTCTTTTGGATTCGTTTTCTGCATTACTAAATGCAAAATGGAGAATTAGCCTTTGTCTTAGCATTATCTAAAGGTCTAGGGAAATTCAATACTCTCGTGCTAAAAGAGTCTGAGAAAGTAACCATCAAACCGGATGCTCAAATAGACATTCGTCTCCTCACGTTCAAGCATGTCTGCCTACGTTGAACTCTCAACTCTGCCACTGATAAATTCAAATTGGTTCTCCAGTTCATCACCTACTGCCTGGGGTAAGGCCTGCCCTTCAGCTGGGCTCCTGTGGTAAACAGGTTTTATTCAATTGCCACGGGTGTGTGTGTGTGTGTGTGTGTGTGTGTGTGTGTGTGTGTGTGTGTTTATAAAGATCTTCTCCTCAGGCCTCATACGGTTAAAGACCCAGGTGATTGGCCGTCACGGGAAAGTTGAGACTTCCACCCCACTGACAGAGTCCTTTACACACATGGTCTTAACCTGCTTTGTGGGTACCCACGCCTGAGTGCTTATGCTTCAATCACGCACAACTAAGTTCTCCCACTGTTAGAGCACTCCATGGCCTTTCAGGCTA
Organism: Rattus norvegicus; assembly: GCF_021556685.1. Classification (NCBI taxonomy): domain Eukaryota; kingdom Metazoa; phylum Chordata; class Mammalia; order Rodentia; family Muridae; genus Rattus; species Rattus norvegicus. Next base: position 26,744,607 of record NC_141535.1, on the reverse strand, counting down.
ACTCACATAAGCACGCCCTCCTTCGTTTCTGCTGGACTCAAAGGTTAAGGCCTCAGGTTTTGTGAACCTATTACTTAGTACCCCAAACCTCTCCTAGACCACATCCTTTCCCCCCATCGTTTCTGCATTACTTGTCTTTATTGGCTCTTTGTGGCTTTTTCTTCCTCATACCTCTTTCCTCAGGGCTAAGAATGAAGTTCGTTGTTTGTGTTAGCAAAATCTCACTGAGGACCAGCTAACAGAAACGGAACAGATACAGGAGGAAAAGGCCACCAGCTCCAAACATAGAGGGAAGACACTGAGAATTAACCCTGGACACCACGGGGCTCTCTAAGTCCCTGACCAGTTGTTGCCTGACCTTGACCTTACAGAAAGAGGATGCTACCCTAATAGACAGACAACTAACAAGTGAGGTATCAGGGCCCCGGTGAGGGTGAAAGAAAGCAAGTATGGAACCTACAGATACAAGAATTGCTTGTCCCACCTGGTACCTGCTCGGTCGTGCTGAGGGGGCTGCGGGAGAGCACTTTGGAAGCCACTGGCCTGAGAGAGGCCACACCTTAACAAACCTGTTTTGAGTTCTGCCATGTGCCGAGGCCAGCCTCGCTCTAGAACACGGCAGCCTACGCATGGGATATACAAACTCCTCTCATGGTATAAGCAAGACAAAGAGACAAGATCTCTTCTTCCTTTGTAAGTGATAACCTGGCCGGTCAAAAGAGATGACGCTAGACAGTTGGACAGATATCTCTGTGATTAACAGCACTTGCTGCTTCTGCGGGGTCCCTGGGTTTGATTCTCTGTATCCAGCTAAGGCAGCTCACGACCCATGCAGCTATAAACAAATCGAAAACTTTTTTTTTAAAAGCTGAAACCAGAAGGGCAGTCACATGACCATTACAAACAGAAAACCCAGACGCAGGGAGCGGGCAGTGCAAGGGTCCTTTTTCAATTACATGGGTTCTTGACATTAAGGTCAAGATCTCTTTTAGTTAAAATGAATTAGCCATCTTTCTTCCTTTTCCTTTTTGTATATGGGGGTTGGGGGGTGGTGGAACTGAGTCCTGTGCATGTAAGGCAAATGGTCCGTCACTGAACCATGCCCTCGGCCCACTGAATTACATTTGTAAGAAATGGAGAGCTGAATGGCGACTAGGTGGGGGCAAGAGTCACCTGGCTGTTTTATGACAGTAGCTGCCTAGTTCCACTTTGTTAATTTCACTGAAACAAGGCTGTGAACCTGGGCAAGGTATTCCATCTCTGAGCCTGGGAAGCGAAGATAACAAAGCCCACCTTAACACGGTGTCTGACACTGAAGCGCTACCCAGGCATTAAGGGCTGGGTAAACTCAGGGATTGAAGCTACCTTCTTAGGCACTGTGCTTAGAGCCCTGCTGGATCACACGCTATGCTGGGAGCAATTCGAAAGCAGAGGAGTGGAATGAATTATGTGGGTTTTGTTGTTATTGGGGAAAACTCAGGACTTTTTTTCTATTTCCACAGGTTTATATGAAGTTCATCGGTTAACTATGATTTAGTAATGGCGGCCTGAGATTCAAATGAATCATCAGAAACTGAATATTTATCCAGATGCTCATCTGGGTATCTCTAGGGGTTGGCGGTGGTTTCTTTACTCAAGGAAGATAAGTCCTGAGATCCTGACCTCCCAGCAATTTACTCTTTCTCCACCCTGACAGCAGCCAGCAAGGGAGGATCCTGCTGAGAGGCTCCAAAAGGATTCTGGGAAGGTGGGTGATTTGGCAGCCATTCACCAAATAACTGACTTGGCCACCAGAGAGCTGAGATAAAGGAAGATGGATGTGAGGAAAGGCCAAAACCAGGACTGGTGGGATTCAAGAGAAGGATTGTTAAGTGCTGAAATAAAGCAACTTGTTCATTCTGACGGTAGGAATGTCACTGCTTGGAATAATGAAAGACCACTGAGATTGTTATCTCTTCTTTGAAATGTACTAAGGGCAAAAGGACACAAAAGTCTGTTGAAAGACTGAAAACAATTGTTCTCTGAAAGTCATGATGGGATTGGCGACTGGAAAAGTGTTCTAATTTACAACACTCTGGTCTCCGATAACGTTTTCGTAATTTAAATCATGGGTTTCCACAGATTTGGGAACTCCTCAGATGAAGTTGTGAGATCAGCACAAAAGGTGCCTGCTCTTGGAAAGCACACTAATGCTAGGTTTGTAATGATGCTAGGTTTAATCTTTGTACGCCGGATCCTCTAAGAAGCAGTTCAGAAGGATCACTGAGCAGAAGACTCAAATGTGTGTTCTAGAAAAAACAAAACCAAAACCAAAACCCGTAAAATCTTCTGCCCTTCCTATAGTTTGATCTTACAGAAAGTGCTCAACTTCAAATTATTTATTTCTTTTTATCCTTTTTACAAATTTCCAGGCAAACTACATTTGAGGGTCTCTTAGAAGTATTAGTGTTTACTGACCAATCATTTAACCCTTCTTCCAAACCTAAAAGCCATTTTTGATGGTCAGGTGATTCTCCACTAGACTGCTGCTTAAGTTTTCAGGAATAACCAAATTGAGAAACAATAAGCCGGTTACCGCAGAAGCACTTGAAGGTTCAGAAGGCTCAGGACAGCAGCAAGACGCCGGAAATGCTATTAACAGACAGGAAATGAGACCTGTGGCTCAAAATAATAGACGTATTACCTATGTACACAGTAGGTAGGGAAAAAGAAGGGTGGGGCCAGTGAGGCTCAGAGTTTGCTAAGTCAGAGGAAGCTAGACCATTCCGTTTCCGCAAGCAACAGCTATTTTGCTTCTATATTTCCAAATAAGCAATATAAATTACACTACACGTGTCAAAACCTGCAGAGTGCTGCTAACTAGCCCTCTCAATACTGGCATTTTAATCTCCTCAGGCTTACTTCAAAAGGTCAGTGAGAACTGAATCGAGTGACCCTGCGTTTCCATTCCCCCCTTTCCCCCAGCACTTCTTTGAAGCTTTGCCGATTGCTAAAGGATCCCACTGGTGGTTGGTGGTCAGCATCAGGGCAGGCAGACAAACATAAGAACTGGCCGGCACTTCTGTCTGAAGAATAGAGGAGGAAACATTCAACAGTAGACACAAAAGTAACTCCATAAGCCCAAACATGAAGAGTCTGATCAAACATTTGAGATACTGAGTGCAAGAAAAAGATTGCCCTTAGATCTCCAGATGACACTTGCTTCAAGGCCAGAAAGAAAAACGAAGAACTCTCTGGGTCCCCAGAATACTAGACTTTCACGTGGCCAGAGGCAGCCCTCGGGCTAGAGCAGCCGGGAGTGATGGTGAGATTTGGTGACACTGGAAATCCCAAGCAAGCGCACGAGTCGCTGCAGGGAAGACGACTGGAAAAGAGGAGGTGAGAATCTGGCTGGATTCTGTGCCCAGCAAGAGCAGGGCGGGTAAACAAGGCAGGGAGCCAAGGCTGTGAGCAGCCACAAACCAGGATGAAAGCAAGACCAAACAATCTACTGAAGCAAAACAAATGTCTCTGAGTAGTCACAACAGGCTCACGGGGTCCAGCCTAGCAGAGACGAGAGTGCATGGCCTGACATGTCTCACACACAATTCTACCGATTCGGGTGGTGACCCGGCTCTGAGCAGGCTGACATCTGCATCAGAAAGCAGGAAACTGTCTCCCAGAAGAACGACAAAGACCTGAGTGTTAAAGATAAGCCTTGCACTGTGCCTGTGTTTCCAACATCAAGTGATCCCCTTCCTGTATTTAAGGAGACTACTATATGAAACATATTAGAATAAACTGTTAGCGTGAATGCCCTCCATCATTAGACAGCGAGAGGCTCAGGGCACAGTGAAGGGGAGTGTAGACTAAGAGAAAACATTTTATATTCCATATTCACATCATAGTTTCTATCTGTATCAATAGAAGGTAAATCTTCACAGATGTCGCTTCCAGAATTGTCTTCGTATGCATGTGTCATCCATACCGGAGTCAAGAGATATTAGACTTGAATAGCAAAAAAGAATTACCCATCAACCAGACAAGATGCCTTGGTGGCCTTTATCTCCACTGCCATGATGCTTCTCATTCCTTGTCATCTCAACCCAGGAAGCAATCAGGGCAGTCAATGCTTGTCCTCTGGGGACAGAGTCGGCAGAAGACTGAGCTGACATCTGACTGGAGCAGTCATTCAGAGCTACTTAGAGGAGGAAAGGGGATGGCAGAAAAAGCAAGAGAATGCAGCTGCATCCCTAAGAAGATATTAGGTCCCCCGGTCCTGGAAATCCCACCCCAACGTAGAATGATGATCATAGAAATTGAAGAGTGGTAAGGGCTATCTCATGCCTCAGAGGAAACTGGGGGTAGAGGAGGGAGCAGCAGTTTCAGGTACCACGTGCGGAGTGGTAGCATCAGATATTAACGGGTGCACAGGGAGAAGGAAAGCAGGCCACAGCAGAGCACAGTGGAAGTTCAGGGCCACTCGTGAATGTTCTTTCTGTTGTTGAGAAGCACACAGATGCATGTGGAGGTGGTCCAATGAATCTCTGCAACAGGGAGGGCCCAGGACGGTCCTGATGGGTAAAATGGGAGGACTCCTTCCGCCCTCAGCTCCAGTTAGCTGGAGGGGAGCCAGGAGAGGAGCCCCCTGAGATAACCTGCACTGACTGAAAATGGGTATTGTTTTGTTGTTGCTGTTGTTGTTAACACAGACTTTCACTGGCCAAATGACTTACAAAGGCATCAGCTTTTAGGGGCTGCGAAAAGGCCCCTGTGTTCAGTGAGGGACTCTCTCAGTGCTACATAAACCCATGGCAGGAAACTCGAGGACTGAAGAGACAGAAGAGAGAGATTTTACAACAAAAGCTACCCCTGCAGTCTCGGCCTTAATCCATCCATAGCCACATCACTTCTTAAATTCCTGTCTCTCAAATACAGACACAGTGGCCATTAATTTCACTTTGGGAAGGGACACGCAAACCATAACATGAGGTCCCCCTCCCCCCTCAGCAGAACAGGAACCCAGGCAGTCCTGAGTTCACCGATGAGGAGAAAAGAAGTTACGCATTGCATTTCTAAGTCTGAACACTGAAATCTGTGGTTACTCTGCACAAGTATGAGCATTCGAATCTTAACGAAGGTGTTGAGCTTGACAGAGAGAAACAGTTTTTGCAGCAAGTAAAAAAATAAACCAAACATCAGGACAAAACCAAAACAAACCTTGACTAATCCTGACCTCATGACATACACTAAAAAAGTGAACGGCGGTTATGTTATAGTTCAACAACAAAGAGACAAAGAACTCAGTTGAAACAGGAGCAAAAGGTGCAAAGAGACGTCACTCCAAAGAAAGTTTATAAATGGCCAATGAGCATATAACAAGAGGTTCAACATCACTGGTTACCAGGTAGGCATGAGCCAAGACCACCGGTGACACCACACTTATACTATAGAGTACATCTACACTAAACACATGACAGCTTCAATATGCAGCAATTATAACCTAGCACATCACTATGGCTCCTTGGGAAAACGTTTAGGGGGCTCCTCAGAAAGGTTCCAGATACACTAGTTACCTTTATGTCGCCGCAGAACACAATAAAGTACAGACTCGTGCTACAACACGGTAAAACATTACACTAAGGGGAAGTGAGACAGTAGGGACCACTTTCTGTCTCACTTACATGACGTCCGGAGCAGGAAAATCTACACAGAGAACATAGTGACTGCAGGACTGGGAGGGGCAGGAATGGGAGCGACTGATAATGGACACAGGATTTCTGGATTTCTGTTAGAGCAGATAAAAATGTCCTGGGACTAGATAATGACAGTGAATGCACAGCTTTGTGACAATTCTAGAAACTAGTAAAAAAAAAAGAAAAGAAAAGAAAAGAAAAGAAAAAGAAAGAAGAAACCGCACCCTTTTAAAATGTCATGGTACGTGAATTATACCTCAATAAGCAATGTTGTGTGATGTCCTAGTTTGGTTTCGGTTGCTGGGATACGCAGACTGAGGGCTGGAGAGATGGCTCTGTGGTCAGGAGAGCATTCGATGCTCTCCTAGAGCACCTGGTTTTCTCACCACCAGCATGCTGCCTCACACCTGCCTCTGACTGAAGTTCCTGGGGCTCCAATGTCCCTTCTAGCTTCCACTGGTACAGTGAGTGCAAGCTACACATACATACATACATACATACATACATACATACATACATACAGACATACATACATACATACATACACACACATACAGGCAAACACTTATACACATCAACTAAAATCAAATCTTTAAGAACACTAATAAAAAGCACCTTGGGAGAAAAGGTCATTTGGCTTAAACTTTGATTACTGAGGGAAATCAGGACAGGGATTCAAGGCAGGAACCTGGAGGCAGGAACTGGAACAGAACTATGAAGGAGGGCTGCTTACTGGCCTACTCCCTCATATCTTTCTCAGCCTACTTCTTACACAGCCCAGGGCCAGCTACCCAAGGCTGGCACTGTTCCCAGTGGGCAGGGCCTCCCTATATCAATCATTAATCAAGAAAACACCCTACAGATTTCCACACATGCCAGTCTGATGGAGACGTTTTCTCAGTTGAGCTTCCCACTTTCCAAATGACCTTAGCTTGTGTCAAGTCGACATAAAACTAACCAGCCCATAAACAAAATAAAAAGGAAAGACAGATTAAAGATGTAAAAGTAAAACAAACCCTATGAAACTCTTACAGAAAAACCATAAAATAATTTGTACATTGGGATAGGTCAAAGGTCTCTTCAAGCTAAGTTTTTGGGACACTACGCTTGTCTATAAGAACTAGTAAGACCCATAAAGGCTCAGAGGAAGCAGGGTAGGTGATGTGACTTCAAAAGGAAAGAGTGCAGTTCTGACCAACTGCTGGGCCCTTTGCAAGGGAGCATCCATCCTGAGTGTGCTAGCCTTGTCTCGATGACAGGCCACTTAGAGCGGGCATTTCACAAGTAGCAAAGCTCTCCCTAGTGTCATAGGAATGCACACAGCCTGCTTCATGGAAACCACCCATGCTCATCACTCTGCCTTGCCTCGTTCAGAACACATAAGGATGAATCTTGAGGCACCGGGTGGAGTCTTCCGGACAGGTATTTCAAAAGCCATCCTAACTACCAAAACCCCTAGGTTTCCAGACACGGCCAGCTCTTCATGCTTTCACTAGTCCGTCACATTGACTTGGCTTCTTATAAATAAAGCACATACACACACACACACACACATGTGCACACATGTGTTACCAGCGGCTATGTCCTGGAGCCCGTGAGTCTCTCTAAATTTTACCAACTATACTTTGATAACCCCGTTTCTCAGTGGAGCCTTTTCTGGGCAAGCTGACCCTGTAAAATACGCATCAGCACGGGAAACACAGGGTTCAGTTCTGGAAAGCTTCCTTATGTTGCCAGAGAGACTGCCTCATTGTTTATTCCATTGTTGGCCTCTTTGGAAAGACGTTTAAATATGAATTAAGTGGAAAATGACTTCAAGATAGATAAGGGATTGCACAAGTCTTTCCTGTAGCTCACACAGCTGTGAAAAACCCTTAACCCTCTCAGACAGGAGATAGTGTGCTGGTGGTCACTCTCTCTCTTTTTAAAATTACATATGCTAGAAATCTAATTGTTCTATATACATTTCCATCCCCAGGAGGGCTCCTGTGCTTCCTTTCAGTACTCCAGCTATACACCCAAGCCCAGCCCTCAGGCCTCAGAGTGGCACACGCCTTTGATCCCAGTGCTTGGAAGGCAGAGGCAGGTGGATCTCTGTGAGTTTGAGGCCAGCCTGGCTACAAAGGGAGTTCCAGGGCAGCTTGGGCTGTTACACAGAGAAACCCTGTCTCGAGCAACCAAAAATAAACAAACAAACAATTTTGGGGTTTTTTTTTTTTGTTTTGGTTTTTGTATGTCACATCACCATAATAATAAAACAAACTGTCAAACAAACAAACGCACATGGTATACTCTTCGTCTGTCTTCTTTTCCTATCTGCATAATGTGTTAGCAATCCCTCCACACTGGTGTGTGTGGTAAGCATTCCTTGTATACTGGGAAGCCCCTAGTGACTTACAGTTTTTTATGTGCTATCAGTGAAGTTGGATTTAGCATGTAGCTTAGTGGTAGAGCATTTACCTAGTATGTGTAGGGCCCTGGGCTCAACGCTAAGCACTGAATGAAAATCCTACGAGCATAAAGTTTAAACTTTAAATTAAAAAAAAAAGTTGATTGAAACAAGGTTCCATATATCTTAGTTTGACCCCAAAGCAAGTAGTAGAGGATGACCTTGAACTTCTGACTCTCCTCCTCCACCTAAGTTCTGGCATTGCAGGCATGGACCTCCACAGCTGTTTGAGTGGTGCTGGGGACCAAACCCAGGGCTTCATGATGCTCGTGCAGCTCCACATGAGCTCCACCCTCAGCCTCGGGGCTGACATTACTTAAAAAGCATGATTGCTACTCTGAGACATTTCCCTTCATTTAGTTTTCAGCAGTCTATGATTTGGGCGTTCATTGGTTGAGTAGGTGTTTCTCCGACTTTCTTTAATCTACACATGGACTTTTCACTAAAATTGGAGTATTTTTGGACGTTTCTCCATCATAATACTTCCTGCATTGATATTTCTTACTCCTGGAAAACTACTGTCATGCAGATCCTTCATTTAAATTTAATCCCACATTTAAAGCTGTGTAACCCCATGGACCTATCCTGACCGTCACTGATTTCTTTTTCCACTGCCATCTTCCTTTGGGCCACTATAATACATTCTAGATTTCAATAATGCAGTCTTCAGTTAGATTCTGTTTGTTGATTCAATTGGCTTGTTTGTTAGTGTTGGGTTGTAGCTCCATTTCTCTCCTGAGAATTAACACTTTTCATTCAATCGTGCTGCCGACATCTCATGGAGAATGACTTCCACAAACTGTTTGCCTCACAGAAACAGCTTCAGTCTGACAGGGAGCGGCTTCTGCCTACACCCAACAGCGGTGACTGTAGAGACTCAGGGCTGCCTAAGATGTAGAGAATTAGTGCTGGATAAGAACCCAACCTTAAACAAGTCACTTCCATCAACCCCCCTACGGCACTAGGGACATTATGGAAAATGAGGCAGGAAGTGTGTGATAGCCAGAAGATGGCGGAGGGCTATGACCACCATTCCTTAGACCAGTACAAGTACTGCAGCCGTTAACTCACATCAACTGTGTTCACTGTGCGGAGCCCGCCCAAGGCCCTATCAGTACTCAGTCAAGGAAGAGGCAGGGCTCACAGGGCCCCACCCTTTCCCTCCGAACTACTGGCTATTAATGGATTCTATGAGAAGAGGGCGCCACTGTCTTTAGTTGTCTACACTTCAATGAACACACCAGGCTCCACCAGGCAGCTTTAAGTTCATGCTCACACACACGACTCTGGTTAATCTTGGTAGGTCACAAGATTATGTGAATGTGTGAGAGAGATTTGTGGGGACAGATAGGGAGTAGATGTAGATGGGAGTGGGTAGAGAAGTAGGAGATTAGTATGATTAGTATACAAAGCATGAGTGTGTGAGATTAAAATAAAAATATTTATCTTTGAATTCCAGTATTTAAATCATCTCGAAGATGGTCATCTATGTATAGATTCTTTGCTCTGAGTATAAGTTCTTTGTGAGATGAGTAATTCTGAATTATATCCTGAACATTTGGAATAATGTGTTTTCCTAAAAACATGTCGAAGAGTGAGTTTGTTTTTTGTTGCAGGCACTCGGTCAGTTAGGGACAGGGCACAAGCCTATTCCTCAGGCTCTTAGGACAGAGCAGAGCAGAAGATAGAGCAGGGGGCAGAGCAGATGGCACAGAGCACAGAGCACAGAACACAGAAAACAGAACTCAGAGCACAGAACACAAAACACAGAGCACAGAGCTAAGAAAACAGAGCTCAGAAAACAGAACACAGAACATAGAACACAGAGCAGAGAACACAGAACACAGAGCACAGAGCACAGAACACAGAGCACAGAACAGAGAGCACAGAGCTCAGAACACAGAACACAGAACACAGAACACAGAGCACAGAACACAGAGCACAGAACATAGCACACAGAACACAGAGCTCAGAACACAGAACACAGAGCAGAGCACACAGAACACAGAGCACAGAGCACAGAACACAGAACAGAGAGCACAGAACACAGAACAGAGAGCACAGAGCACAGAACAGAGAGCACAGAACACAGAGCACAGAGCACAGAATACAGAGCACAGAACACAGCACACAGAACACAGAACTCAGAGCACAGAACACAGAGCACAGAGCACAGAGCACAGAACACAACACACAGAACACAGCACACAGAACACAGAACTCAGAGCACAGAACACAGAGCACAGAACACAGAGCACAGAATACAGAGCACAGAACACAGAGCACAGAACACAGAACGCAGAGCAGAGATGAGAACCGAAAGTGCCTCATGCTTTCCAGATCATTATTGATCTCTTCACTCACTATTAGAAGTAGGGATCTCTAAAGGAAAATGCCATCGATGCCTACCTTATGCTTCATGTGCCAGAGCTGAGAGACAGGGGAGAGAAAACAACCGTGCAGAGCTCACCCCATCAGAGGAATGAATAAAACCCAGAGTCCACTCCTCATTTGCCATTTGCCCTATGAAGTCTGTCTCCCAGTGACAGGCTGCTTCCTGCCTCCCATTTTCAGCTGCCACAGTGAGGAAGGGTTGATTGGCTTACCCCAGCTAGCTGGGGATGGCTGTGCCTGGTTAGAATGAGAACAGGCCAAGGTGCTGCCTGCCTCTGCATTAAAGCCTGGGTCTGAATGAAAACAAAAGCGCAGAGGTGCATGGTGTGAGGTAAGAGTTAAAGAGAAAACAAGGATTTGAGAGGCCCAGATTAAAGGCTTCCTAGGCCTTTGGCTGTTAGTGTGGTCGTAAGAGGAGACAGGTTCAGTCTTCTTTCCAGGAACATAACTATGAGAAGCCTGGCCCAGGGGCAAATGCACAGCTGTACACAGTCAAAAGCTAACAAGGTTACACAGGAAGAGGAGGAGCACTGAGCGCTGGGGTAACATGCAGGCCAGGCAGCTTCATGCTGGCCATTCATGGAGACCAAAGGCATATTCCACTGGGGCCAAGAGACCTTGACAGGGTAATTATTTTTCTCTGGTTGGTTTTGTCATCTTTTAAAATTATACAGTGAGATTATTTTCCTAAAAGGAAACTGAGAGGCAGTTCCTAGGGGCTTTTTTTTTTTTTTTTTTTTTTTTTTTTTTTTTTTTTTTTTTAGTATTATTCCTGACCCTGCTCTCGCCTCTCTGTCTTTGCACATGGTAGAAAGGGCTTCAAGGACTTTGGCTCAGCTCTGAGGTGAGTCATGGTTATCTTCACTAGGGAGGCTTGAGTTACCAGAGATAAGCACTCAGTGGCCATTGGAACGCAGCAGGCTGCTGGCATTACTTTAGATGAGTTCAAGCACTCGGACATTCATTTCTCCTATCTGGGTTTACTCCTACAGATCGTGAAGCCTTCACCCTAGGAGAGAATCTAGTGCTAAAACCCACTTTCTGTTAAGCATTTGGAAGGTCTTTGTGGAGAGGTCCTGCTATGAGTGTGGCCCCACAGGGGAGCAGCCACAGTTAAGTGGTTGCACAGATGGCCAGCAAGAGCAGAGGAGGCCAAGTCCATTGTGAATTTCACTTGCAGCTGTGTGGAAAGCAGTTATGACTGGTGATTCGATTGCTGTGGGTTTCTAGCTTTGAGTTCAGGCACAGGAAGCAAATGTTTTCAGATGCCGAGCATACAGGGAGATTAAAGGATGTGGACAGGTTTGGACCTACAGAGTCTTTCATCGCCAAGTGGGAGGGGTCTCCGCTGACAGGAACATCAAGTGTGGTAGCTGGCATAGAAACCAACCTGACAGATCCGATGTATTTTCCCCATAATAGATAGTTTTGCTCCCGTCTAGTGAGGCTTTGTGCTAGGGTCCTGATTTTTCTTTGCCGCTGTTCAAATTTAGACTTTATGCTTGCCCGACCATTCTGGGTCACACATGAATGGCAGGACTGGCGACCGTCACACTTATGCCACTTCCGAGTTTTGTCTGGAACTCTCCTTGTGCAGTAAAAGCTCTAGCCTCTCCTGACCCCCTCCTCCTGATCCCCTCCAACCCTCCCACCCCTATTTCCACCCTCCATTCGGCCTGCTGCTGGGACTATAGTCTATCACTTATCTAACATAAAAATAAACATAAAAATAAACAGAACAATCTGGAGCCAATTTAAGTGGTTCACCATATCGGGACACAGCTGGGTAAGATTTTAAGAAAAGGCTGAACAGGAACAATAGCACTGTGAAGTGGAGAGGTGCGGAGAGCACAGGAAGGCAGTTTCAGACAGCCTGGCAGACAGTTGTCAGCCACTCCAATAACAATCCCCCAAGCCAATGAAAACGGGCGAGCGGGCTGTGTGCAGGCTGCAACAAGGAAAGCGAGGGATTAGAGGGCGTTCTGACTTAACGGTTAGGAGTGTCAGGGCCACCTGTCTCCCGGGAGCCCTTCACCAGGGCTCCTGGCCAGTGAGGCCTGGAGAGGAATAGCTGAGGAGACCTTCCGTTTCTCTCCAACACTGGCCAAGATTTTTTTTTTTTTTTGATGCATGCATACCAGCTTTATCCTGACTTATGAATTCAGCAAGGCCCGTAGCGGCACATCTGTTTTTGACATCAATTTCTTCTACTCTGTAGGATGGTTGAGTTTTGTTTTTTTTTTAACTCTTTGGGGGCCTCTGGCCAGACCTTAAATTTCCTGGTGCAACTTGACAGAGGTGAAAGGGCTTGAGGAGCTAAACAAAGCTGTGTGTTGTTCTTGAGAGAACTTGAGAGTGCGTTGAGAGAAAAGAAAAGAAAAGAAAGAAAGAAAGGAAGGAAGGAAGGAAGGAAGGAAGGAAGGAAGGAAGAAACCACCTCAGACCAAACTCTCAACAAAGGTCCAACCAATTAGAGATGCTCTGAAATCTAAGGCAGCAGAGAGGTCCCTGCAAAGACATGGGTCAGAAGCACCAGCCATTGGCTGTCTGTCAACTCTTGCCACTAGGCCAAGGCCTCTGGGCCGGTTTCTGCCCCTAAAGCCAGGTGACATTTCCCCTCTCCATCATTAACTCCTGACGTAAGCTCATTTGTTCTCCTTCCAACAAGTGCTCCATTTAATGAAGATTTCCCTCTGACAAGAGTAAATTATGGGTCTATTACAGGGGGAAACCTCATTTGTTTAAAAGAGATTTTTAAAAGATAACACAGATTTACTATCCTAAAGCAAGCAGAACAGCATCTGGGAGGTTTCATAGAAAATAAACCAGCTCAGAAGAAGAAAAGGAATAAGGGTCTTATCCGTGACCATCCTCCATTTTTACTCATGTCCGCACATCATAGTACATCCCTGAAATAAGCACTCCTAGCTCCATGATAATACACGCTTAGGCTAAATTCTCAGAGTAGAAATAAGTTTTCCAAACACAGAAACCAATGTGAAAACTTCTAGCAAGTGAAACGACAGGAAGGCTGGAGAATACGTCTTTAACAAAATATATCATCCAGGGGCGGAACGATGACTGGGCAGTTAAGCGCATGTAATGCTCTTCCGGAGGACCCATGCTCAGTTCTCTGCACACTGGGAGCTCACAACCACCCGTAAGTCTAACTCTCGGGGAGTCCGCATCTTCCGCTGGCATTGCAGACGCTGTACTCATGTACAAACCCAACCGCAGAAGCATGCACTGTGCTGGCCAGCTTTTTGTCACTTTGTCACAAGTTAGAGTCATCTGAAAGGAGGGAACCTCGATTTTTAAAAAGCCTCTTAAGATCCAACTGTAAGGCGTTTCTTAGTGATTGATGGGGGAAGCAGGGAGGGGTTGGGGGGAGGAGGAGGGCAGTGCATTGTGGGTGGTGCCATCCCTGGGCTGGTGGTCCTGGGGTCTATAAGAAAGCAGGCGGAGCAAGCCATGAGAAGCAAGCCAGTGAGAAAGCAAGCCTCCATGGCCTCTGCATCAGCTCCTACCCCAAGGTCCTCCCCTGTGTGAGTTCCTGTCCTGACTTCCTTCGATGATGAACAGTGATGTGGAAGAAGTATAAGCCAATTGGCTTTTGGTCATTGTGCTTTATCACAGCAATAAGAATCCTAACCGGTATACACACATACACATAATTAAAATACATATTTTAAAGATGTGCAGTGTCCAGCTAAGCCTGATGGTACAAGCCTGCAATCTGAGTTCTTGGGAAGTGGAAGCAGGAAAAGCATATGTTTAAAGGCAATCTTACACTACATAATGAGTGTGAGGCCAGCCTAGACTACAGGAAAGAACAAGACAGAGAGAGAGAGACAGAGAGATAGAGAGAGGGGGGTAGGATCCCTCCTAACCACATCAGTTCAACGACTATTTCAAAAATAATGTCATCACGCCAAAAAGAAAAATAAAACCCAACTGTCTGAAAACCCAAATTTTTCTAGGAAAACGCTCAAACAATAGCATACAGAATTATGGAGAAAGCTTTGGAAGTTTAGGGTCCAGGGAAGAAACTGAGGGTATTGTGTTTCTCACAAGCTCCAGGAGGTGGCGCTGTTGCTGCCCCTGGGCTGTGCTTTGGAGACTCAGCACTTCAGAGAGACCAAACCGACACAATACATTTACCACTTATGCTCTCCGTACCTTTGTTACTGCGTTTCTGAGTTGATGGTCAACACACGCATGCACGCACGCATGTCATCTCCTGAAGAATGAAGTGGTCCCGACTTAAGAACAAAAGGGTAAGGCACAGGGAAGATTTAATAGCAGTGAGTCCCTGGAATCTAGACCCTCAGGGGACATGCTGTCGATTTGGTTTATTGCTTATGTTTATTGGGTTCCCAAATGAGATGGGAATTCACACGTCTGTGTGTGAGACGCTGACGGTCCCCGCCCCAGCTGGTTCTAATTGGTAAATAAAGTCTCCAGTGGCCAATGGTTAGACAGGGAGACCCGCAGGACTTCGAGGTTCCGGGGCAAGGAACACGAGGGAGGGGAGAATCCCACGCGAGGAAAGAAATAGGAAGCAAGCATGGGAGCTGCAGAAGACAGAGAACCAGCCATGTAAGAGCTGGAGACCAGCAGCCCCAGGGGCCCCTCTGCAACCGGGTCTGGGGTAGCAGAGGTGAAATATAGATTTTAGTAAGTAATAATTCAGGAATATCAGAGGGGAGGCATTAGCAACACGGAAGTCTGGGAGTGGCCCAGCTGTTGAGCTGCTGAGGGCATATTAAAAATGTCTTTCATTCTGAATCCAAAACATTTGGGTGGGTAGCAAGGACCCCTCCCGTGTGCACCCACTAGGGAGTCTGGAGCTGACTGACATACTCTGATTCGGATGGCGCTCAACGTGTCAGGTTTGTACTCAATTTTAAAAATTAATTAGCGATCACAAAATGGAAGACACGTGCCTCGATGTGAGATTACGAGGTGGATAGGATTGGTTTCTCAGCCCAGCCTAGCCTCGCATGTGGCTCCTTCCCAAGCTGCACAGGTTTGGAACTACAACAAAATGTGTGCATAATTCTGTGGCTCATGGCATGTTCTGGGACACAGCAAAGTACCCCAAGTCAACCCAGACAAAGCTGGGTGGCAGGGATTAACATTCTCAAAGGCTTCCGACTGCCTTAGAGAGTTTGGACTCAGAGGAGCTGGGAGCCCCCTGCTGTGCAAACAGAAAGGCTACTCAGGCAGAGAGAGGCAACTGTGGAGGCTGATTGATAGATGATCAGATAGATACAGGATGGAGATGAGTGAGATTTGATGAATTGTTTTTAAGGACAGAAGGGAGTGTAATGATAATTGTTTAAGTGTTTTTACGTACACATGGAACAAAGAAATCCAGGCCTTTGATCTCAAATGGAGGAAACAAAGGCAGGAAGATAAAAGGAATGAATGAGGAAAACACATTACAAGAAATTTGAAAAAGCCTATGCCAGGCAGCACTCAGGATCTTTCGAACATGGTCTGCATGGAATTTCTTGGACTGCTTAGCCTGGTATGACAAATAAATAGCCTAAAATAGGCTCATACAGAAATATAGAAGGGAATTTAATTAAAGGTAAATGCATAGGAAAGAATGCTAATTTAAGTTATATAAAGAGAAAAGGGATATATATATACATGTGTATATGTATATATCACAGAGATATTAATTTCCATAGAAGGGAGAATTAATATAGATAGATGAATTAATAAATTTAGGCCTTGATCTATTAAAATCATATAAGAACAAGAAGATACTGGGGGGGGGAGCACTGTTTCAACAGATAATAACATTTGCTTAGATTACTTTAATTGCCTTGAATTGCTTTAATTGTTAAAATGCATGTGGTTATAAGTTTGATAGCTATGATATTAAAAGTCCTCTGGGAGAGAGGTCAAAATAGGGCAGGACTGAAGGAGGCTGCTAATTTGAATCACTAAACCTTTGATGATTTTGGGCTACTAGACGAAGGACATGCTATTGTGGGAGAGGGGCTCTGCATTTGTGTTAATAGGGGAAAAAAAGGCTTTGGACCTCTTCCAGAGTGATATGGATCAGGGGAAGACCCCCTGAAGATCTTGGCTACAGGAAAGAAACATTTGAAAAAAATCAAACAGGACAGGTAACTTGATTTGCTGAGTCCTACACATGGGAACAGCCCTGTAACTGGCTGAGACGTAAAAATGTCTCTTACTAAAACTTCAGCTAAAATTAGACAATAACTCTTGTTGGTTGTGGAATCCTTAAGATTCATCATGCTGCCATCCTTCACATGGCATGATTGAAGATCTACTACAATTGATTATTGATCACATTAGCTCATAGAGAGGTGTCTTTCACCTACTCAAACTAGGAGCAAAATTTCATCCTTATCTGTGCACCTTGCATAAGCCACCATACAAATATCTTAATAGATCTGAAATTTTGGTTGTAAGATTCGTGTATTACAGAATGTACAGCTCTGATAAGATTCACTCACAAGGACTCTGAAATGACCTGGTGCTCCAGCTACCTGTCTCCCAAAACAGTGTCAGGAGGAGCTGCTGGTTCCCGATGGACTCAGTTCATCCAGCCCTCAGACAGAGCCAGTCGGAACTTCAGTCAAGCCCTGAGCCTTCTAAGCATACAGAGACTGGATAACGGATGCTAGAGCTAGCTTTCTAGAGTCTAACCAATTTTTCTAATTTTCTTACCCCGTTAAAATTTTTTTCATCACCCCTGTTCAGCAGAAAGAAGTTGTGGAGAGTTGTCATCCTGATCCCTTGGGTTTGGGTGTCTTGTTGTGGTCATTTTATAAATTATACACAGGTTGTCATCTTAAGGGATAATTTGGAAACAGTCATAATTTTGAACAGGGGGGAAATAGATGGGATGGATTACTAAATTTATTCTTTTTTTTTTTTTTGGTTCTTTTTTTTGGAGCTGGGGACCGAACCCAGGGCCTTGCGCTTCCTAGGCAAGCGCTCTACCACTGAGCTAAATCCCCAACCCCTACTAAATTTATTCTTGAATAAAGCACTGTATAGCCATAATCTTATATTGATAGAAATCTTTATAATTGATGCAGAATTGAAGTTATAATTTCTTACATTGGTATAGAATTTATGTATTGATACAGACCTAAAAGTTTTCATTGGTATAAATCTTTGTATATTGATACAAAATTGGAAATTAATATTGTAAGATAGGTATTGTGCCTATATGACTCATTTAAGATTACAGGGCTTAGTCCTAGTCCTTCTATAGCTGCTATTACAAACTCTTTAAGATGATTAAGTAATGCAATTTAAGGGCCAGATAGTACATTTATGGTTACATCAGATTCTGATTTAATTATAATAAAGTGTTTCCAATAGTATTCAAATAGAAATAGCTAGGAGTATTCAAGGTTTAACAGTTCAGATATATTTTATATAGTCGTCAGTTTATAATCATTTCATTATTATTAGTAGATTTTTTTACTAAGAGGCCTGTCAGCTCCTGACAGTTCCCCCTTCATGGTTCAAAGAAGATATTGAGCACCATAACCTCCATATAGAGTTGCTCCCGTTGTGGCAAGGTATCCACTGGGCAAGAATTGCCCTAATTCATCCCCAGAACTCCCCCCCCTAAAAAAATACTGTCCAGGAAAGGACATAAGATGCGTGATAGTTGACAGCTTAGCCCTGCCAAGACAGGGTAAGCTAGTCCTTAATAATTCCTGCTTCACTTACGGTTTGTCAGGTGGTTCTGGGCCAGAAGGCTGAAGACAGATGCTCTAACGTTTCAAGGAATGGGGGACTATCTAGGTAGTCAGCTGTCTCTGCAAATTGGTTAAGTTTTGGTAGCTATGTTTTTGTGTTTCCTATATATTCAGGTAATATGTAATTCTTCTCAGATCTCTGACAGGGTTGAAGACTAGTTACGGCCTCAGAACCAAACTGAAGTTGTCTAGCACTAAGGAAGGTGATGTAGATTTGAAAGGATGGTTTTTCAGAGGGTAATGCAAGTTACAATCAGAACATAATTCAGGTATAGAATTTTAAACTCTTTAAGTTAGGATAGATGTTAGAGTAATGTACCTAAACTGACAAAATTGATGGACCGGACGTTATTAGTGTATATCATACCTTATAGTTTACATAACTGTGATAACTATGTTCAATGTATATCTGAGATGAAAGGTCTTTCTAATGAATAAGAAGGGTGAGATGCTGTCGATTTGGTTTATTGCTTATGTTTTGTTCCCAAATTAGATGAGAATTCACACATCTGCATGTGAGATGCTGACAGTCCCCGCCCCAGCTGGTTCTAATTGGTAAATAAAGTCTCCAGTGGCCAATGGCTAGACAGGGAGACCCGCAGGACTTTGAGGTTCCTGGGCAAGGAACAAGGGGGAGGGGAGAATCACCATGTGAGGAAAGGAATAGGAAGCAAGCATGGGAGCTGCAGAAGACAGAGAACCAGCGCCATGTAAGAGCTGGAGACCAGCACCCCCAGAGGTTACTCCCCAACCGGGTCTTGGGTAGCAGAGGTGAAATATAGATTTCAGTAAGTAATAATTCAGGAATATCAGAGGGGAGGCATCAATATAGAAGTTTGGGAATGGCCCAGCTGTCGAGCTGCTTAGGACATATTAAAAATAAGG
Organism: Rattus norvegicus; assembly: GCF_021556685.1. Classification (NCBI taxonomy): domain Eukaryota; kingdom Metazoa; phylum Chordata; class Mammalia; order Rodentia; family Muridae; genus Rattus; species Rattus norvegicus. The sequence continues at coordinate 26,725,441 of NC_141535.1, read as the reverse complement.
CTGCGTGTGTGTGTGTGTGTGTGTGTGTGTGTGTGTGTGTGTGTGTGCGTGCGAGTGTGCGTGTGTGTGTGTGTGTGTGTGTGTGTGTCTTTCACTCTAAATTCAAAACATAGAGAGGAATAGTGAGGTAGTGAGTGGTGCTCATGCACCCGCTGGGGAGTTTAGAACAGATTAACATAGAACTGCTTCAGTTTTCATTCTGGCTTACACTGCAGACTCGTGTGGGCAGTTAGACTCTTGGGATGGGTTTTCCACAGGATTTTAAAGAGTAATCTTGCCTAGACAGAGCTCTGCCTTGCAGAAAAGAGGAAGTTCTGGTTCCTGGATAGACAGCTCTGGGTGGGGGAGCATAGAGTTTTGAATTCTTAACCCTGGACCACAGAATCACAAACATTATCAAAGAGATCAACACAAAGATGATAAGGCCTGGTTAAAAGGCATAAGAGAAGCTATACAGCTGTTAGCAGCAAAGCCACAATTAGAGTGAGGTTCCTGAAGCCCATCCAAATCTCTATCATAATATTTAACTGTAATTACAGTCACAGTAAAATGAAAAAAAAAAAAAGGGTATTTGAGGAAGTTCTAAAACAGAAATCTCAGCACACAGCAGTAAGGTCAATTACCATTTTGGAGACCCCAGAGGTTTCCTTTGAAGTATCCATTTTAAGAACCCAAGGAGTCATTGTACTTTCTATTAATTCTAAAACCAAGTCTCCAATGTCCCCAGGTCTTCACAATCTGGGTCTGGTGAGTGGTGACCTGCATGACCACGGTACCCAGAGACCGTGACTGTGAAGAAAACAGGAAGAGGACTGAGAGTGGCGTTTCTGGCAGCCTTAGAGGTCCACAGCTAGCTCCCTCTCCAGCAGGCTGTGTGTGTCCCTGCAGTGACACACACCACTCTAACAGGGGCTTGCCAGGGGAAAAGCGCGGCCATGGAGTCATCAGGGGAGGCCCATAGTTTCTTCCAGACTATGTGAAACTCAGTGCAAATTAAAACTACATTTTAAAGCTGTATCTTCCACCTGGTTCTCGTTAGAGGTTTTGGCTAGCAGGAAAAGGACCTGTTGGTTTTTTCTACAGGAGGTAAAAAGAGACAGTATATTTCAGGGAAGATCAAATAAGCGGTTTTTGCTGCACTGGTTTCAGGTTTACCAGCACAGCGGGTGGGTCAAAAAGTACAACACACACTAAAGTAGGGGAAAGGTGAGAGTTCATGCAGCTGGACAAACACAGTATATAGCTAGTGAGGAGGGCTGCTCTGAGCTCTCAGGACGGAGTAGAGCACATCTGGGAGACCTTGAGCCAGTTCACTGAGGCACAGAAACTTTTCTCTTGGCGTGAATTTGTAACAATACTGTCCATTTCTATCTGCTGGCCAGGAAACAAACACACAATCGGAAATTACTTTTGCATGTGTTCATGTGCATGCTGTGTGTGCACACATGTGTATGTGTTTGGGTGCGTGTGTGTATGTGTGTGCAGTGCATATAGAGGCCAGCAGTTGACTTTGGGTGTCTTCTTTAATCACTTTATTTACCGAGGTGGGTTCTCTCATTGAGTCTGGAACTCACAGATTTGGGTGGTCTAGATTGCTAGTGTGCTCCGGGGGATCCGTTTGTCTCTGCCTCTGAGCGCTGGGATTACAGAAAGGGCATAGTACCACGCTAGAATCCAAACTTAGTTCTCACACTTAAACAGCAAGTTCTTTATCCACTGGGCCATCTCCCTACCTGCAGAAATTATTTTTAAAGCAGATTGCTGAAGAAATAACTTTAGGTATTAAAAAGATGAATGGGGTGGGAGAGGTGCCTTAGCAGTTAAGAGTTCTTGCTGCTCTCACAGATGTCTTGAGCTGGATCCTTAGCACCCACATGGTAGCTCACAAGCACCTGTAATCCAGTGCCAGGGGACCTGATAGCTTCCTCCAGGAGCCTTGGGCACCAGAACACATGTGATGCATATATGTACACACTTAGGCAAATAGCCATGCATGTAATATAGTTTTTAATTTAAAAAAAGAAGAAATGCATAATAATCACATAAACAGATGGATGGGCACGTGAACATGCATTCACAGGACACACATACACACACACACACACACACACACAGAGAGACAGAGACAGAAGAAGAAGAGGAGGAGGAGAAGGAAGAGAAGGAGGAGAGGAGGAGGAGAAGGAGAAGGAGGAGAAGAGGAGGAGGAGAAAAGGAGGAGAAGGAGGAGGAGAAGGAGGAGGAGAAGGAGAAGGAGATGGAGAAGAAGAAAAGAAGAAGAAGAAGAAGAAGAAGAAGAAGAAGAAGAAGAAGAAGAAGAAGAAGAAGAAGAAGAAGAAGAAGAAGAAGAAGAAGAAGAAGAAGAAGAAGAAGAAAAGAAGCTGCTGACTACCCCCGGTCAACTAGAGTGATGTCACCTTCTCGGATACTTTCCTAGCCAGCCGTAGGCTACAATGGGAATGAGGTTTGTTTGAATGAAATTTTGGACTTTTAGACAACTTTGATGTGTACTGATTTATTCCATCACTGGTGAGGCAAATGTGTGGCACAGCATGCTTCTGAAGGATAAAAGACAACTTGCGGGAGTCAGTTCCCTCCGTCTACCATGGGTCCTGGAGATAGAGCTCAGGGACTCAGGCTTGGAGGCCAATGCTGTCACCTGCTGAGCCTTCTCACTGCACATATAAAATGCATTTAATTCGCAATGAGCTTCACAGTAAGGGTGAGTTGCCAACAAATGTAGGCTCCGTGCTTTCTGTCCTGTTGTATAATGCAAGCTATGACCTCATTTGGTTCTCAAGCTTCTCCTAGCACGGCCAAACACAAATGTGTGCTTTCTGTGAGTTTATTTCTGCAACAGTGAGTCAGGACCTCTTGCTTCACATTTCGGAATAAGTACAAATGTTTTTAGGACTGAATTCCACAGACCTCACAGCACAGATCCATCACAATTACTCCCGCACTACCTGTTTGTGCCAAAGTGTCATATTTAGGTAGCTGAGATTTTAGCAAATAACAAACAAAAACTCTCATTTTAACAAACAAAGATTCACCCAAATCTTGGATTATTAAAATAAATGCCATTGTTAAAATGTGATGTTTTCTTGTGTTACATTTTTAAAAATTGGGGGAGGGGCATCACCTATGTAAACGGGGAGGTCGGAAGACAACTTGGGGGAGTCGGGTCCCTCCTCCCACAACGTGGGCTCTGGAGAGGTGGCATGGCAGGTTGGCCCACCTTGCCATCCCACTGGGCCTTTTCTATTTCTTTTTAATCTTGGCCTAGAACCCATGGCCAAGCCGGTACTCTACTCCCATGCCACATCTCAGACCAAAACTGTTGTTTTTAAAGAACTATAATTGTCAGAAGGAAATTTCTTCACGAGTTTAAACGTTCTTCTCAGGAATAACACACAATTCATAATTTATATTTTCCTCTTTATCCTTTCAAGAGAGATTATTGGGATGGCTTTTAAATGAAGTTAATTAAGAGATAGGATTTCTTTTGATAGCAGACATTAAATCTAAAATGAATGAGGCTGGAGAGCTGGCTCGGTGATTAAGAGCACTTGTTACTTTTGCAGGAGACACAAGATTCAATCCCCAGTACCCACACTGCAGTTTACAACGATCTGTAACTTCGTTCGCAGGGGACTCAACGACATCTTCCAACCTCCAAGAGCACCAAACACATTTGTAGCATACATGTATACATGCAGGCAAAAACCTCAGACACATCAAGTAATAAAATAAATCTAAAAGTATAAAATAAATTGGGTTTATTAAAAAGCCTAACCTGGTGATTTGAAAATTGGAAAGTATCTGTTGCTCATTAATATTGATTTATAATGAAGAGAGAATTGAGTACTTTTTTTTTTTAAGAGAATGGGAAAAATCGTGCTTTCAGAGCCATGTCATTAAACAATGTCTTGGAGACCAAGACAGGCAAGGTCCCTCTTCCAACGAGCTTAATTCTGCTGCGAGAAATCGGTGTTGAACAAGGAGAGGAGGACGTGAATCGTCAGGCCCACTTCCCGTGCTGGGTGCGAGATAGAAACCTAACACAGTAGTGTGGTAGACGTGCAGGACAGGGAGGGGACACACCATATAATAAGCATTCAGTCTTGGCACAGGAGGACAGGAAGGAGTTCAAGGTGGTGGCATCAGATAGTACATGGATTATACTGAAGTTTCTTTTAATTTGAAAACTGTATTAACTATACTTCTAATTATTTTCCGTTGTCAAAGAATAAAACAAAAACAAACAAACGAAAAACCAAAACCAAAAAACCCATAACTCACCTCTAACTCAAGCTAAATGGCACCTCATGGTAAAGGACAGGGACAGCGTGGGTCAGACGGTGGTGGCCATTCTTCCCTTCCATTTGTATACCATCGATTTGCCTGATCTCACTGGAATGTGCTTATTTATGTGCTAGGACACGCCCCTGAAGTCCTTGGAAATACAGGTGGCATATTAAACCATCAAGATAAGGAAAGTCCCTAGCAAGCGCAAGGCCCTGGGTTCAGTCCCCAGCTCCGAAAAAAAGAAAAAAGAAAAAAAAAGATAAGGAAAGTCAAAACTGGACAGTCTTAAATCAAACTACAAGGACATAAGCCAAAAGACACAACTCAAACTCTTCCCACACTTTCTCACGCTGGCCCGGCAGCACTGAGACACAGCCTCTTAACCCTGAGTAGAATAGACTCAAAGGTCAAGTGGAGAAACTGGAGTTATTAGTAAGTAGAATTAATACATTCTATGTCGCAACCAAACATTCTATATGTTATTGATCAGTCCTGTAGTCTTTTCTTTAAAGAGGAAAGCCTCTTAACTTCATTACACACACGCGCGCACACATACATATTCACCACATATAAACGTTTCGTATGAAGAAATCTCAAGCCAGGAGTTCCCCATAAATCTATATCATTTGTCAAGTCCTAAAAACTACACAAGGGTGTAAGGAAGCTACAGCAAAGAACAAGGGAAAGCCTGAGTATCTGGAGGCTGCTCCTCATAGTACAAAATTATAGTATAGTAGACTAACTTTAACCACAGGGGAGAAAATCTTTCTTTTTATTTTATTTTTTTCTTTTTGGAGACCCTGTCTTATGTAGCCCAGGCTACCCTCAAACTTGCTACAAATCCAAGGCTGACCTTGAACTTCTGATCCTTCTCTCTTTACCTCCTATTTGCTGGGATAGGCCGCCATATGCAATGTTGGGGATCATGCATGCTAACCAAACATCGTACGGATAGACTCACATCCCCACTCCTTCCTTTTCTTCTATCCTTTTCTTTTCCTATGTCTCTCTCTCTCTCTCTCTCTCTCTCTCTCTCTCTCTCTCTCTCTCTCACACACACACACACACACACACACACCTTATTTTTGAAACAGACTTCCTCTTAACAAAGGTTGGCCCAGTGTACCCACCCAATCCTCCCACTGCAGCCTCCTTCCTCCTGAGTGCTGGCATTATAAGCAAACTCCTCAAGGCCTTTGCTTTTATGAAGATTTATTTTTTACCTTTATTTGTGTGTTTGGGGGGGGGGGAGAAAAAACCAAAACCACGAGCTATACGTGTGCGGGTTCCCTCAGAGGCCAGAGGAGGGCGCCGGAAGCTGGGGTTCCGTGTGGTTGTGAGTTAGGTCTCTGGAAATTTAACAGGCGATTCCAGACCTTTCTAAGTGTTAGATTTTTCCATGACATCAAAGCAGTGGTGATTTATTAAATTAAACAATTCTTCTTGAGACAACTTTAGACTCAAAGCAATTTTTTAAACCAAAAGGTCACTACCCACTAATTATCTAATTAGGGAATACATTTCTCTCAACTTAAACAGTAATTAAAAATTACAACCGTAAAAGAGTGCTAATTGGGTTTTCACAGAAGTGTGAAGCGCTTAAGCGGGGGTGGGGGGGTGGGGGGGGTGGGGGGGGTGGGGGGGTGGGGGGGTGGGGGGGTGGGGGGGTGGGGGGGGTTGTGCTTCAGTCCCCGGATGGCGGTTATGCTAATCACTCCTTCTCTTTCCCGTGATAGCACCAATAGGAGCTGGTTTGCTTCCGCAGAGGTAGGGAGGAAAAAGAGCGGAGTCAAGCAGGTTTCAGGATTCTCCACATAGGTGAGATCTCCTTCAGTTGGTGTAGGACCCATCTGGGACAGAACCAACAAACCCTGTGCTCTGGTCTGGGAGAAAGAGATGGGGGTGAGGCAGAGAGGGCAGACCTCAGAATACCCTCACAGGAATGTCTACCGCAATTTTATACAGCAGGTCAGTGTGACGCCATCAACACCCACTATGGGCCAGTAACCTTGCGCCATCCCTGACTGGAAGGGGGTTCGTGACAGGTCAAGCTGTAGGACCTCACAGTCCTTATCCCACTAGATGCCTGCCCAGTCCCAGTGTCAGTGATTTGCACTGGTCCCGGACATGGCCAGACTGCCACAGATAATAGGCAGGGTGGACGGTGCTTCAGAATGTACATACAGCCTCAATGCTCTGCAGGCGTCAAACCGGATTGTGTCCTAGTGGAAGGCATGAAGAGTTCCCTTACCCCTGAAAGAGTTCTGTGTATCTGTTGGAGCCCAGAAATCAAGGTTTGTTTTTTTTTTTTTTCCAACAAGATGAACACAAAGCCTACCTGCATCTTCATTCAGAGAGCTGGCTGATTCAGGCTGTTGAGTGCCTACTGGTAAGCTCAGTGCTTAGATGCTCTGTCACTCCCCAACTCTTATGGGGCAGAAGGGGAGAGGAGGGCATAGATGCCATCTCTCCAGATGAATACTGGAAGCAGGTAGCAGTCAATTACTCTGGGTTAAGAAACTGGGCAAGATGGAAGTGACAGGTAGAATCATGGGCAGAGGGAATTCAGGTCTCAGAGCTATGGGCAGGGCCTGGGTGGGGCTGTGAGAACACTGAGAAGGCACAGACCCATGAGGCTGAGGAGGTAAATTCCCTCAGCCCTTCTTCCCTGCACACTGGCGGTGGGACCACAAGCACTGGCCCCCGCCCTGCTTCCACATCCCTCCTCTGTGTCCCCTCACACACCGCACTGCAGCAGTCCTTGCCCCCAGGACCCTCAGCGTTCCCATGTTCCGATGCTCATCTCTGCACATCCTTACCTTTTCCTACCTCATCACTTCTCATCAGCCTGGCCCTCTGTGGTTGAAGCAATGGCACCTGGCTGACTAGGCAACTTGATTGTTGAGGTTTTGCTCAGCTATAGAGTTTTAACACTTGGCACCCCATGAATTTCTCCACTGCCACTCCAGTCATGATCCTTAAAAAAAGGAAACATTACAGCTACGTGTGTGAGCGTGCACGCACAGTACCTGCGGTTTCAGGGATTGAACTCAGATCGTCAGGTTTGGTGGCAAGCACCTGGATCCATCCTGCCAGCCCCCAACCCCAATCATTCAGTTCAATGTCAATGCATCTCATCTGTCCGAAGATGATCTTGCAAAGAGCTTGGCTTCTCCTTGGGTGAGCTCATCTTCTACCCTGCCACAACAATCCACGCCAGTTAATTCTGAACTTCCCCTACAACACATTCTCCGATGACTGCCAACCAGCTTTCCAGCTCCCTCCCTGCAGAATTGAACAAAACAGTGGCCACTGTGTGTGGCTATTGTATACTTGAAATGTAAGTTTTAACTGAAGTATGCTGCTGTCTGTATAAAATGTACGCTTTTAAAAAACTCTTCTCGATAGCTTCTGATGCTGATTTCATGTTGGAGTGGTGTTTGTTTGTTTTTTTTTTTTATATATACTGAATAAAAAATATATCGCTAAGCTTAATTCCACCTGGCTCTCTGTTTTTAACTTGGCTACGTAAGATTGCATCTGTGGCTCATGTTAATGATTTGAATTGCATTTCTACTAGACCGTAAGGGTTCAGGACTTCATCTTAATAAGTCTTCAGCTACCTTGGGCGGGGATTCAATCCTTCAATCACACCAGCTCTTCACTATACGTTAGTGACCCTCACCAGTTTCTTCCCAGCTCACGTTCCCGAGCCGACCATCTCCACATCTTCTGGGTATGACCTTGCTTCATTCCTCTCATTCTGCAGAGCGACGGCCTCAGTCGATTCTGCTTCCCGTGCGTATTGAGGTAAGCGGGAAGCACGGATCGTTAGCATGTCTTAGGACAAATTTTGTCGTCATTGATTCTCTGGGTACTGACAGCCCAGCTTGCCAACCAGCATGTGACCAGGAAGTGGAAGAGTAATCGGTGTGTTCGGAAGACAATCAGCCAAAACGCCAGAGTGGAATTTTGCTCTCGCATCTGTCTCCAGCAAGTTGTAGGAACCTGGAGAGTAACTTAACCTCTCTGGGGCTCGATTTCTCCATCTGTAAAATGAAGCTGTTAACCTCTTAAGTTCCTCAGGCTGGCGAAGGTGAAGGGTGTTAGTGTGAACATGGCTCTGGGTAAATGGTTTTGCTTGGGCTGAAAGTGGGCAGGCAGGTAGTTTATTTTGGAAGTGAGCCCAGAGAGTAGGCGTGAGCAGCTGGGGACAAACAGAGGAAAAGGAAAAAGCAGCACACGGAGGTGATGTCATCCTAGTTGGCCACTGTCACAGATGACCGATGTGCAGTCTTACCATGACCTTTAGACCACTGACCAGCTTTCCGAACTCTCAATGAAAGAAGCACAAACCAGCTGGTTGCCAATAGGTTAAGGGTGGCTCTAAGGAGACTGGGTCCCTGCTTGTCTAGGTGATGCATGTATGTCCTCCAAGGACATGTGGACTCGGGGCAAGGTCCCGGATGCCCAAGGGGAAGCAGGCAGAAGCAGCTGGAGCAAGAGGGGAACTCGAACACCTAGGGGCACCTGCAGTGTTGGTGCCTCCGTGGTTGGTACTCAGAGCTACAAATGAAAGCCCGGGGCTGCTGGGTGCCACCGTACCACCCGGAAGAGTCAGTGATAACAATGTCTGGCTGTGGAGGCACAGTAACACCAGGTTTCTTGATACTCAAAAGGCAATGGGAAATTGAATGTCCTGGGTGTGAGTTTGCTCTTTGACCACAGAGAAATGTGGGGTGTGCTTATGGTTGGGCGTTGCCATCTCCCAAGGCCACTGTTTCTTTTCCCTGTGAGAAATGGAGAACTATGACTTAACGTTCTGAGGAAGGATTAAAGCCAGAAAGCTAGCATTGACTAGTTTTAGGAGTCTCTGTAATGTTTTAAAATAATGCTGGTAATCAGGCCTTCTCCAGTCTGTCCAAGCCACGCACCGCTGCCGAGTCTGAGGCCTTCAGCGCACGCAGAGGCTCGGCTCTGAGAATCACAAGCACTCTCGTGGACGCTAAAATCCTCCCTCCTGTCTCTCTTACAGAAAAGCCTTCACCCTACCGCGGTGCGACGTTTGATTCTAGTAAGCTGTTCACTGACCTGAAAATGAGGTTCTGAAGCCCTTATCAACCACTTCCCCCAGGGGCTGCTGGTCTCTGTCCATGGGACAGCTAGAGTCCCTCGACCTGGACCTTCAGAGTGCACACACAGCGTTCCGCACCAAGATGCCCCACCCAGAGGCGACTGCTACAGAGTCCCAGCTACACCTGTGAAATCCCTACCGGCCAGGTTCTCTTCCCGGTGTTTTAGACGAATCCTTTCATTAGATTCTTACAGTAGTCCTGGTACGTCTGAGTTCCGCTTTGAAAAGACTCATGCAGAGAAAAGGAACAGCTACAGAGACACCGACTGGCAGGTATAGGATGAGAATTTGAGCTCATGTCTCTCTGCGTTCGGAATCCCTGTTGTCTCCTGCCCCCAGTCCCCATACTATACTGTCTCTCAGCCCCGTGTCCAGACTTAATTAGGACCTGGCTGCCCACCCACTCTCTCTCCCCAGCATGCCAAGGAATTGAGTCTACTGTTAACAAGATTTTCCAGAGAACGTTATACGACTGGGCCTGGAATCTTTCATGTACATTAGATTGTTCCACCATTTATTTGGCTTTGGCCATCTTCTTGGATTAAGATGTAACAGAATTTCCTTGTGTTAGGACAAAGTCTGGGTTTAGTACAATGTTCTCCATGAAGAGCAATGTATACAATGTCAAGAATAGAAAAAGGGGGCGGGGTGGGGGGTACACAGGGATTGGCTTCAGAGAATAAGACTGAACCTGGCTGAGGTAGATAACACCATGGGGCTCTAAAAGCAAAACGCTGTCCTCAATGCCAGTATGTAAAATGACTGCCCTTCTCCAGTGTTCTTATCCTCACGTGCTGCATTCACCATGGCGGTTAGTTTGCATGTGGTAAATTATCCTCTCCAGGCTCCATCCAGTTTTCAGTCCTATGCACTTAAGGAAACACCTTGGCAGACCGGCTGCATGTCTGTACAGAAGAGGCTGTTTATGTCGGCCCCTCCCTGGATCTGCAGCCATGGAACTACTGGTTAGCATGACCCATGCATGCTGGCTTCTCATTTATAGCTCTCTCCACCATCTCCAGCCGATGGTCGCGCGGCTTGCGCGCCGACCCACGGGAACACGGTTTCTGCATCAGGTGTAGCAAGTGATCTTGCAGAAGCCTTACAACCAATTAACGTTCCAAGCCTTGCTAAAATATCAACAAAGGGACGGCTATCCAGGAGAAATGGAAACGCACACCAGACTCCTGTGGGACTGAATAAAAACGGTCGCCATAGGTCCCTATGTTTGAATACTTGGATCCTGTTGGTGGAACTATTTGGGAGGGATTAGGAGGTGCAGCCACGTTGGAGGCTGCCTTAGTTAGGGTTTTACTGCTGTGAACAGACACCATGACCAACTCTTGTAAAAACAACCTATATTTGGGACTGGCTTACAGGTTCAGAAGTTCAGTCCAGATCATCAAGGTGAGAGCATGGCAGCATTGTACACATGGTACAGAACTGAGAGTTCTACATCTTCATCTGAAGGTTGCTATGAGGAGACTGGTTTCCAGGCAGCTAGGGTGAGAGTCTTAAGCCGACGCCCACAGTGACACACCTACTCCAACAAGGCCACACCTCCTAATAGTGCCAGTTCCTAGGCCAAGCATATTCAAACCATGACAGAGGCAGGGTTGAAGGTTTCAAAGGACTCATACTAGTCCCAGTATATCTATATCTATATCTATATCTATATCTATATCTATATCTATATCTATATCTATATCTATATCTATATATCTCTATCTCTATCTCTATCTCTATCTCTATCTCTATCTCTATCTCTATCTCTATATCTATATCTATATCTATATCTATATCTATATATTCATTCTTTTTCTGTCTCTCTGTATCTCTGTCTCTTTCTCCCTCTACCTCCTAACTTCTGTTTGCAGGCCCAGATATGAGCTCTCAGCTGTTCCTACCACCATGCCTTTGCTCCACCATCATGGAGTCTAACCCATAAACCTAATTAAACACTTTCTTTTATAAGGTGTTTTGGTCATAGAGTTTTACCACACCAATGGAAACCTGAATTAAGACAACCAAATATGTAATAGCTAGACTAGAAGCTGCTTAAAATTTCAGACTATCAAAACCCTTGGGGGTTTTAATAACCTCACCACAATTTTTACTTTTAATTACAGAAGAGATAGTTATTCTTAATATACCCCAGAGAAGAAAATGCTGAAATATATAATAGGTGCATGCTATTGAATCATACTTGGATACTTGGTCTGCAGCTGGTAGTATTACTGGGGAGCTGTGGCAGATTTAGGTGGTGGGACCTGGGTGGCCTAAGTTTGCAGATGGGGGTGGGCCTCTGAAGGTGGTACCCATCCCTGATCCTTGTCTTGATCTTTGCTTCCTAGACTACTAAGGCATAGCCACGTGCTTCTGTCTCCATGAACTACTCCTCTGTGCCTTCCCCACCACAATTCACTGCAACTCTGAAACTGACCCCCCAAATCTCCCCCATTACTTTGTTCTTCCAGATACTGTGAGTTAATCTATGGCAAGTGAACTAATATGGTACAAATACAGAATACTAAACCAATGCTCTTCAATGCCCACACACACACAATGTGCTTTGCCATTCTAATCATTAGCACCAATATAGTGAGGAAGTGCTCTCAAGATCAGAGCCCTCCTTTTCTCCTCCCTCCATCCCTCCATTCCTACTTCCCTTCCACAAGTTGCAGAAAGTTTTCCCTCCTCTGCATCACTTCTCATTCTGCGTTGCTTAAATAACAGTAGGAAATTGGCCATGAAGACCTTTAATGCATGCCCTAGGCAGGCATAGGCAGGCAAGGTGTCAGTGATTACCAGACCAGCCTGGTGTGGAGAGTTCCAGGCCAGCCAAGGATGCATAGTGAGACCCAATCTCAAAAACAAACAAACAAACAGTAGGCACAAGCATGTTTCCCAGTCAAAGGCATCTTCACACCTGATCCTCTCTGGAGGTGTGTGTGGACTCAAGTGCAAAGCCAGCTACAGCTGGGGCTTCTTAACATTGCAACTGGAGAGAGATGTGTGCAAACAAATGAGCTGTATTGAACAGCGGGTGCTGGACAGTGAGACCTGTTGAGTGATATTCTCAATGCACAGAACTGTTTGTGCATTTGCCTTCAGAGGTCATTTGCATACCAGCCTTTCTTCTCCTGTCTTCAAAGCAGCAGATAAGAAAAAGAGCATTCTCAGAGGTACCTAATGCTGGGACAAATTCCTGACTGACCAGAGGGAACTGTAAAGGGAATGCCATGCTTAGGGCCAGTGGGAAAGAAATGAGAAGTCCTCTGAGGACCCCAAAAATCATTATCCTGGGTGACCACACCAGTTTCCTCTGCTTTATTGAAAAAAGTACAGAACGACCCCTGGCCTGTGACAGAGGTGACTCACAGCTGCTGTGTGAAACGAGTCAATGCACTGCGGAACACACTAACTGCTATGAAGATCTGCCACCATTGGGGCTCCCAAGAGCCTGCCTCTTTCTCACACTCTAGGGCTGTCTAACACCTAAGCAGATCCACCAGGCGCAGGTATGGCTCCTTAGCCGACAGAAGGATCAGTTCTAGCCGACTGGGCAATTCTAATCCCTGAGGGCTTTAAAAGCATTTGTTTTGATTTAAATGTGTATTTGGTGTTTTGCCTGCATGTGTGTTGGTGTGAGGGTGTCAGATCTTGGAATTACAGACAGCTGCAAGCCACCATGTATGGGTACTGGGAATTGAACTCAGGCCCTCTGGAAGAACAGTCAGTGCCCTTAACCGCTGAGCCATCTCTCCAGCTCCCCTACCCTCCCCTGATGACTTTAAAAGAATGGAATTGATCACTTTTAAAGAACTTTAAACTGTTACACCAAGAGAGCAAAAGAAGAGGGAGGAGCCTGCCATGGTAGTGCACCTTTAATCCCAGTACTCAGGAGGCAGAGGGGGATCTCCAGGGGTTCAGGGTCACCATGGTCTACTTATGCTCAAGGCCTGCCAAAGCTGCATTGTAAGATGTTGCCTCGAAGGAGGGAGGGGAAAGGGGAGAGAAAGGAGGAAGAGGAAGAGGAGAAGGAGGAAAGGGAGGAGGAGGGGAGGGAGAAGAAAGGAAGAACGGAAATCTGAGATCTATGAAATGGCTTTCTCTTTCACGACTTACCCTTGTTTTAACATTAAAAATGTTCGATAGTACTAAACAGTTAACGCATCTACTTTCCCTCTTATGTATTCAAACAGGATGAATAACCCTGGAAGGTGTGTCTTGTCTACACTGTGGAGTTGTGTGCTGCTGGGAGCCTGGCTTGTCCCAGTCACCATGCCCAGAAACACTTGGCATCCCTCCTCCTGTGACCTTGTGTATGCACACGTCCATGCCCCAGACGTCCTGCCCTCTTTTTCATTTGTCTCCTCCCATCTTAGTGACTGTGAGCGCGGCTTAATTTAGACCCCACCTTCTTTCCTTAATCCAGGCCGTTGCCAACCTTTTCCCCAAACTTCTTCATTCTCAACTCCCTCTTGTCCCGGAATTGGTTCCGTGTACTTATGAAGTTAAATTTCAAATATGTACACTATATACCCTGCCTAACGTTCCTGAGTTCTTCAGGAAGCACCAGGCTGGCAAAGGGGGCCAACATGGTTTTGTCCCTTCTTTCCCATTCACACCCCCTGAGATCTTTTTTTGGAGAGAATCCATGGCCTCCGACCTGGGGAAAGATTCCTGTGGACAGGGATGTGATGCTCATCCCTTGGCCAGCACTGTTCTAGGTGTTCTACAGGCAAAGAGACTCCATCTCATTTAATGACAGATTAGGGAACGGGTTTCTTGTATTAATTAAAATTACAGAGCCATGCCTGCTAACTGCACATTCTTATTACCAACAAAGAACAGGATGGGTGTTTGGGTAAAAAGCCCAATGACAACCTCCACAGAAGCCAGTCAGGCCGTGCCTTTCAAGGACACAGAGATTAGAGTTTAAATACAGTGTGCACAGAGCACCCAGCCACCATCCAGCCTGCTTCATTACCTCTGGACTTAGGGAGGACCTCTTAACATAAATCGTTTAGGTGACACCTTGTGGCCTCCATTCTCAGACACGGTACTCCGTTCTCCTCAGCCCCACCTTATTCACGATTTGACAAATTCACGTCTGACTTTGCCATTAGGTCACAGGCTGAACAGACAACAGTGCACGCAGGTGTTTGACAACAGTTTCCACAGCGCTGATGGTACTTTTAAGCTTTGCTAACTTTTGAAAACAATTCTTTCAACAAACAAACAAAAAAACCTTACACAAAGAAGGTAGAAAGTGGGGTTGGGGATTTAGCTCAGTGGTAGAGCGCTTGCCTAGCAAGCTTAAGGCCCTGGGTTCGGTCCCCAGCTCCGAGAAAAAAAAAAAAAAGGTAGAAAATGTTTCACAGATAGGAAGGAAGTGGTGGGGGGACGACGGGAGGGATGGAGGGAGGAAAGGGAGGAAGTTGTGCTTTTAAATATTTTAATTTTAAAGTTGTTTTAGGTTGACTGACTTTATTTGCCTGAGTGTTTGCCCGTGTGCAAGCATGTGCGTCACATGCATGCCTGGTGTTCTGAGACACTTCTCAGAGGAAAACGCTGGCTCTCTTGGAACCAGAGTTAATGGATGAGCCATTTTGCAGGTGCTGAGAACTGAACCTGGGTCCTCGGGGAGAGCAGCCATTACCTGCTGAGTCATCTCTCCCCACAACGCACTCTTGAGTTGTTTGGGTAGATGTGGCCATACTGGAGCAAGACAACAAACAGGATCACAGAGACCGAAGCTGATTAAGGGCGAAAACCACCAGAAAAAAATAAACCTGCAGCTCCAAGAATCCCGAAACGATTTCCTCATCAAGAAAACTCGAGGCGAGAGCCCTGCGAGGTTAGGGTTGCTCTGTAGGGGGGAGCAAAGCCTAGAAGGCAGCATTTTTGTGTCCAGAGTTTTGTTGCTGCAGGTACCCAGCGGCCAAAGTCAGCAAGAAAAGCAACTGGGGATCC
The DNA here is from genome assembly GCF_021556685.1 of Rattus norvegicus. Classification (NCBI taxonomy): domain Eukaryota; kingdom Metazoa; phylum Chordata; class Mammalia; order Rodentia; family Muridae; genus Rattus; species Rattus norvegicus. The sequence goes on along the minus strand of NC_141535.1, from coordinate 26,710,023 downwards.
TTACAAATACATTCCTTGTTGTTTTAGTCTTGGAGGGGGGGATCTGATGCTTCTGAAAGCAGAGAATGAATAGGAAAAAAAAACAAAACACAGCAGGGCATGCCCCAGCCTCAGCACTGGCTCCCACCCAGGTCCTCATAGGGAAGAGCTGGCTGATGATCTGGGGGAGAGAGGGGACTGTGGACTTTCCTCAGCAGGCTCAAAGCCTATTGGACAGCCACAGTGGCCTCTGTGAAGCCCACAGAGGACAGGTGTCTGGGACCCAGTCGCCGTGAGCTAGCCCTGGAACTCTCTTGTCTTAGGAGCAAATGCTTTAGGACACACACATATACAGCCCCGACCACTGCCTTCGAGGAGAATCCAGCACGTCCAGAGCCACATGGGGAAGGACATAGCCGTTTGAAGGTTTCAGTAGCTTTAGTCGCTCTCAGTTTTCTCCTTTTAAAAAGAAACACCACAGAACTATAGAGTAAACAGATCTCCATTTCCAAACTGTGGAAAGGATGAAGGTGGGTAATATGAAGGCTTTTGTCATTTGAATGCCAGTTTGCTGCCCCCTTGAGACTTAAATGTGTTTCCTTTACCTACTATTAATGCCTCTGTTTAAAGACTCCAGACCTGTGGCACCTTGGACCCATCCATCCACTTCCTGCTGACTAATAAACTACTGTCTCTATCCCTTTCTTCCTTTGGCTGCCTACCCCAGCCTCTAGACTCCTCTTGTGCATCTCTATCAGGAGGTGACAACTGGCATTGGGGAGAGAGGCGAAGGAGGAGAGAACACTCAGCTCTTCAGTTTCACCTCCGATTGGCAGAGAGAACAAAGGCCTCGGAAGTATACATAATAAGAATTTGCTGTTTTCAGCCCAACGGTAAATGCACATTTTTTTCTATACCGATCCTCACCCACTTCAGAAAGGTGGCTACGTACAGATTACGAAGACAGAAGCTGAATGGCCAGCCCACGGCTCCTGTTTAAGCTGGAGTTCAGCAGGGTCCATTCTCAGAGTGGATCCATTTCCCCGGGTCTGAAGCTGCACTCCTGTACCCATGGATCAACACTAATTTCTCTTCATCATTATCACATGGACCAACTGCCGTGCAGGGAAGCCAGAGCCTAGGGTTGGGAGCAAAGATAAAGCCCAGTGTCCACGTCAACACCGATCGCTCAGCCTGTTTAGGTCGGTTTCCCTTTTACAATGACCAGCGTGAACTGGAATGCCTCTAAACCCTCTCTTTCTAGATCCAGCCCTCTCTTTCTAGATCTCCATTCGTCCAGACATCCCTTGCGTAGTTCCTATGCACGAGGCTGACCTATGCGCTCCTTCGATTCACAGCTCACTGACACGGAGGCTGTGGAACAGACTTGCCCTGGAGTTCGCCTCACTTAGAGCTGAGCATGACTCTGCAGTTTAGAAAGGAATGCTGGCAGCACCTACTGGATAGGGGGTGCATGTAAAGTCTGTGATGTTAGGGTGAGGTCACCAAGTACTGCTGATGACTCTTGTCACCCTTGCTGTCTCTATGAGACCTCCAGAGCAGACCCTTTCCTCTCCCTCTCACTTTCAAAACTAGGCCGAGCCAGTCCCCACTGTTCTGAGAGTTGACCCCCAACCCAGTCCAACTTGTATTTTCCCTTCTCTGCTTAAAAGGAAAAGGTTTCTAGAGTACACACTAACACGTCAATGTCATACATCTTAGAGCTTGGTTGGACAGTGTCTTACACTACAGGGGTGTAAGAAAGAACACTGGCTCCATTCCCATAGAACCCTGGTTTGGTTCCCAGCACACACACAACACTCATAAGTGTCTATAATTCCAGTTCCAGGAGGTCAGATGCTCCATTCTGGCTCTGAAGGTTCCAGGCCTGGTGCAAGACACCCGGGCAGGCAAAAGAGCCACACACAGAAAAGAACTTCGTTAAATTAAGACGTCATGCACTACTCGAAGGCTGGGTGGATGGCTAGTCTTAAGCTCTTGAAGACAGAACTCGGAACTTTTCTATGTGTACATCAGAGGTTAGCACGTGACTTTCTTTCTGTGTTGTAATTTAAAGGGACATGATCGATTGAGCTGACGAGGGACACAGTTGTGATGTTTCCATTCTCCACCTGACGGGATTCAGAATCACACCTCTGGGTAGCATCGAGCAGTGTCCTTCTGGTAGCTGAGAGGGAGGACACTCTGAGCAGAGGCACCACCACCCATGGGCTGGGTCCCACACCGGCAGAGAGAGGAAGGCGCACTTCACAGCAGCTGCTGCTCTTACTCATCCCAAGGGTTCCTTGGAACTGGGGTTCACCAGAACCTTCTTGAACCAGTTCCTAATTTTATTTGTTTCCTCCGAAGTACAATCCTGACATGGGCACAGTCCTGCAGTCATGTTAGGACAAGGTTACCTTGTCCAAGCAACCCATTCAAGAACACTGCTTTTCGGAGTTGACAAGTGTATGTTAATGCTTAGCCCGTTGACAGGAGTGGTCTCTGGAAACGCTGAGGCTGCTGCCAGAGGGCACAGCAGATAGGAACGGACACCGCGAACGGGCAGGGCGGGGCTCATGGGCGGTGGCTTTACTTCCTTATACCTGTGCTTTCTAGGTGCTCCATTCTCTCTCTCTAATCTACCTTCATCCCCACTCAACCTCCCATGAAGCTTGTGCAACCAAACGGCCCTCTTGCCTCAGAGGGAGCCTGAGCTCTGGGAAGTCCTGAGGCTTGTAAGAAACGGAGCCACCACAGACACGACCTTTAAAATGGAACACACGTGGAAAGGAGAAAATGGCTCTAAACAATTAGAAAGCTTCCTGCAGTTTTAGTCAATAAACACGCACAGTTCAATCTGCTCTTCCATTAATAATGAACTCAGAGAAAAGGCCACGGTGCTATCTGCCCACAGAAGCATGAGAATATTCATGACTTCATGTTACAGAAGTTGAAAACTCAAAATATCAAGAATGTGACACTCTTGCATCAAGTAATATAATAAAACACCGACAATCTATAAACGTTAGAGTTGAGAGGCGTGCTTTCCTTAGACAGGGACAGAGCATTCAGTGGGCTGTCACAGAGACACTAAAAGCAAGACTGGTCTAGAGCCCTGAAGTACCTCAGTTATCATGTTCCCTCAGTGAAGTGAGCAGTAAGCTAAACACCCCTTATGAGTAAAAATTTCAAGTGACCCAACATGTTCTTTGTGCGGACACTTACACGAAACGTCTCAAGACATAGCATGGGTTAATAGCTGGCTCAAAGACCGGTCACTCCAATCTCATGGGTTCAACCCACTTGCTGATTCTCTCCTTGACAGACACGTGTCAGACGCAGATCCCAGAGAGAGGTGAGCAGTGGTGTGCACTGTGACCTGGTTTATTCAGTTAACGGCTCTCAGCTTCGTGAGACATTCACTTACAGGTCTAGAGCTAGCTGGCAGTCAGACACCTTGTTACTAGCACAGAGTTCTATGCTAATTCATAAGCCTGCTAACTGCACCTCGGACTTAAAGCTATGGAGCAGGACTCTGTTCTATCGCCAGCAGCTACCCATTCTGAAGGGAATCCCGCAGAAAGATGGACGGGAACTTCGGAAATAGAGGCATTAGATACAATTCCTCTGAATTCTGCTGGAAATAATCAGTTATGCATAATTTTGTGGGTGCTCAAGTGATAAGTGTTAAACCTTCATGTTCTACAATTACTTCCTCCACCTAAGCATAAGTCTGCTGCTGACCAGGCTCTGGTGCTCTTTTTTTTTTTTTCTTTTTTTCGGAGCTGGGGACCGAACCCAGGGCCTTGTGCCTGCTAGGCAAGCGCTCTACCACTGAGCTAAATCCCCAACCCCTCTGGTGCTCTTAAGGTATCACTGACATCATGGATAAAACCCTTCTCCACTGTGTAGCACTGGTCTGAGAGCCTCAGAGCCCAATCAGTGAATGGCAACTGCAGAGTCACCCACACGTTCCAAATTCCTCAGGTCTACAACCCATGTCCACAGTGAGTCCACGGCCTGTGGACCTACTGCCTCACAGATTACATGTGTGCTCTGGTCACATCTGCACCCTTTGCAGCTCTCTGCAGATGCACCCCAGTCTCTGTTAGGATTGCCCGAGCACTGCAGACCACAGGTTAGCAGGCTCTCCGTATCCCTGGGAATAAGAATGCTTGGAGCAGGGCTTCTCAACCCAATTTCTCCTGTTTCCTAAGTCTCTTCTGGAAGCTCCATCTCTTCATGCTGCTTTACTGTTAGAGCCTCCTAGAAGCCCTGTACTTCGTGTGCTCGCACACACGCCGAGCTAACGGAAAGACACGATCCTGCTGAACACCTGCTATCATCTCCCCAGTGTCAGACAGACTGTAAGCCAACAAATGGCCATTTAACAGACCGTGAAACTGAGCCAGAATCCACAAAGCTCACTAGAGGGAAAGCACGACTCAAACTCTGACCACAGGCTACCAAAAACCACAACGGTCTTTTCATCGTTTCATCATGAGGCCAGCAATGTCTGACTACAGTAAAATCCATCCCATATTGCAGGAAAAAAAATGGATAAGGTGGGGCTGTAGCCAAGCGGTAAGTTGCCTGCATGGTGTCTAAAACTCCAGATTTGAACCCTCGCACAGGAAAACAAAGAAACAAACTAAATCCATGTTGGGATGATGTTAACCGATCAATGGTAATTTATATCAGTGGGGGTGTGAGGAACAGAATGATGAAATTCACGCTTGTCTCCTTAGCTTTGATGACAAACCTAGGATACTTTTTCTTTCTAAGAGAAGGTGTGTTTACTTTTATCTTACGTGTTTGGGCTTTTGCCTACATGCGTGTCTACATCACGTGAGCACAGTGACAACGGAAACCACAAGGGGGCGTCGGAGCCTTCGGAACTGGAGTTGCCGAAGGCTGGGAGCTGCCTCTGGGTGATAAGAACAGAACCCCAGTCCTCTGGAAGAGGAGGCTCTTACCACGCACCCGTCCCTCCAGCCCTTATTTGTAATTCAACTGAGAGCTGCCCGGGAGAAGACGAGCCCTATGCTTGGTTGGTTTCTAGCAAATACATATACACACACACACATATTAATTAATTGGTTAATTAATTAATATATTAATGCAACTATTTGCAAACATTCCCTGTTTCATTGCGAGCATATCACTGCTCTTTCTTACTCAAGTAAGGAGGGGACTTAAACCATGGAGAGATAACTTTTAAAATTCCCCCAAAGAAGGTTCTAAGGACCGCCTACCGACTCAAATCACGGAACGAGGTGGGAACACCATCCTAATTACTTTACCACATGAATTTAACCAAGACGACAGAACCTGCCGGTGATAAAGGAAACCAGCTCCGCTCTCACTTGTGAGCTGGTGTAAAAGTCCTAACAAAAACTCCACTAAGTCAGATGAGGGGCATTATACAGCACATCGTCATAGTCCGGCAAAGAAAGGCGACCTAAGACTAATGCATCTGCTACGACGTCGCAGTATCAGGACGTATGACAGTCCGGGCTTTCAGTGAGAAGCCTCAAATGTTATTTTTGCCAAATTGAATAAAGTGTTACAGGTGTTTATAAAGTGATTAAGCTCTGTTTAGAAATGTGCACATGAATCTGAGATCATGAAACAAAAGAAACATCGGCCTTCAAATATTTTTTCATTCTCACATATCATGAAAAAAAAATTATCCCATCTCTTCCTGGATGTTCTTGACACTGACGCCTCTACTCCTGCGAGAATCACTGTGAGATACTTAACGGTTTCCAGAGTGAATATCTTCACTATGAGCCCTTTTTAGTTCCTGAGAAACGTTAATCCACACTCAGGAAGCCACTGCCCAGAAACTGTGAAAGCAGCATGTCTACGACAGAGGCTTGGGTTTTTAATTTTAAAGTTTTTGGTTTTTGCAGTTATGAGGGCATCATCAGGAATAACGGCTAAATTGGTATTGAGAATCCTGGCCTCTATTTTACTCATTGTTCATAGAGACCCCATAGGCCTTTAACGGCAACACTGGTCAGAAACACTATAGAAGGGTTATTGTTGTTTTGTTTTTAGTTTTTTGTTTTGTTTTGTTTTGTTTTTTTGGAATTAAACTGAGGCTGACTCCAAAATTATGAGACTCTGTATGGAGTTAATCTAAGATGTCCTATTTTTTTGTTTGTTTGGGATTTTTTTTTTTTTTTGGTAAAAACAATTATCTCATATTCGAGCCTTATCAATACAGGAGACACTTAGAGAATTATAGTGTTTAGATGGCACTAAGGCAACGACACGGGCTGTTCATGGAGACACCACTAACACACCCGGCCTGGAGCCTCAGTAGCTCACCACTGCAGCCCACTATGGACACAGCCCTGGGGTGTCAGGAGTTAGATGAAAACTCAAACACCCTCTCACCAGGCACGTGATGCAAAGGCTGAGGCAGGAGGACAGAGAATTCAGACCAGCTTGCCCTAGGGTAATCAGATCCTACCTCAAATAAACAACAGATTACCATCCTTGAGGCCAGAAAATGCCTTGGTAACTACACTTGGTGCCCTGGCCCGCACACGGTGCCTGCTAATTCCCTTAGCGAGTGAGAGCTGATCTCCAAATACCCGTTAAAAATACAAACGAAAGGAGGGAAGGTTTGCAATTCTCTTGTTCACATTGCGACCAAGGCTCCACTACAGCACTTGGCATTGCTTTTCCTATGGAAATGCTAAATAATGTCTCGGGTCTTTCTCCATCCTATCTACTGAAAGACACACCCGAGAAGGGGACTGACCTGTGGAGAAGATGAGGACCGTGTTGTTCCAGAGCCCTCGGCTTTTCAAGGCTTTGGTGACATTCCCCACTGCTTCGTCCAGGAGGGACACCATCCCTGCATAAATACGTCTGTGCTTGTCTTGGATGAAGTCATATGGCTCCATGTACTCCTCGGGGACCTGCAGGGGATCGTGGACAGACTGGAAAGCAAGGTAGAGGAACAGTGGCTGCGGAGAGAAGTTGTAAAGCGCACATCAGTTAAAAGGAATGGAGGCTTTAAATACGAAACACAAGACAGTCAAGATTTCTCAGTTCATAGGAATAATTTTAAGACAAGCTACAGAGTGTACACCAAAACGTCTGTGAATCGCATGTGTGATAAGAACTCACACCCAGAGTATATAAGCAGTTCAGCAATAAAAGATAATTTACTTAAGTACAGAGAATGTAAATGGGCATTTCTCCAAAGACGACGAAACAAACGTCCAGAGCCAGGGACTCTGTGTTTTCGAAGCCTAGATGTGTCACCACTGATGGTTTAGTTGTGTAAGCTGTGATTAAAAAATATTCTGAACTTTATTTTAAATACAGTACGGTAATCTTTAATAAACTACAGTAAAACACCACTGCGTCATACCCATTAGGATGCTTGGACTTTTCAAAATAGAAGGCAAAAAAGTTGCTGTGGAGAAAGGAGCCAGCAGGAATGCAAGGCACAGCACGCAGACACTGAAAAGGCAGCACGAAGTTCCTTAGCATCACACAAAGCTGCGGAGCCACGTGGTCCTGCTATCCCGGTAAACCCACGGAAGCCCATGGCCATGTGAGCTGGGCATGGACGCTCACTGCAGCACTGTTCACAGTGGCCAAGCGTTCGGGGGACTCAATGCTCACAGACCGAGGGTGCGGAAACAGAATTCAGAACATCTTTGATCACAGTGTATACCAATAAACCATCGGTGATGATACATTTGGGCTTTGAAAACACGGAGAGAAAAGAGACCTCGCCTTGTATTGCATTGATTTAAATATTCTGAAGAGGCAAGTCTGTGGAGACAGAAAGTGCATGTCTGTGGCTATGGGGAATTCTGGGGAGAGGGATGACGAGGGACTACTAGGGGTAGAAGTTTCTATGGAGAGTGATAAGAGGTTTTAAAACTAGACCATGGTGATGATCAAACGCCTCTTAGGCTTCCTAGCTAATTGTATACTTTTAAGTGAGTGAATTTTACCATATGCAAATTATGCCTCAGTAAATTGGTTCAAAAGATGACAAGACCCAGAATAAATTTTGAAGGTCAAAGTCCTAGAATGGGGCAGAAGGCTCTGACCCAAATCAACAACAATCTCAACAACACACCACATATGAATGCTTCATACAGAAAACACAGGTAATAATCTGGCTACTGTATCTCATTTAACACTCAAAGCCATCCTGTTATATCCATTTCACAGATGAGGTAATCGAGGCTCCAAAAGGTTAGACAGTATGCCCAGGTGCCACCTGTCACCTCAGTGTTACAATGTTGCCATGCACCAACGGATAAATCAGCTAAAAAATAAAGAGAACTTTACAGGGTTTTGTTTAACACATTTTTGAGGAAACAGTGTCTTGTTAGATTTTGATTGTTAGATTGAACCAAATAAATGTAAGGCCAATGTAATTACTGGAAATTAGAAATGTGATCCACAGGTTCTGTTTTTTTCTCTACACCAACTCGGAACCCTCAGCATCTGAGGTATTCCAAGTCAGCCTTTTTCCTTAGGGGGCCTCTCTGCAGATATCTCCCACACCGTGCTTTACAGAACTTTTCAACATGTTTAAAACCCTCAAAGAGACAGTAATAAGTAGCTTTGATCCAAGAATAAGCACATTTTTGAATGAAGGAGGCGAAAAGGCAGATGGGAGAAACTCACTTTACTTTTCATTGTAAATTACACAGTGTGCGCCAATCAGTGAGGGGTGGAGACATGTGAGAAGGAGGACTAGCCTTACTGGGAGCTTCCACAGACACCCTGACGTTTATTTGGAGTTCAGATATTTTGAATTAAATGTTAAAATTAAATGTACACTTTTTCCATGAAAAAATATTTCAAATTCCTACTCTTAACGTCTACACCAACACTCCTGACACCGTTTTGCTCTGACTGTGCCTCTCCTCCACACACACACTTTCTACTCCACCCAGATAGGTCATGCTGACACTCGGGGGTCCCTCTGGACAGAGGTGAAGCTGGCCAGTCAGGTGTCTGCTGTCTTTCCTTCCTCATCCTGAGCAGTTCAGGGCAGTCTGCTGTGGGGCGAACAACTCCACACATTTTTATAGCTCTGGGTCACCAGGAGCTGTGTACAGCCCATTTCACCAGGTTAGAGGACCAATGAAACACACTTTATATACTCCCCGCGCCCACTTTGTCTTATTGTTGGAGACAGGGTCTCTCTATGTAGCCTGGCTGGCCTAGAACTCGCTATGTAGACCAGGCTAGCCCCAAACTCAGAGAGATCCACCTACCTCTGCCTTCCCAGTGCTTGGGTTAAAAGTGTGTATATAAATTTTTTGCATATTTATATTGCCACTATAAATCAAGTTTTCAGCACCCAGAAGATGAACTTTATTCATGGACAACCCACTTTCCAACTTCGCCAAGTGGAAGATTTACTATAGTATTTTTAATGTTCTTTATGTATATGGGTGTTTTGTCTGCAAATATGTCTGTGCACCATGTGCATGCAATACCCACAGAGGCCAAAAGAGGGCATCAGCTCCCCTGGAACTGGAGTTGTGAGCCACCCTATGGGCACTGGGAACTGAACCAGATCCTCTGTAAGAGCAGCCAGTGTTCTTAACCATTCAGCCATGTCTCCAGTCCCACTGTGCTAATTTTAAATTATGGAGGGAGGGGAGAATGGTAGCCTTTGTACTTCTTGGTAGCCTGATGAAAAGGACAATTATCTAAGGCTTGAAGGTTCTCCAACCACCACCAGTACCTTGCCTGCAGCCACTAGCTCTTGGGGTCCTCCTAGAGGAAAGCTGTCTTCAGTCTCTCCCCACCTGTCAGGTGGAACCCCAGTTCACTGCCCAGAGCAAATAGCTTACATCTGGGGATTGTGTGAGCATCTATGGACATGAGGTCTTAGCCTTGGAGAGAGGCCCCTTCTCACCTCACCGACTCCTGACTCACACTGAAGTCCTGCCCCATATTAACCCCTGCCAGTTCCTGTTTCTTTGGTATTTTCTTGGTTCCAAACTCTTACACTGATCAGCTTAGTCAGAGCTGCCAACTTTACCCCAACCCTAACTGTGACGCCATCGACCATCCTAAGACTATAAACTGGAATCCTGGTCGGGAAGGCATGACTAGACATTTAAGTATCACTTGAAACCCAGACTTGATTATCTGCATACTCATATTGAAGATGCTAACAGATCTTTCCCCTTTCCTATTATGCCCCATGGCTCCTAAGATCTGAACTCTAAACCCTCGCTATGGAAAGAAGTCACATATCACTAAGGAGGAAAACCTTATTTTTATGTCTTCATAGCTTTTCCTAATTCAAAGTATAAATGGGAAAAACATGAACACACTTTGAAACTGCTTTTCTATCTCTGACATCCGAATTAAGACATTTCTTCCCAGCTTGTACTCACACAAAGAAAGTTTCCACTAGGCGTTAGTGTTTGTTTTCCTTAGGAAGCTTCTAGTAGATTAGATGTAGAGATTATTTTTTTTAAAGTTATTCAAAGTACTGGTGTGCTATTTTTTAACAGAAAGCCGTGTTATGGATATGAATATATTACTTTCTTTTTATAGTGCTACTATTATGTGAGTCACCCTGACATCAAAGAGGAAGGATGTCCCTTCCTGACACATGTAAAGCCATTAGCAGCGTCCCCACACACAGAATCAGTAACTCAACTGTTACAGGACAGCTCTGGCGGTTTTCTCCTTCAACTGCCCCTTAAAAGCAAGGACATCTTCAGTTGGCTTGTGAACACTTCATGTGAATTCCTTCAATGATTTCCATCTTAGAACAAAGGCCACGTTAGTCTATACCCGGCACCTGATAGCCTGGCACAGAATTACGTTAAATCCTGGGGAAAGATGCTGCACAGATGCAGCTTCTGAAACCAGGGACTCACACCACTGCCTCGGGAACTGAAACTGGGAGCATCTGTGTGCAGGAGCTGCCTTGTGAAAATGGCTGGGCTGCTACTTGACTATTCCTTCTTTCACTTATGTCTGTGCGTGGGGACTCCGGGAATGATGAACAGTTTTTTTCAGAGCATCCCAGCCATAGGCAGGAAGCATCCGTCTGGTGATTTTGTAATGCTACATACGGGTAGTGTCATGTTAACACTGCCCCTCCCACGGGATGTGAGCTCTTAAGGCCAGTTACTGTCCTCAGTTCCGGTGCCTTCTCCACCAGCCCGGTTTAGCTGCCCACCCACAAGGAACCACTTCTCCACAGCTGCTTCCTCTTAGCTGCTTGGTGCTGAAGGGCACTGGGAGACAATACTGTTTTGTACACATTTCTAAATATCTGAGAAATTGTTCTTCACATTTCATTGCAGATATAGTTGCCTAGAGATGTCAGCATTATGCCCTTAAAAATCCAACGTGTGGCAAAGCTGAGACCAGTCAGTCACCAGGGGAGATGAGAACAATCACTGGGGAAGATCCTTCATACTGAGTAGAAGTAGCAAAGATGGTGCCTGAAAAGTTCTACGCCAGTCAAGGAGTCATTAGCAGTCTCAAAAGATAGACAAGCCAGAACTCTCATCAAGACTTGTGCTGAGCACTTCCAGGCAGTAAGAATGACTCTTTACTGTAGCCAGATTATCTCTGCTAAATACAGTCGCGTGACGAGATCAGACTGCGAGCCTGCAATCGGAAGTTGGCATGTGCATTGCCTCTGCGCTTGTAAGCACGTCAGTCAAACTAACGCTCACAGAACTGTCCTAAGCGCACAGGATCTCCACATGGCGGCATGCAGAACCGCCGAGATGAGTTGATGGAATACTAATGCCTCAGTCCTACCTGTGACCAATACCTCACGATATCTGACACATCAGTGCTTCCTGCAAATTTCCCAGGAGGTTCTAACATGATGTCAAGACCGGGACTGTGGGGCTGAATATGAACTGGGTCAGGAAAAATCTCTGTGCTTGGACACTAGCTGTGACTGTAGATGGTGAATGAAAGCAGGGGCTCTGGAGTCGGAAGTGAGAGATCACATTCTGACTCTGACCTTCAACAGCTTTGAACAAGTCACTTCACTATGCCAAGCCTGTTTGCTTAAACAAACGGTGTGCGGCCTTTAAAGGATAATGAACAGTTCCCTGAAAACCTTACTCTGGTTTTCTTGGTATTAGGCCATGTCTGTAAAACGCCTCACAATTAAGAGCTACAATACAGCCACGGAGGGACACCGTGGCTAACACTATGGGCTCTTGGGTCCCCTGGTCTCCTTAGTTTCAAGTCTTCCCCTCAGCCCCCAGCTTAGAACATTCACCTACAGAGCCATTTTACCCCAGCTGCATCTTCTTATCCATTTAGTGTTATGTGGAACCACTTACCCAGCTCACCGACCATCTTGGTTCCAATCTAGACTTAAAATGGGCAGGTTTCTAAACACTTGAATGTTTCCCCTTTCTCCACACTTCATGGAAGTCATGGTTATCTAGAGATGTCAGGTAACTATGTCAGCTCTTAAATATCGAAAGGATGGCAAAACTGAGACCAGTCACCAGGGATCCCTCAGACTGAGTAACAGTAGCGAAGACAGAGCTCGGAAGATTCCATACCAGACAGAGTCATTAGTGTGTCGCTAAGGCTGAACAGGTACAAAGGCCAGAACTCTGTCTAATGAAGGTCCAAGCGCTGTCAAAGAGACAAAGTGCAGAGACCTGGAAGGGGCTATAGACTTTCTCAAATTCTCCACGCCAGGTGGGCTTCTGCTGAAGGACAATTTTTGTGAGTGTGTTAATACGCTTCTTCGTCAGGACACTTTGAGCCTAGTGCCTCACAACACAAATGTCTGTTTCCAAAGCACCTAATGTGCTGAATCCAGACAACCTTTTCCTCTTTCTACCTGCAGCTAAGTCTGCCCATGGCACACCTGATAGCTCCCTTACGGTGTCCGTGAAAACCTGTATACCGTGCACATCAACTGTAAAAAAACCAGTAGTACTAAAGATGTCCATTTCCGTCAAGTTGGTCAATGAATACCGAACCGAGCCGCTATCTTTTGTTTCCTTGGTAAAAAATCAGTCGACCGATTCTAAAATTAACATGGGGATGTGAAAGATGAAGACTAACTAAAATAATCCCGAAGAGAAAAAATACGGAATGGGAGGACTTTTCTCTAACCCCTGAGATCCCAACAGGTCTCCACGATGGAGCCCTGCCTCGCACACAGACACATGTTTGGAATCCTGGAAGCCTGGAGCCTGGTGTTGCTAAGCGCTTACGATGCACACACATAAAGCATCACAGGAGTGAGTAGGGTTTCCACCGAAACGCTGAAGGACAGACCGCATTCCTCCCCCTGCAGCCCAGGGTCCCTTCCTGTGAGAATCATTTCTTGGCGGTTCCTCGATACTGTATGGCTTTCTCCCAGATCTGACCCATCAAATCTTTAGGGGGCAGATCCAGATTCTTCACTTTTAACAACCTTACCTTTCTGGCTAACTGGAATATGCTCTAAAATTATATATATATATATATATATATGTATATATATGTATATATATGTATATATATGCATGCATAGACACAGACACAGACATGCGCACACACATATATATATATATGTATATATATATATATGCATGCATAGACACAGACACAGACATGCACACACACACACACATATATATATATATGTATATATATATACATATATATATATATATATTCCCTTGGAAGCAACAAGATTTTGATAACATTAAAGGAGGAAGCCTTACTTTCTCGGGGGGGTGGTTAGCTATGAGGGTTGTAGCCCTTTTGGTAAATATGTTTGTTGAGTAAATATCTGTATACTCTTTTGCAGGTTCTTCGCCATCTCGGAGATCAAGCGCACAGCGGGTACCGTTCAGACACTCAATCGGTGCACAGGCCTCGTGGGTGTAGTAGTCTTCACTGCCTAGGAGGTATCCTACAAGAAGGACGGGAGACGGAACAGTCAGCATGGCATCAAGCTTGTTAAGCAAACGAACGTTCCAGCATTTAATTCCGTAATGCAACTGATTGCCCATGACGGGGCTAATCAAATGACAGGGATAATCAGGGGTCCGTCTCTTAACGTCTCTATATTTGTTAGTAGACACCCTTGGAATGTTACTGCGTGGACACCCAAGTCCCTTTCTCACTTGAGTCTTTTAGAGCACCTGTTCTATGTTGTCAACGCTTTATAAATGGTTGGTCCGTGGAAATAGGTGTTTAGAAATCAGAGTTTGAGTTCGGGAGGTAACCAGATGTTATCCTTTGAAACTGTCTATAGAAAAAGACAACACAGCAGTAATGTGCTACGGGGTTTTACTTGTAAAACACTAAAAACGGGGTTCAGATCATGCTCCTGTCGCTACTGAGGCTGGGAGACGGGGCTCTGTCATTATTTAAGTACCAGGCATTTGCAGGAGTCATACTCAGTCAAATGCTGACACCCACTGGTGGAAAGGTACACATCTTTCCGAATACAAGCTCTCCATCACAGCTGAGCAGCCCCAAAGATCAAAGGACGGCATTCTGTCTCGACTGTGTACATACAGCACCCCTGCTGCTGAGAGGCTCACTGCTTACTGAGCTGAGTGGCCTGTCGGTGCCCCTGCTTCTGTAGTCCAGATCCCTCTCCCACAACAGAGACTGAAGCCTAGGAGAAAAGGAAATTACCCAACTAATCACCAATAATCACCGTCCTGCAAGTTCTCCCGCTTGGAAAGTGTGAAAATAAGCTGTGCTGCACTATGATTGCATTTACAGACTCGCTCAGAATAGTCAATCGAACACACAGCAGCAAGCAGCTAGTGACGGCCCAGGCCTGGGGCAACGTCGAGGCTGGGGATGACTACTCATGGGATTTGTTTGTGTGTGTGTTTGTGTGTGTGTGTGTGTGTGTGTGTGTGTGAGACATATATATATGTGTGATATATATGTGTGTGTGTGACATATATATGTGTGATATATATATATACGTGTGATATATATGTGTGTGTGTGTGTATTCATACAATTGAATTATGTTGATAACAGCACAATTCCTCAAATTGTTAAAAAATCACTAAATTCAGTATGTTAACTGGATAAACTGTATAGTATATGAATTATACCCTAATAAAGCTATTAAAAAGAAATAAACTTTGCTGAGCCCTTAGCTATAATCTTAAATATATTCCCTTTTAGTCCTAAAATGATGAAAAAATGGGCCTAGCTCTTTTCCTTTTCATGAATTTTGTCTACAGTGGCAATTAAGAGCCTTGTACGGCCTAGGTAATAGTTCAATTCATTTTAGATTAACTATTTTTCATGATTGAATAAGTTCAAGGTCCTGACTATGATTAGTATATGACCTCAACATAACTTACTCTGTGATTTTTATCTGTATTTATAGGAAATAAATCCAACATATTTATTACTTAATGTGGAATAGAAAAAAATTGTATTCACACACAAAAAGACTTCAGGGCTGGTAAGATGGCTCAGCGAGGAAAGGTACTTACCGCCAAACCTCACAAATCTTGGTTTGATCCCTGAGATCCATGCAGTCGAAGAAGGAAACTGACTCCTACAAGCTGTCCTCTGACCTCCACATACGATAGCTCTCCCCCGCTCTTCCCCCCCCCCCACTAAAAACTCCACATAAAGGGCAGAAATCATTCTCTCTCTCTCTCTCTCTCTCTCTCTCTCTCTCTCTCTCTCTCTCTCTCTCTGTGTGTGTGTGTGTGTGTGTGTGTAAGTGTGTCAATGCCAGGAGCTATCCCCTGGTTTTTGAGACACGTTCTCTCCTGGTTTGGCAATTAGGCTAGGCTGCCTGGACAGTGAGCCCAGGGATCCACCCATCTCCACAGTCCTTGAGCCCGGACTAAAAGCTTAGATGACACCCAGCATCCCCCTCCTCCCCCTCAGGTTCTAGGGATCAAATCAAACTCACTGATGCAAACACTTCACTCTCTCCCCACTGTCCAACTCCCTAGGATGTTAGAGATACAACTCGGGTTTTAATAAAGGTTCTAAACATCCAGTCTGTCCAAGGACAGACATCAACTCATCCTGTATGGCAAAAGAAAATCCCCGAGGCACTAGAACTTCAAAGGCGTCAATCACTGAAGGCTGAGTTCTAACAGCCACGCAAGGGCGCTGAAGAGTTATTTAGACTCAGCCGGAAAGAACGTCATGGCTGGCTGGCGGTGACCCAGTGCCATTGGGGGAGAGGGACACGAGTGCTCTCCTGTCTGACATCTTTGCATCTCGAGCCCAGCTTTAGGGCCAAGTGCTTGGCCGAGTGGGTTCAGGTAGATGCAGGTCCCTTTCGCTGAGTTTGTGCTTTGGCCTTACCTTGCTTGGGAGCAGATTCCTAAAATCAATCTACCAGAAAGCCATCACTTTTTTTTTTCTTCCGGAGCTGGGGACCGAACCCAGGGCCTTGCGCTTCCTAGGCAAGGGCTCTACCACTGAGCTAAATCCCCAACCCCTCCATCACCTTTTTAATTAGAGTGAAGTTCCCCACTTTACCTTCTCCCAGGGGGAATTTCTCTGACTGCTGAGAGGCGGAAGAAGCTCCACTCTTCCCGATACCCACTGTGCCCTTGGGGTACACATCCTGCAGTCTCTTCCTCCTCCCTTCCGACATCGGAAGTCTCCCAGCTTAGATGTGGAGTGCTCCTACGTCTCCTATCTCCTTTTCATTCACTATTTTGCAATTTGGTGCATTTAAATTTTAACTTGTCTTACTGGTCCCTCCAATTTCCTATTCTACTTAGACGCTTTATGTTAAGTGTGCATTCAGTTTGGCAGAGCCAGAAGGAAGGAGGGAGGTTACTAACCAGCTGGACGGAAGGACAGCTCAATAGAAAAGACCCTGACAGAAAGATACACAGTGGCAAACAGTTATTAACTAAGACAGAGTTTACAACGGGCTTAAGGTGTCTTGTTTTAAAACAAACTCTGGGTTTCACATTTATTGCAGAGGGCTGTCTGGTTTCTAGTTATTGTTTGATTAGTTCCTTGTACTATTTTTATTTCATTCTTATTAATTTTTAAATCAATCTTCTCTAACCTAGTAGTTTCAGAAGCAATTCTCACAGGCTGGAGAAGATGCCCAGGAAAGGTGAGTCGTTCTCCTCCTTCTGGAGAAAACAGTCCATAGAGGGAAATATATGAACTTCAATGAAGGAACCATTCTTAAATACAAAATCTGGCTCTAGTTATAGCTCTGCCCATCATCTTCAGGTAAGAAGATTCTAGAGCGTACAGTGGCCTCTGACATAAATGTCCCTAACGCTCTTCCGTAGTGCTCCGGCTAAGGCCCCTGCCTTGCTGTAGGTGCGCCCCAGAGCACGCTCAGCACAGAGCCGCCTTATGGGGATAAGCACAGAAAGCAGCCCCACTATGGTGCTGCCTGATTTACTCTGTGTTCAGGTTTCCGGTCGTTTTGCTTCATGATACTTGGGTGTATTTTATGAGCTGGCTGCAGTATGTCTGTGTTGTTAAACGTGTGCGTTTCCGTTACCGAAGTACGTATCGAATCCTCTGCGGGTTGGCAGGCATTCCTTCCGGTACATTCCCAGGTGCCATTTTCCGACCATATGCGTAGCATAGCCTGCGTCCTTTAAAAGCTGGGGCAGGAGTTTTTCGTCTAGCGGAACACAGTTGGGCTGACAGGTCATGATGAGGTAATGCTGTAAGCCCATATGGATCTTAAAGAGATAAAAACACAACTAGGGGTTAGTGCCGGTGAAGCACCATGACGGAGTAGATACGGCCACCGCCTGACTCACAGGACACATCCGTGGGTCTAGACGCTCAGGCTTGTTCTGGAAGACAGATTCCTCGGGACACAAATAGGGTTTGAATGTATGAATAAAACCATTTCAATAAATAAGATTTTTCAACAAATATTATCAAAACATTGCATCAGGAGCTGTAACTTATTCTACCAAGGGAAAAGATTCCAAACCCACTGCATGTGAGAAGTTGAAGTCTGATTAGAAGGAACATCTCTATTCTTTGAGGACTTGATAGTTTTCTGGAAAAAAACTTATTTGACAGTAGGATGAAACTAATGGCTCAAGTTTCTCATTCAACTTCACATAAACCACAATCTGCAAAGACACTGATCTTTCTACAAAGCATTCCCCTGACTAGTGCTTGGGATTGGTTCACAAAAGTATTTCTAGGGCACAGGGTCCATATGCGTCTGGCATTAGGAGACAAAGGCTTGGTGAGTTTTAGAATAGTGAAACGTTTCTATAATTTTACAAGTTCCTTGAATTTTAATGGGAATATACTCCTAACAAATCCCTCCGCAAACTGAAATTATGATAAACTTTAAAATGTTACCAAACCCATTTTGTGAAGCACTCTTCCCCTGCCATAGGAGATTCTGATTTCCTTAGATCACTGGTCCTCAACCGTCCTCACGCTGGAACCCCCTTAGTACAGTTCATGGTGTGGTGACCACAATCATACAACTGTTTTTCTTGCTACTCCATAACTGTAATTTCCTCCTGTTATGAAACATAATGTAAATATCTGATATGCAGAATATCTGATACGCAAAGGGGTCACCACCCACAGGTCAAGACCTGCTCACTGCCTTGGAGACACAGGACTCTGAGAACAGTGAAGGCTGTGGGTGCCAGTTCTCAACCCAGCAAGGACTCCAGCACCCTGGTCCACTGAGGGCAGGGATCAAACAACTTACTGCTGATAATTCCTTAAATGTGCTGCACAATAAACACGGGAATCCAACTCCACGGTGGCTGTATCCGCTACAAGCTTTGTGACCTTTAGACACCAAGATGGCAGCTTCCGCGAGTTACTTTGTCTCGCTATTTCTAAGGTTTTCTTCATCTGTGTTACCTTCCTCTGGTTTGTCCAGGATTAGTGAGGCGGTAAAGAATGCCAAATACATATTAAATATTCAACAACGCGCCCGGTAACAGCCATGAGCAGCTATCCATAACACGACTCCCCTCCTGCGCCAGTGTGCTTCTCTGATGACGTGGTAAAGCACCAACAAACCAACATGCTGGAGAGAGAGTTTGTTTTGCTCACAGACTGGCTGTAGTCTGTCACAGAGTGGCGCTGAGGCAGAAGCTGGAGGCCACAGACGATCACCACTGCTTCCTCAGGCTTGTTCAGCTACCTTCTGACCGAGTCTAGGGCCGCCTGCCTAAGGACCGCACTGCCCACGTGTAGCACAGCCAATGCTGCATCAATTAGCAATCTGGAAGAGCTCCTCAGACATGCCCGCAGGCCAATGGAGGCAATCAGTCGACTGAAGTTCCCTCTCCTCCAGTACGCCAAGCCAGCCACCATGCTCAACCATCACACCTCCCAGTGCTCTGCTTCCTCGAAGGCTACACAGCTTTACAGGGATCTCTCACACTCTTGAGCCACTCCCTGGCGTGTGTTTTGCATACGACTGTCAAATACAGTGCACACTGGGACTTCAAATCTGCAGTTCCACTCTACACAGCCAGCACTGACTTTTCTCAAACTTAAATTCCTGACTACGCAAACCATATAGGTTCACAGACCTGCATTTGGTTCAATTTTGTTTAATTTTCATTACTTTTAAACCATACCTACACGGGGTGTGTGGCCATGATGCGATGACTACATCATGGACTGCCTTAAATGTTAAAGCATGATTAACTCACTATCGTGGTTTCACAGGTAGACTTAAACATCAGAGTGTAGCAAGTTGCAGGCTTAAAGCCTGTGCAGTTTACTCCATGTTAAACATGTCAAGGAAGGTGCTTAAAATAAAAGTCCATTTCCGTAGAGATTCCTCTCTCTGGGCACACACAGTGGGAATGTTCCAGAAGCCTTCTAGGTGCCTTCCTCTCAGTTCATATTCAGCCTCTGGAAGCCAATAAAGGGCCCGTTGACCCTCTGACTCTGGCTTGAATTGAGCTCTGTCAACGGGGAATCACTCGCCAGAGAGAAGAGAGACAGGAGAGAGCGAGGGACCCTGGGATGAAGCTGCTTCAGCCTGGCCACCTCTGTCTCTGTACTGATGGCCACCCTGAAGGCTGTATCCCATGTGCCTCTGCCTTCTGTCATCTCATCCCTCCGTCCCTCCCTACTGGTCTAGGGGTGGTAAGAGCTCTGCTGTCCCTCTCCACTAGGCTTTCTGCCCCGCTCACATTCAGGTCTTCTAAAGTATAGTCACTTTGGTAAATAAACCCTCCCTAATGTACTCTAATTTGAATATACCATCGCTTTCCGGACACACCCCTGAATGGTAGGGATTTTATCATTTCTAGGGAAAGGTAGTTGTCCCTCTGCACTCGCATATACACACATGCATAGACACATAGGCACCTGTATACCAGCATGTTCATACACACAGAGAAGAATTCTTTCCATTGCTACCAAGCTTACTAAACAGAAAATTGAGCCAAGGCTCAAACACTTCATAACGTGCACTAATATATAACTGAGGATATAAAAGTAATATTTCATGGAAGCCCAAAGGCACCAGTGGATATAAACACACAAAGCTCATGTAGAAAGCTCATCTATCACGTGCAGAGAATTATCTCTGATCGCTAGAAGGCACTGCCAAGAGATACTGTGCAATTTGGTTTTCCTGTGCCACGGGCAGCAAGCCAGGGGGTCAGCTGAAACCTGTCTCTATTCTCTGCAATCATACAAAACAGGGGATTTGTTCTTTTTTAGTTCCTGGGAATTTATTTGATAGAACGTTTTTATGGCATTTATTGGGAAGCAGAAGCCAAACTCTGGATGACGGCCAAAAATGTGTTTTTGGTCTGTTCAAACACTATTTGGAGCCAGGAAGCTGTAATGTGTTCAGACACAGTAAACAGGCAAGTGCCAAGCTTGTTCCACTCCAGCACGGACTCTGGGGTCACCCCACAATGTGTGGGGTGGGCCATCATGGGGTACAAATGAGAATCAATGAAGGAAGGGCAGCCATCTAATCACAAGAAAATCTACAAGTGCATCCAAAGCTCATCGTCAACACCCAGAGAGAAGGTATAGATAGAAAAGGCATAGCTGTGATATATGAAAGTCCATTGGGGCTACCCCTCCATCTGTTTGTGCGGCTGTCTCTTCTTCATTCAAACAAATCCTCTTGCAAAAACAGCCCACCCCCCTTCAAAGTTTGCAGTTGACCACTGAGGATTTGCTCCTCTGATGGCTAAGGTCTTCAAACCCCAGGGAGAGTCTTGCCTTCAATGAGATGAGTGACTGAGAAACCCCTAGTCTTTCCTTCAAAGACCTAGAAGATGGTTGCAATACAGTCTCATTAGTTTAAAAGGGAAAAAGAAAACCAAATCCAACCACCTCCTCCTGTGATGGGGAAGACGATGGCTCTTAGGTCAGGCCCACGCAGCATGCTGTCACTATGTGTCTGTGCTGGTTTTAGGTCAACTTGGCACAAGCTAAAGTAATCTGAGAAGGGGGAGCCTCAACTGAGAAAATGCCTTCCCAAGATGAGGCTGTGGACAAGCCTTTAAGGTGCTTTCTTAATTAGTGATCGATGGGGGAAGGGCCCAGCCCACTGTGAGTGGTACCATCCCTGGGCTGGTGGTCCTGGGTTCTATAAGAAAGCAGGCTGAGCAGCCATGATGAGCAAGTCAGCAAGTGGCACCCCTCCATGACCTCTGCATCAGCCCCTGCTTCCAGGTTCCTGCCCTATTTGAATTCCTTTCCTGACTCCCTTCAACGATGGACTATGATGCGGCGGTATAAGCCAAATAAACCCCTTCCTCCCCATCTTGCCTTTTGGTCGTGATGTCGCATCACAGTGACTAAGACAGTATCTCATGAGCTCAGGATTCCACACTCCAGCCACTCTCATTAGAGGCTCTACCAGGGGCTCCGTGAACCACCCTATCCTACTTGGCAGCAGATGCCATTTCTCTCCCACCCTCAGCAGTGGTGGGATAACACCTGGTGGAGCAGGAGGGAAACTCCATCTGGTCTACCAGCCCTATGCAAGGTAAACACACAACCTCCATGCAGCATGAACCCATGTTTGTGACACAGCATCTGCTACAGCCCAGGCAAATTCAGAAAAGGGAACAGACCCGGCTGGACCTTACACGCCAGAGCCTGAAAGGGAGATTCCAGAATAGAACACAGTCACAGGATGTGACCGTGACCAGCCAGGGGTTCAGAACTCCCAGCCTGTGTTTCTGCCAGTCTCCAGTGGGTTCCAGTCAGGGTCAGAAAACCCTTGTACTGTCCGACGGTGTATTCCTGGAGATGCCCACAGAACAAATGGAGAGTGGAAAATCTGCCCCCTCCCCCATGAAGCTTTCTGACAAGCACTCAGCTGCCCAGGGTGCTGCGGCCAAGAGCTACAGAACACACATTGTGTCCTAGGAGCCTGGCCTGGCCATCTGGCTTGGCCTCCATGTTCGGGCTTCACAACTGGCCCACACCACTGACAGTTTTAAGGGCCTATTTATTTTGGTGTTGATTAGTAAAGAGTGCGGGTCTCTGACTAACCCCACAAAGCGATGCTGTCTGTAAAAAGAGTAAACAAGGCAGAAATGGTTCCCATCTCTTCCTCTATTCAAATTCTGAATCCAACAGAGATTAAGGAAAAAAATAGAAAGAAATCTGAAAACAGAATTTTTAGTAAAGTGATTATGATTAAAGACTCATATTAATGATGATGAAAATGATCAGAAAGCAACAATGTATGCACAGATTTTTTTCAATTAGAAATCATTTATGTATTTATTTATTTATGTGTGTGTATGTATAGTGTATGTATGTATATGTATGTGTATGCATGTGTTCGTGTGTGGACGTGTGTGCATTTCACACATGTGGAGATCAGAGGATACCTTGCAGAAGTTGGTGTTCTCCTCCCACCATGTGGAGTCTTAGGACTGCTCAGCAGCCTTGGTGGCTCCTCTAAACCATTTCCCCGTCCTCGAAGAGATTATTCCCAAAAACCAACCACATGAGTCAACCAACCACAGAAATGGCACAAGCTAACCGATCACATCCATTCAACTCCAAACTTACTTCCTTATTTTTCTTGTTTCCCGTCTCCCAGGAGGTAAATTAACCTCCACCATCAGAGCAAGTCGCCCTGGGCGCCTTGCATTGGAGACACATGCTTGACTGCTGGCTCTCCTGCTGCTCTTCTCAGCCTGATGCATCCTGTGTCCCCACCTTAAGTGAGCACAGTGATGTAGCACAGGCAATACAGGATGGCCTCCTGACTGCATGCTGCCCTGATCTCTGCCTCCTGACAGAGAAGACCCAACTCACTCAAAGCTCTTCTCCCACTTTCTCCCAGCTCCTCCTCTGTTTACCTCAGTTCAATGACTGGAACCCACCAAGGCTGATGGGAACCAGGCCAAACCCTGAGGACAAGCAGGAATGGCAGGTAGCGAGTCCACATTTAGAAGTGGCATGCCCACAGGCCCTCTTCCTCTGCATATGTCTCCTGACAGTCTGGAGGTAAACTTGAAGCACAAGTCAAGAATACCCTGTCCGGAACTTCCCAGCTTCTTCCCCATATTTTCTGCTCAAGGTTCTGCCTCAGGGGTGAGTGAAAGGCCCTGAAAGTGTCTGTTCTATTTATCAATATGATTAAGAAAAATGTGGCTGAGGTCCCTAAGGAAAGAAACCCAGTGTCATCTTTCATCATCTGTCTTCTCTGCCAAGGTTTATAGAATTCTGGTGTGGAGTGACCGCCTCAGTCCCCGTAGGACAAGCAAGTTGAGGACTAAAAAGAGAGTTTTCACAAAGACCTACCATTTTTATTACCCTTTCATCTTTCTTCTTTCTTCTGTCCTTTGTATGTGTGTGTGTGTGTGTGTGTGTGTGTACACATGCGTGCACGTGCGCAAAGGTATGTGAGAAATATGGTCTCCCTATGTAGACCTAACTGTAGTCTAGGCCGGCTTCAAACTTGCAAAGATTAAAGGTATGCACCATCACACCCAGCCTTTTCAAAAATTTCATTAAAGAACAAGCAATTACTCTACCACTGAGTTACATCTCAAGTCCTAGTTTGTTTGTTTGCTTGCTTGCATGTGACAAGCCTTGCTTTGTGGCCAGGCTGGCCTTGTTCTCTCTATGAACCTGAATCTGGCCTCAAACTCATGGTCCTTCTGCCTCAGCCTCTCAAGAGCTGGAGTTAGTGGCAGTGTCCTCACACCCAGGTAAATCATTTGTACATATAAAATAAGATAAATCAACTTTTTATTGGAGCCTGGAGGAGTGGCTCAGTGGTTAAGAGCATTAGTTGTTTATCCAAAGAGTCCAGGTTCAGTTCCCAGTATCCACACCGCAGCTCACAACCGTCTGCCACTACAGTTCCAGGGGATGTGAGCCCTCTTCTGCCTCCACGGGCACCAGGCATAAACATGGCACATAACATATTTGCAGGCAAAACTCCCATACATGTAAAAAAATAAAATTTAAATTTAAATTGAGAAAATTTACTGGGGATGCAGACATATGTAATGACTATTGCACAGTGGATCAAATCAACTTGTTAGAATTTGAAAATCTAGTATTTTCAAGTTATTTGTTTGGATTAAAACAGTATAGAAATTCTATTAAGAGAAATAAAAAGTGTGAGCTAAGGACGAGTGAATACAAAGTGATAATCCTTGCGGGCATCACTAAGAAACTAATGAAGAGGGGCTGCTTAGCGGAAGACGGGAGGGACAGGAAAAACAGTCTTTACATTGGAAACTTCTGGATGTACTTCCTAGACACAGTTTCAAAAATAAGAACAGCGACCGAGCTGTGTATGGCAGTACAGCCTTTGATCCCAGCACTCTGGACACAGAGGCCCCAGATCTCTGAGTTCCAGGCCAGCCAAGGCTACACAGAGAGACAAAGGGCGCCACAGGAAAGCTGATTATAGCTCCTTGGAATACACTTGTGTAAAACAGTGTTAAACTGGATACATTCTTTAGGATATAATACCTTAAGTGTAACATTACCATGGAAATATCAACAACCAGAGTTGAAGATTTAACGTTTTTATCTTGCACAGGAAGCATTGGGCCAGGGAGACTTAGCCCCTGGCATGCTCCTGACCCTTCCTCCCCCTCAGTTCCCACCCAGCACCACCTTCTCCTCAGTCTCAGGACAAGCTGAACCCAGCCTCAACACGTCTCTGTGGATGCCTTAGACATGTGGGTGAGGGGCTGGAGTCCCCCATGTAAGCCCCTTTGTAAGCTTTGAAGGTTTTACCTTTTTATTTGACAGTTCCATATATTTAAAGAACAGGTTTTAACTGTTTTCAAGCCTCACCATCCCACCACCCTGTCTCCCACTGTACCCCTTCTCAGCCAGTTCCCCTCCTGGCTATTGACTTCCTTTTGTGTGTGAACGGCTGAGAGCGCTTGCCTAGTAAGTGCAAGGCCCTGGGTTCGGTCCTCAGGTCCGGGGGGGGGGGGGGGGGAGAGTTTCTTACCTGAAGGAAGGGTGGGAAGATTTTACTGCAACAGGGAGAAATTTATCAGGGACTACACTATGGAAGAAAATAAACACACCCCCTACCAGATTTAGGTTTTTACACCATATGTGTTTTCTACTTAAAAATAAAATTATAGACGGATTTTAAAGGTAATAAATAAAGGTCACAGGGAGAAACTAGAACTCAGTGAGACTGAATTCTATCTAATTCTTGTATTTATCATTAACTACCTCCCCCATCTGCATTAAGCACCTCCCCATCTGCATTAAGCACCTCCCCCATCTGCATTAAGCACCTCCCCCATCTGCATTAAGCACCTCCCCATCTGCATTAAGCACCTCCCCATCTGCATTAAGCACCTCCCCCATCTGCATTAAGCACCTCCCCATCTACATTAAGCACCTCCCCCATCTGCATAAGCACCTCCCCATCTGCATTAAGCACCTCCTCCATCTGCATAAGCACTTCCCCATCTGCATTAAGCACTTGCTACCCAGTCTCTCACTCACCCTCCACCTGCTTCAGGTTCTACAGATTTTCCACCAAAACATGAGGGTTGAAAGGTTCATATGAAAGAATTGGTTAATAATGAAATAATATAAAAACTTGAGTTCATGTTTCCATTTAAGTCTCAACAGCAGAACAGTCTGTGCAGTGTGCAAGGCAGAGCTAGGCAAGGGTCGTGTCTTCTTACCAAAGATGGATTGGTGGGTGTCATGGTTTAAATATGGTTGGCCCAGGAAGTGGCACTATTAGGAGATGTGGTCTTGTTGGAATAGGTGTGGCATTGGGGGTGTGGGCTTTAAGACCCTCATCTTAGCTGCCTGGAAGTCAGTATTCTGCTAGCAGCCTTCAGATTAAGATGTAGAACTCCCAGTTCATCCTGCACCATGCCTGCCTGGATGCTGCCATGCTCCCAACTTGATAATGGACTGAACCTCTGAACCTGTAAGTCATCCCCGATGAAATGCTGTCCTTATAAGAGTTGTCTGGGTCATGGTGTCTGGTCACAGCAATAAAACCCTAAGACAGTGGGTATAATAATGTGTGGTTTCCCTAAGAATACAAAAGCACTCTAGTCAAAGAGAATTAAAGCTAGACAGAGCATCACAGAGTTTAGCCCAGGTCCTGTATCTGTGAGAAACTGGGTCCAGCAAGGTCAGAATTTGGCACAGTCAAGACTGAAACCTCTCTCTCATATTCCTGTTTACTTATCCCTTTCAAAAGAAAAACAAGGGCTGGAGAGACGGCTCAGTGGTTAAGAGCAATGGTTGCTCTTCCAGAGGTCCTGAGTTCAATTCCCAGCAACCACGTGGTGGCTCACAACCATCTGTAATGGGATCCAAAGCCCTCTTCTGGTTGTCTAAAGACAGTGACAGTGTACTCACATACATAAAGTAAATATATAAATCTTAAAAAAAAAAAAAAGAAAAGAAAAGAAAAACAAGGCAAAACAAAGAAACAAACAAAGCAAAAGCTCAAAAGAGCAAAGTTCAGTTAGTCTAAGGTTTTTATTGTTTTTCAAATGGGAAGAGATTTGTTTCCGGGTATTTGAACACACTGTGAATCCTGGGATTGTCTTGTTTACTGCAAAAACACTGTTTCTAGTTGTGGCTCAGCCCTTAACACACACCTTTAATCCCTCTAGCTGGAGTACAAGCACACACTTAGTACACACCTTTAATCCCTCTAGCTGGAGTACAGGCACACACTTAGTACACATCTTTAATCCCAAACAACAAAGGTAAAGTCAGTTTGTGGAAGGAAGCACCCATGTTTGAAAGTGATGTCTGGTTGAGTGGCAGACAAAGTGACGAATCAGAGAAAAATTTGACAGAATAGGATATGCCCCACTCTCACGAGAAGAGAGAGGAAAGGGAAGCTACTTAAGAGAGAGCTGCACGTGGGCTGGAGAGATGGTTCAGAGGTTAAGAACACTGACTGCTTTCCCAGAGGTCCTGAGTTCAATTCCCAGCAACTACATGGTGGCTTACAATCATATGTAATGAGATCTGGCAACTTCTGGTGTGTCTGAAGACAGCTACGGTGTACTCGTATACATAAAATAAACAATCTCTTGGGAAGGAGGCAGTTTTACAGGGACTGTTATATAGAGATTGAAAGGAGAACGAGCTAAACGGTACAGACAGAATGAGCCAGAGAAGGAGAAGGAGCCAGAAGATTAGAAAACATGGCTAGAGTTAGTTTGAGCTCCAGCAGAGCATTTCAGGAGAAGCTGAGGGAAGCCAGGTTGAAGTCAGTGTGTACAGGAGCTTTGAACCAGAACAACTGAGTTGAATCAGGCATCCAGAAAGAACAAGAAAGGGTGAGCTTTTTCAGCAGTAACTCTGAGAGGCCGAAAACATTTCAGACCCAGATGAGATTGCAGACGGTAAGCTTTGGAGACAACGTTACTTCAGGCAACTAAGCTACATTAGTGTGACTGACATCCTAGTTTTAATTCTATTGCCCTGGTGACAAATGCTCTGATTTAAAGAAGTAACTTAGAGGAGAAAGGGTCGCTTTAGGTTGAAGTTCCAAGTTATAGCCCATCATAAGAGGGAAGTCAAGGCTTACGATAAGCAATCTATCGATTGCTGAAAGAAATAAATGCATGCACACAATTCAGCTCAGTCAGTCGGGACAGCGCCCACAGGCCAATCTAATATAGGCTGTCTCCCACTGACCGTCTTCCAAGAGACTGTGCCAATCTAATACAGGCTGTCTCTCATTGAGACTGTCTTCCCAGACTGTGTCAAGTTGACAATGAGAACCAACTGCCACAATTGCCAAGGCCACAGATAGGAGTCTTGAATTTTTGACAAAAAAAAATGATAGATTCACTTTTCAGGTAGAGATATTTAAGAGTAACTTGGATGTTAAAAATGATGATATTGTTAAGCATGAACGAGCACTGCTGGTGTTCTTAAGAACTCTAAGGAGGAAACAGGATATAGTTGTTACAAATACTGACTCTGAGCACACTGCCTGGTTCATAGCAAGTCCACCATTTCTTAGTCCTATGGCCTTGGGCACATTTCTCCCGTGTGTGTGTGTGTGTGTGTGTGTGTGTGTGTGTGTGTGTGTGTGTGTGTGTAAATGTGGGTGCAGGTGTGTACATGTACAGCACCCATTGTGGAGGCCAGAGGACAACCTAAGGTGTCAGCCCTCGGACACCTTTCACTTTTTCAATTTTGAGACTGTGTCTCCCATTGGTCTGAAACCCTGCCACATAGAGAAAGCAGTCTAGCTGGCTAATGAGCTTCCAAGGACCCACCTCCTATTTAGCCAGTGCTGTGATTAAAGACTCGTGGTACCAGCCTGACCTTCACTGTAGGTTCTAGGGATCTGAAGTGAGGTCGTCAGGCTGGTGGAGCAAGTACTTTGCCACCTATTTTTTTTTCCTTTTCTTTTCTTCGGAGCTGGGGACCGAACCCAGGGCCT
Organism: Rattus norvegicus; assembly: GCF_021556685.1. Lineage (NCBI taxonomy): Eukaryota > Metazoa > Chordata > Mammalia > Rodentia > Muridae > Rattus > Rattus norvegicus. The sequence goes on along the minus strand of NC_141535.1, from coordinate 26,681,187 downwards.
TGCGCTTGCTAGGCAAGCGGTCTACCACTGAGCTAAATCCCCAACCCCCTTTGCTACCTAATTTATTTCTCCCCAACATATCTTACCTTCTTCCAGCCTTGGCTCACAAGCCCTTGTTATAAAACAATGCTAATACAACATAGCTTTTAAAACTGTAAAGACCACTGCTCTGTAGTATAAACAAAACATCATAACAGGAGAACCAGAAGTCAGGGGCTGGGGAGATGGCTCTGCAGTTAAGAGCACTGACTGCTCTTCCAGAGGTCCTGAGTTCAATTCCCAGCAACCACATGGTGGCTCACAACCATCTGTAATGGGATCTGATGCCCTCTTTTGGTGTGTCTGAAGACAGTGACAGTGTACTCATATACAAAAAATAAATAATTCTTTAAAAAAAAACCAAAAAACCTAGAAGCCCGTTTCAAAGAGCAACACTGATATTACAGAGAAAAATATTTGGATGTTTCAGAACTATCTCTATTACTAAGTCACTATGACTCCAAGAAATATAAAGAAGTTGCTGTGTGAGAAAATAATTGATTATTTGGGAGATATAGAATATGGTATATTTGATTTTTCAAGACAGAGTTTCTCTGTGGAGCCCTGGCTGTCTTGGAACTCTGTAGACCAGACTGGCCTCACAGAGATCCACCTGCCTCTGCCTCCCGAGTGCTACCACTGCCTGGCCCAAATATTTTTCTTTTAGCTCTTACAATGATTCTAAACATGAAAAAAATGTCATCAGTTTTAAACTATTTAAGTATAAAAACAATTCTGTTTTAACTAGCTTTTGAAGCATATGAGAGAGATAGTGAGCATGTACCAACATGTAGCGTTTGAAAGCAACGATTACTCTTAGACTCCAGTGAAAGGCTATCACTAAACCAAAGTTTATCTTCAGTTAATCTTTAGCAGGATCTCATGAAGTCTGTGACAGATTATGTTTGCGTCAGCTCCTCTGAGACGACTCAGATGGTTTTGAAGAACACAACCTCTCCCTTTTCTTTACTTATTAACCACAGGTTTTCTCCCAATACTCAAGTATTTTCAAGCACTCAGTGGGTGTAGCACATCAGTAGAAGCAGTCGATCCTGTAAGTGAGGCTTGAAGTGCAACATTGGCTTTTTTCTCCATGTCTGTTAGGAAGGTGTTGCACAAGGGAACAGCCCCTCCATTATTTTGCAACATGAGTTCAGTTCTTGATCTTCAGAGCAGATGCAGAACCACCTCACACTACTTCTGGAGAGCAGTGTGCTGGGAGATAGTTGCTCTGGTCTGGGGATTTCTGACTAAACTAAGCAGCAAGGCCTGGAACGCCCTACTGCTGACAGGAAAGCAGCCATGATTTAACCCCATAGTAACCTATGGCTATTGATAGTTCTGAGTCCCTCGAAAAAGTGTTATCTTCCCTTTTCAGTCTTTGAACCACTATTGGAATCTTTATCTCAGTCTTAGAACATGGTTTGACCGGAGAGGTTAGGTGAACACACATGTAGGAAGGCAGTAGGTTCAACATGTTTACTGAATGAACAGTGTGCTTATAATCCGTTACACAGTGGATGACATCACACTCACGCTTACTGCTAACTCATGTTTCCTCGAGCATCTGCTTTCTGACATCTTTGGCTGACTTGTACTCAAGCGTACTAACACCAGCTGTCTAAATCTTTGCATGAAAAAAGGGCAGAAGATTGTGTGTGTGTATGTGTGTGTGTGTCTGTGTAGATAGACATTAGATAGATAGATAGATAGATAGATAGATAGATAGATGATAGATAGACAGATAGATAGATGATAGATGACACAGAGAAAGAATACCAGTACCCAATAGTAACCACTAAAAATTATTAAATTTAATTTGGTCATAATCACATCAGGATTTTTAAAACCTATCAATCTTGGAATGGTGGAAGTCTAATCATAGGTCTGGATGCAGGAAACTAAGAATTTATTTATAGCTGTGCAACTCCTCCACTGACATCCAATTTAGGCAAGCTATCCCCTCACCTGTAAAAGGCATTCAAGATAACTACCTCATAGGGTGGGTTTTTTTTTAAAGTTTTAATACAATAAAAACACTACAAAATATGTTCTTACGGTCCCCAGTCATTTAACATACACATACTCTGTAGGTAAATACATTAGTTGCAGATACTTTTCGAAAGGGACAGCGAAGACACTCGTGTGGACCTGATTCACCCTCAAATGGGGAAGGAATAGCAGCACACCTATTTTCATCATAGGGGTACGGAGAACCTAGAAATGGCTTCCACTGTTGGCTGTGCACAGCGGAGGATCTGGAGGGCAGGTGCTGGAGTTTCCACGTTGTTGACATATGTGTAGTTATAGGCAAGGGAGTAACTTATTAAAGGAGATACGGGAGCCTGGGGTGCACCTTGTCTCACCTGTGGCCTGGCTCCCAGGCACGGCAGGAATTGAGAGAAAGGTGAAGACCTTTCACCACACATCTCCCAGGCTCATTCACTGAATGAAGGCTTTCTGGTGACGGTCCCCTTGTCAACAATCCCAAGTCTTTTTAGTGTTTCTAAACTAATCTCTAAACCTCCCATCTACACGGCTTCCTATTCTCTGGACCTATGACACATGTCAGTCCTCGGGGCCCGTCCCAGTGCGGGCTCTCACTTTAATGCCCCTCTGGAGCTCTTTGGGCCTCCTTTTTCTTCTCCATCCTTCCTCTTCAGAACCTCTCCTAGCCTTCTCCTTGGGGCTTCGCAGACACAGCACCTCGAGTTCCCAGAAACCCCCTCTCCTCCGACCTTGAGAAAATGAAAGCCACTACAGCGTTCGGCCACCAGGAGGAAGCCGGGCATGCGCAGTGGCTGCCTTAGGCAGCGCCTGTGGAAGCCCTGGGTGGCGAGCGCTGTCCGACTAAGCCCGCGGGTGCCAACTCGCGGGCTCGCGGGGTCACGCGGGGCGGGAGGCCGCCTGGTACCTGATAGCGGCCGGTGAGCAGCTGGCTCCGCGAGGGCGTGCACAGCGGCTGCACGTAGTAGTTGTCCAGGACCACGCCGCCGGCCGCCAGCGCATCCAGGTGCGGCGTGCGGATGACCGAGCCGTGGAAACCCAAGTCGTTCCAGCCCAGGTCGTCCGCCAGCACGAAGACCACATGGGGCGGCGGGGCGGCGTCGGAGGCCCGGGCGGGCCACAGCAGCAGCAGCAGCAACAGTGGCAGCCGCGGCCCCGGACCTCCAGCTCGGCTCCCGCCGGTGCATCCGCTCAGCTCGCCCATCCTTAGCAGCCTGAGGAGCCTGAGCTGCCCGCGCCCCCGGCAGAATCGGGAACTGAGCGCCCGGGCACCCCCTGCAAGACTACATTCACCTAGGCGGGCCGCGGGCTGGGGAGGGCCGGCGTGCACGGCCTCCGCCTCCCGGAGGGGCCGGGGGAGGAGCCGCACTGAGCGCGCGGGCAAACTCAGCGGCTGCTTCCGAGGCCCAGAGGCCTGTTATTTTCCTTAGCCATGAACTTGAGAGCCACTAGTTCCAAAGCGGTTTCACAATCTTTGTCTGATTAAATCTAGCCGCAACCTTGACAGCTAAGCCCAATAATTAGCGCCCCCTTCATCCCCAGAAGGCTGGACTGCTGACCCCACAGTCTCTCTCTGCCTCTGTGTCTTTGTCTCTCTGTGTGTCTCTGTCTGTCTGTCTGTCTGTCTGATATGTCTAGTTCAAGGCCGTCTCTTGAGGCAGATGAGAAAATAGAGGCGAGGCGTGCAACTGGTGTTTCAGATTGATTTATGAAGTGTGTACCCATGAAGCCACTTCCTTCCCATCGTCAGTGAGCCAAACACATTCCGTCTGCACAGAAATTGAAATGAAATGGTGAAGTTTCATTTCAAGAGGTTCGGGATATGTCCACCTAAGACGGTCTGCTTACTCAATGTCTAGAGCTTGAGTGATAACTGTTAGGTGGAGGAAAAAATTCGGCAGTGCTAGGAGAACACACCCTCTCTGGCTGAGGCCAAGTCCGCGGGAGTTACTTTACCACTTTCGAAGCTCCAGACGGATGATAGCCTTGAGAAGTAATTATTGCTGACGTACTCAACTGACTTCCATGCAGTGGCTGATGGGCGTTTGTGGTATTGTACCTTACAGGTTTCAATTTCTTATCGGCTTCTTCGTTAATAAGTTAGATGAAATCTCATGATGGATTCATTTCTGCATTTGTGCAGAGCATAAAAAATGTTTTCCTTTTTAAAATAAAATCCTCGAATATGTTTCTCTCTTAACATACTTGAAGGTTTTCTTTGAAGTAGATAATTACTTATCTTTAGTAAAATATGGCCAATTTTTTTTTAATTTTGGTGTTTTAAAACCCAAAGACAATATCTTAGAAGAGCTGTTTGTTTCCCATTGTGTTGAGGATAGTACAGGGGGGGACAGAAATGCCCGCTGTGATCTCTGCATGTTCTTCTACCCCATAATTGTTTCTATATCCCTGTCCTTTTTGTTTCTAAGCCAGGTGCTTACTATGTAGCCCAGGCTAGCCTCCTCCAGCTCTCTGTCCTCCTGCCTCTTCATCTACCGCTGAGAGGAGCTGGGATTCCAGTCATCTGCAACTTCCCTAGGCTTTCCCTGCAGTTGATAAACGTTGAACAGCCTCCTGTAATTACTGCTCCTAGAACTAAACACACACCAAGACTCCCCATGCCCGACATTTTCAACTGAGTGTGTTTGCTTGTGGATCCCTGGAAACCTGAGGATGAAAGAATCTGATTTTCATGTATGTACTGAACACCTATGGCATACATACTGTGCATAGTTTTGGTTTTTTTTTTTTAAATCTATCCACTGGTGTTCGCTTGATGTTTCTCTCAGATTTGACTCAGGCAACAGCTTCGTACAAGGGTAGAGGAGAGTGATGTGAGTGCTCCCTGGTACCTCAGACAAAGGGGCCCAGTGTCGATTTGCTCTCCTGTGGGATCCCTGTGTCACTAGCATTGGGTCTCCACTACAAAGTTACCATTTTCCCCCTTGTAATTACTACGTAGGCCTCAAACTTTTGCTTACTGGCTTTTATTTCTTGCGTGACTAAGATTATAATTAAGATGACTACTAATAGTGACTTTAGTTTCCTTCCTATGAGTTTCTGAGGTATTTAGTTCATTGTGGACTCTTGGATCCTTATTTTGATCAACATGTCATAAGCTTTTAGCATAATTATACCCCCAAACACACAGACACACACACACACATACTCACACCACACACACACACTCACCATGCACACATACACACCACACTCACACACACACACACACACACACACACACACACACACAACATGCTGAGTGATACTGCTTTATTGGAACAAGGAGGTGGCCCTAGCTTTTCAAAGGGATGAAAGTTGAGTGCATTTACTGGGGCTGGGAGATATACATCCACACACACATGCACATGCACACGCACACGCACACGCACACACGCAGCACAACCAGGAAGTTATAGCTAATTTTTGTGGTTTGATTGGGAGCAGAGTGGGTTGTTTTCAGCATCTCAGCATATCGTTTCTGCAGGTGGCTCTGGAATGGTCAGGTGGGGCTAAGCCACCCTGTATGACTTGGAACTATTGCCCAGTACAGCCTGGTCCAATTTGTCATGACACCAACATATCCCAACCCTAGAAGGGTAAGAAAAGAAAAAGAGGGGAAGCACTGTAGTTTCAGGGAGGTTGCTTCCTGATGAAAGGAGGATGTAGTCTCAATACTGGGAGGGGCATGTTGAGGTAACTTCCAGTTGGGATAAAAACTGGCAGTTTTTTGCAGTGAAGAATTCCATCACTTTGCGGGATGTGAAAGTTGTAAGTCTTTGCTGGAGAGATTTGGTGAGACAGCTGAAAGGAAAGGACCAAAGAGTAGGGTTCACGCGATCATAAGGATCTAGGGTTAATATGATCATTGGGCCTGCCAAGGGGTTGATCCACAGCCCTCAAGCAGTCAGGTATACTTCTAGAAGGTATTGTCTGCTCTTTCTCCGGTTTTAATTCTAATAATTGTTTGGTATTTTCCTGTTCTAGGCCTGATTGGTTTGCGTGAATCTTCCTTCCCTTAGTAAGGCCTCCATGCCTCCCTTTCCAGGGGTCATCAAGTCTAGTCATCTGTGGTTTGGAGGACCCTGCAGGAAGGGATCTGTTTGGCTTTGTAGAGTGACTATGCTTCCTTGAGGGAGGGCAGGTCTTCCTTGATCTAACTGGTCAGTTGGCTGTGTTGTACCCCTATCACTGTTGCTCTGGAAGCTATTGCATGGTGAGAGCCATTGGGAGGGCTTACATGGAACCTTTTGTTTGGTTACAGGGAGATGTTCAGTAAATAAGACATTTAAAAGACAAGGTGAACACAAAAGATTAGGAAATAAAGAGGAAAGGAGTGATGGGGAGGCTGGGGTGGGGATGGGGTGGGAAGCCAGAGTGGAGGGAATCTGAGGTCCACATGTGGCAGGAGGCTTGCAGTTGTCTCCATCTAGTCCTGTGTCTTTCGATCCCATCTCAAATAAGTTGGGACTTGGTAGAGAAGCTACGTGTTCTCCAAGGAAGGCACACGGCAAAGATCCAGAACATCATAAGTTAGGAGTCGAAGTTATTCCTGTGCCTGAATTTTCTCCGACTTGCCCACAGAAGCCTCCGTGGTCTGGTTCTTTGTCCTTTTGGCTTCTCCTTTTTCATTTCTCATGCCGTCATTTCTTTACTTTTGGCACAATGAGTGTCCTAGGCCCACTGAGTATTTCCTTTCCTCTGCTTTGGAACTGCACATTTCTCTGAGGAATTCTGACCTGTCTGGGTGGAAGACGGCCTTCAGAAACCAAGGCAGGTGCCGAGCTGTGTTTCCTGCTCTGTGTACTCTTTGCCCCTTGGTGCTCAGTAGACTGTCAATAGCAACTGGACATGTACAGACACACTGCACTGAAGTTCTCTGAAGAAACCACATTCCTGGTGAAGCTCTTGCAACTAATTGATCAGAACTTTGTAGTTATAGAGAGAAGCAGTGTTTCTAAAATCATCTTGGGCTAACCTCAGCTGCTGTAATAACCATGTATTACCAACCTCTGGATCTAAAACCTATTCACTTTGCAGACCACTACCTTCTACCAACCCTAACCTAAGCTATGAGGCTACATGTGAAACCTACCGACTGTAGTCCACCTACCTGATGTCCCCTCTGATCTAATCGGCAAACACCTTGGCTTATGGTTTTCCTTCATCCTGTGACCTCTTCTATAGTGGTACATATAGAATCTGTGTTCCTGAGCCATGGACAATTGCTACTTGGCTCTGAATAAACTAGCTTCTATTCACTTTAGAGTGAGAGCCATGATGTACATCCAACACATACATAGTCTTCTTATACACACCCACATCCTTTGTCTGCATGTGTCTGTATGAAGCCATGGGTTCATTGTCAACACCACCAGATCTATTCTCTTCCCCATCCATATGTGGGTTTTTAACAGTTTCCTTATTGCCACCAACTAATAAGTGCTATGCTAAAGGCCTATTCTCACAGAACTAACCATACTCTTGCCAACAGTGCCAACTCCAAAGGAGTTAAAAATGTAGGTCCACATAAAACTCTGCACGCATGCTCAGAGTGTTACCAAGCAGGCTCGATTGTGGGCCATCTGAAAAGGCCAGTTATTCATGGACACATTATTGAAGCAAGAATAAGGATTGTTTTGGAAAGACAGCAAACCAAGAAGATGGGAGACTGTCTCTAACAAAGACTGCTGGATGTCAAACTCCTTCATCCCTAGGTCAACGACAGCCAGGAGTGTAAGCACAAACTGTAATCTCAAAACTTGACAGGCTCTTGTGGGAGAAACATGAGTCTGGGGCCAGGCTAACTGGGCTATGAATGAGACCGTCTCAAAAAGCAAGGTGCTACACTGTGATGCTTCCAAAGGACGAGCCATTACTCAGCCATGTAGAAGAAGCCCATTTGTGCCTTGAAGATGTAGGTACCACCATTACCATATACTTTACTTCCACAGACACTTGGGGGCCATGGCTAGATGTAATGTCCTCTTCCACCAGCCTCATTTACCCATGTTCAGGAGGCTGAGACAAACAGATGATAAGGTCAGGGCCAGTGTAGCAAGACTCTGTTTCGAAAGAGGGCAATGTTTGCTGGTGCTTTCTGGGAACGGAACTACGTTTCTAAGTTACTTTGCAGAGACTGTGACACTCAGTTACATCAGAGACTAAGAGGTACCTCTCTTTGGTAACCTTTAGGAGTACACTAAGATTTTCCTCCTACACTTTTACGTCTTTCTTATTAAATTAATTCCTAAGTATTTCATCGTGTCCGATGCCACTGAAATGGAGTTGTCGGTATCATTTTATCTTTCAAATCGCTGTTAGTTATGTGCCTTGAAATTTTAGTCAAGCGGTGTCCAACACACCTTTTCTTGAAGTTAGAGAAAGTTATGTGCTGGGTAGCAGGCTTTTATTTTCTTAAAGTATGGGTGTATATAAGACCAGTGTGGGGAGTGTGGAGTGGGGGGGGGGGCGGAGAGAGAGAGAGAGAGAGAGAGAGAGAGAGAGAGAGAGAGAGAGAGAGAGAGAGAGACTGGCTGTCACTAGTTTATCAGGCAAAGGGATGGGAGCATACTTACTATTTTACCACATATGCTTCTGTACCTTCAATTTTGAATAATGTCTTCATCTGAGCAGCTAATTCTTCTTGTCCTGTTCCTATTAATGTTATCTTTAGTGACGACATTATTATATGTAACGACCCAATTTGCAAAACGCCATGAACACGATTCTTCACCCTGCACTAAGGAATCACACGCAGCCACTCACATCCACTTGCCTCTTGCTGCTGTTGGCTTGTGCTGCAGACCAGCAAACTAAGCTCGGAAGAAGCTCAGAGAAGCTGAGAAACAGGCCTGTGTTTCAGTGCCTCTCCCCAACGGCTGTTTGTTTCAACACCTTTAAATATGCTAAGTTCTGGCCACAAAGGCCAAGCAGCCTTAACACCTACTGTGTGAAAGTGCAACTAACGGTTGGTGTGGATGAAGAAGCCACACAGTTTGGAGATAAGACCGGTAGGAGAGCTTTCTTCATCGAGATGACTGAACGCACACCCGCACACCCGCACACCCGTGTGTTAAGCTGTGGCTGGACTGGAGATATTGCTCTGTTCTTGGCTGGCACAGTTTGTTTCTTGAGTACCACAAAGAGGATTGAAGTCTATTTGTTTAGATGCCACATACTAAACTGTTTTCACGATGCACTTAGCTGTGGAAATTGACGTGGGAGGCATCTTCAACTAAGGAAAGGATCTCCAGGCCAATAAAGTCCTAACACAGGTGTCCAAGGGTGTCCTGAGGTCACGCCTTCCATGTGTTAGGGCTTACACGCACACGTTACATTCTCTGGTACTACTGAAGCAGGAGGAACCCTTGAGCCTCCATACAGCATAGTACAGGGGTAATTCTTCATAAGCAGCAACCTTCAGCTTCCTGTTGGTTTTGTTCTGTGTCTGTGTGTGTGTGTGTGTGTGTGTGTGTGTGTGTGTGTGTGTGTGTGTGTGCGTGTGTCTTAGTGTGCATGTGTGTGTGGTGTGTGTCTGTGTGTGTGTCTGTGTGTGTGTGTGTCTGTGTGTGTGTGTAGGGAGGAAAAAGGTAAGAGGAAAAGAGAAAGAAAAATAATCCCCTTTAGCTCCAAGATCCTCTAAATTTAGAAATTGGTAAGTTTGAACAAGGGCTGAAGCTGGTTTGGAACAGAACTTCCTTGACCCCTTCATCCTGACCACTGTTTGTCATCTCCAGTCTCAGAGACCCTGCTTCTGCTCTGATAAAGCAAGCCTAGCATGGTAGTCTGCCTAAGACAGTGGATTCTCAGGAAAAGAAAGGGAAGGAGGGAGGAAGGGAGGGAGGGAGGGAGGGAGGGAGGGAGAGAGAGAGAGATGAGGGAGCTACACAACAACTTTTTCCAACCATGTCTAAGTACCCAAACAAATGTGAATACATGCGTTTAGGAAAAGCAATCCCAGTACTAGAGAAGAAAGTGAAATATATGTGCTGGTCTATGGAGAGTCTTTAAAAAGCAGATGCATATAGTTGTGTTAAATTAAGTAGTCCAAAAAGTCACACAATGTACACTATGCCTTTCAACCCTTTCTAGAGTTTCTAGTAAGAAATACCACATTTCAGAAATCGTGTCTACATTTACATACACATGTCTTCCTATCTGAGCCTAGGCAGTAGCATATTGCATTTTGTCATGGAGAAAGGAAAAAAAAACATTTAATTTATGGTTAAAATGTAAAACGTTCTTAGCTGGTTTATGCTTTGAAAATTTTGTTCCTAGGTAAAGCTGCTGTCTGAGGACACTGAAGGATATCCTAGTCGGTGGAAACGGGCCCTGGGTCAGGGATGAGCCCGAAGTTTATTGCCCAGCCCTGCTTCCTGTCCCCACCCCAGAGGTGTGAGCAAACAGCCTGACCCTCCTGTCACCACAGTCTCAAGCCAATTTCACCACCGAGCCTTCCCCCGAACGATGAACTGTTTCCTCAAACCATGACCCCCAAACCAGTCCTTCTAGATGCTTCTAGTCAGTTGGTCATAGCAATAAAGTAATTAGTGCAGCCATAATGGGAGTACTTTTCGAAGCATTACCTTTCCCAGAACTAACTCCTGCCCAGGCACACTTGCTCCCCTTGACCATGGATCAACAGATGTCTCACCGTCCTACCGGTAACCACTGCCTGTGCCCCGCAGTCTTCCTCTTCGGTGCTCTATGTCACAAGGAGCCAACCCTTCCACAAGAGCCAGGTCTCTTCACCTCCTCGACATCCAGCTTGACTGAGTCGATGAGTGACCCTGGTCAGGTCTGGAACGGGAAAGTAAGGAAGCCTCTTTGGACACAGTGGTGGCAGTGGGGGCTGTGTCTTTTCGATGGTTCGAGCAGCTGCTCCTGTATGTCCACGTGGTCCTCGGACTGTTTGCTGGCTCCTCCAGAGTGTCCTTATTCTGCCTGTTAGGTTGAGCATTCGAACTGTTTGTCAAGTTAAGCCCATGGAGAGGCCACATGGGGATGGCTGTCCTGTTCGCTCCAGCAGTTCAAGCCTCCTTGGTGAGGCCCCCCACTCAGGTGGCTGAGGAAGAGGTTTGAAGTTCAAGACCAGCCTGAGCAACTTTGACTCTGTCCTGAAAGTTCTAAGGAGAATAGTTCAGGCGTAGGATGCTTGTTTGCCATGTGCTAGGCCCTAGGTTCAATCCCCAATACTGGACAAAGAAGACAAATTTGGATGAACACATGATAAGATTCATTTTTAAAACCTTACCTCTTGTATATGACTCAGTTATTTTTTAGTATTAGCATGAAATAAAATAAGAAACAGTGACCAGAAGAGAAATATATAAAGATTGAAAGTTTTCTGTTGATATACATATATATCAGTAACAAATAATAAAAATAAAATGAAATAAATATTATACCACAAAAAGGAGCAAGAAGGTGATATTCCTAAAATACAGTTTTGAAAAAGGACAATATTAATATTGATTACTTTTGCAATAAGCTGCTTTGCCGTGTGTGTAATTTACTTATTTACTTTTTTTTATTTTTATTTTTTTATTTTTTGTTTTTTTTGTTTTTCCCCCGGAGCTGGGGACTGAACCCAGGGCCTTGTGCTTCCTAGGCAAGCGCTCTACCACTGAGCTAAATCCCCAACCCTACTTATTTACTTTTAAAACTCCACGCACGTGAGTGTTTGCCTGCCTGTGTCTATGTATGTTCAGCACATGCATGCAGTGCCCACAGAGGCCAGGAGAGGGCGTCAGATTCCCTGGAGCTGGAGTTACAGAAGTCGCCCTGTGGGTCTGGGAATGGAGCCCTGGTCCTCCGCAGAAGCTCTTAATCACTGAGCAATCTCCCCCAGCCCCACAGCCTTTCTGTCTTTAAGCCTCAAGGTTTACAGGCATGTCAATGGCTTCATTTTTCCGTTTACTGAAAAACCGTTTTTTAAAGGTTTATTTTGTTTAGATGTATTTATGTGTCGCTCTCTTCAGACATACCAGAAGAGTGCATCAGATCCCATCACAGATGGCTGTGAGCCACCATGTGGGTGCTGGGAATTGAACTCAGGACCTCTAGAGGAGCAGTCGGTGCTCTTAACCACTGAGCCATCTCTCCAGCCCTGGAGAAACCATTTATTTTTAAGTTTTTGGTTTCACCGTTTCTTTTATATGAGCAACAGGCACACAGGCAATTAGTAGAAAAACTCGAATCTAATGATAAGTTTTGTGACTCTGCTTTCACAACCATACTACCATAGTCTGTGTCTTTGTTTCTTTGGGAACAATTCTGGGTTACTTGAAAATGTCCCCGTTCATCAGAAAATTCATCATGGGCCTCTTTGATCTTCACACAGTTCCAAATCTGCAAAGAGGAAGCCTGGGGCTCAGCCTGTTTTAGAGGATAGCAGTTCAGTTCCCAGCACCCACGTCCGGTGACTCACAACTGCCTGTAACTCCACTTGCCTGTGATCCAGCGCCCTCTTCTGGCTCCAGAGGCACCTGCACACAGGTGCTATACACTCCCACAGACACACGCATGCGCGTAAACAAAGATAAATTAATCTTTAACAATTCGAAAAAGAGACTGAGTTTGAAATATATATTCAAAATCAGTGAGATGTTTCTCATTTGACCCTACCATTTTCTCTTACTGAACACACTGAAGTCTGCCTACTGTTTTACGGTACACATAACTTCAGAACAACAGAATCAAAAAAAAAAAAAAAAAAAAAAAGCTCACCTTCGGTCTCTTTGTATTTATAACCCTCTGTGGTTACTGATATTTCCAATTTGGTCTTTAAACATAGTACGGCTAGATCGATAAGGGTTTGAAGACATAGACTCAGCCCGAGTAAATTTGAGTGGTTCGGCAGCAAAAACTCACTCTAAAAATTAATTTCGTGGAGCTGCGAATATCAGGGACCCATGAGAAAACCGTACCTCTCCAAACCACCTCCATAAACAGTGCACTGTTCATAAAGATGTAAGAGAGTTTGTCATACTGGTAAAGACCTGTCATTCTAGCACTTGTGATGCTGGGAAATGGGCCAAAACCACTGTGGGCTATAAAATGAGATCAGGTCTCAAAAATACATCAGGGGGACTGGGGAGATGGTCAGTTGTAAACTTACAAGCATAGGTCCCAGCACTCACATAAAAGTCATGCATGACCAGGCAGTGGTGGTACATGCCTTTTTAAATCCCAGCTCAGGAAGCAGAGGCAGCCTGGTTTACATAGAAAGTATCAGGATAGTGAGGGCTACACAGAGAAACCCAATTTTGAAAAACCAAAACCCAAACCAAACCAAACAAAACAAAACCACACAAACAGACAAAAGCACTCTGCTTAACACAAGGGGAATTTTTCAGCCTTTAAGCTTACTTGAGGTCTCCTTTCCTTCTGATACGAATTGTATAGATGTGTACAGTTGGAACTTTTCAGAGCAAGAAAAGAGAACTAAGTACTTCAGATGTTCTCACACCTGCCAAACTTCTTAAATGATTTAACAAGATAATTGCCTTCGCTTCTATTAAGCTTGCTTCTGACACTCTTTATAAAAATAACCTTATTCAAAAGTCACCTTCCCCAGAGTAAATTAATAGTATGCGCCAATTCTCCAAGTCTTTGCCTCTCGTTCATTTAGTGATGCAGTCCGCCTTTTCTCCTTACTGGACCCCTAAAACTACTGTTTGTGCTAACGGCACCAAAGACCCAAGGAGTACTTTTCAGCTTTTATTCTTATTTGACAGCGCTTCATGTTCTGCCTCTCCTTTCTCAAAATGTTTTGTCCCTTTGACATTCATGACACCCTCTTTTTTTTTTTTAATTTTTTTTTTTATTTTTTGGAGCTGGGGACTGAACCCAGGGCCTTGCGCTTGCTAGGACTGAGCTAAATCCCCAACCCCGCGACACCCTCATTTTTAACTGAAGAGTTATTGTTCTTTTCCTAAATGCCTGCCCGAGGCTTCTGTAACCTGGACAGCCCTGGAAAGCAGTGTTACCAGGAAAACCTCTTATTCTCTCTAAGAAAGAAAGTTAAAAAAAAAACAAAACAAAAACAAAACAAAAAACAACAACAACAAAAAACGGACTCAAAAAGGGGCCTAAGAACGATTTTATTAGTGTCTGATTGAAAATCAACAGGGCGGACAAGCTGTAAATCTTGGCCACCGCCAGGAAGAAAGAGAGATAGAGAAGAGGAAGAGAAAAAGCTGTGCCGTTTGCAATTGAGGTCAGCAAGTACCCGCAAGGGGGTGGGGGGGTGGGAGGCCTTCAGACAAAGAGTGAGAAAGCACAGAGGTCCAGGGAACGCATGCGCAGGCTTTTGGCCATTCTCCGAAGGGAGGAAAAGGCAAAGTTAGAACTTGGAAAAACCGACGGGCTCCGCCTCTTTATACTGTAATTTAGATTCTGGGGAGGGAACTCCTTTTAGGAAAGAGGTGGGATCTGAAGCCTATCTGGAGAAAGGGACCCATCCCCAATGCCCACCAGTCTCTGGAATGGGGTGGGTGGGTGGGGCTTATCTGCTTTTCCAGGTCTGGTCTGTACCAACCAACACCATTCTCTAAGCTGTCAATTACACATTTGAAACATGGGCGTGGCCTCAGCGGAGGGAACCGTGAGCTGTGTCTCATTGGTGGCAGGCTTTGGGAGCAGGTCTAGAGTCTCTCAGTCCAGAAGCTCCACACTATCCACAGCTCCATGCTTCATGGCCTTCAAAACTCTTCCAAAGTCTCTCCGTGCCCATATTGGTGATTGACTGAGGGTGTGCGGGCCCCTTACCATTCCTCACCGACCTTCTGTAACCTGTGAACTATCTTCATGACTCATTAAAGGCAGAGGTAAATCTGGAATGGTGACTTATACGTGAAGTTTTAGAAAGATTTACTTGGTTTATTTTATATGTTATGAGTATTTTGCCTGCGTGTACATATGTGGACCATCAGAGAGGGCATTAGATCCCCAGCAACTAGAGTTAGCACTTTGCTCATCCTTCTCAGCTTGCCTGTGGTTCAATTTAAACATGCACAAGGGGGTGAGGGTGGGGGAAAAAAGCCCAGAATGTAGTCCATCTGCTCAATATCCTCCACAATGTACCACAAAAAGTTTAAAATCGTTTTTCTCCTATCATTCTCCCTTATCAGTAAAAACAGGAGAGAGAGAGAGAGAGAGAGAGAGAGAGAGAGAGAGAGAGAGAGAGAGAGAGACCTTAGAACGGTCATTCCACGACATAACACCCATAAATGGCTTCCCTGTACCCAGGTCTCTGGTAGCCTAGGATGACCTCCCCATCCTCCTGCCTCAGCCCCAAAGTGCTGGTACTGTAGATGTACGCCACCAGGTGCAGCCATGGTAAGTTCTTTAGAGGGAGTCTCCTGGATGACTCTTACACACACCTCTCTAATACTTTCAAATGTTTATTACACTTATTCACTTGTTCATTTATGTGTTGGGCGGGTGGGCCATGTTGTGCCACGGTGAGTGCAGGCAGAGAGGTCAGGGGATGGCACGTGGGAGTTGGCTCTCTCCTTGCTTGTGCTGTGTAGGTCCCAGGGAATGAACTCAGGTGGTCAGGCTTGGCTGCCAGGATCTCCATGGGCTGAACTACCTTGCCAGCCCACTCTGGTGTTTTCAAGAATGTTGGCTGTTTGCTATTCAGAGCTCACATCAACACTAGCTCCAGTTCTCTGGGATCTCACGGCGTATGACCCACTTTCTGGAAGTGGTTACTACACTTGGGCTCTCCCCTCCAATCCTCACCCTGACCCCTAGTCCTGAGGCTCAAACCTAGGGCCCCATGGGTGGTTGGAAAATACTCTACCACTATGTTATAGCCCTGACCTATTTTAATTCTGATTTTTGAGACAAGTTCTCACTAAGTTGTCCAAGCTGGTTTTGAACTTGGAAGTCTCCTGCCTCAGGCTTCCAGATAATTGTGGGCCTGAGCGACCAGGCCTGACTTCATGTGGGCTCTTTTGGGTCACAGTACTCATCTAAGAGCTGGCTGACATGCCATCCGAGTGCTTAGTAACCTGGCAGTCCTTCCCTGTTTCTCTAGAGGCTCCCTTCTTGAGCTTGCATCCTCTGAAGGCCCCATGGCTTCTTTTTCTATGTTATCTTTAAAGCTTTGACTCTGCGTGTTAACCAGCTTGCTCTCTGTGAGCCACAGCTCGTGGCCTCGTGGGGAGAAATCTGCTTGACTCACCTTTCTAAGGCTAAGCTGGGCTGTTTATAGCAATAGGCCGCTTAGAGCACGATGCCTGGTGGATACCAGGAGCCATACCTGGTGGGGATAGAAGCACAAGGGTGACCTAGCTTCTAACAGCACAACACGAACAAAAAAAAAAAGGAAACCCGGGGAAGTTCCTAGGCAAGTCAAGATGTGGACTCACCCTGCTGGGAACAATCAAAAGAATCTTGTCCTAAGTTCTGCCATTTTGTTTAATCACAGGAAGAAACTAAGTTCAAGGTCCCAGGCCCTAGAGGAGCTGGGGGCTCCCCAGTAGCCAAACAGCTTCTGTTATTCGCCATCTGTTCCAGGAATAATGACTGTTGCTAACCACAGCTCCCATTGACCCTTTGTTCTCCAAAACATAATGATTGTTCCTAACTACAAAAGAACAAATGGACTTGATTGGCTGGACTATAAGACCTACATTCTGAGGTATCAGTTGACATAGATCAACCACATAACGGAAGCCCTTATCCCTAAATCCTGGTTGGTGGAAAAATGTAACTATAACTTGGCACAGGTGTTTGTGGTTTGCAGGTTTATTCTGCCAAACACCAGCTTGGGGTCACAGTTCAGCTCCTGAGTCTGTTCTATGGTCCTGACCCATCAGTTGCGATTTGATTGCAATACGTTTTCGTTACCTGCATTGAGCTGGTGTTTGAGTTGTGGTGGACCTATGTGGATCCCACAACGTGATGCTGTAAAGAGGATGTCTTTTGAAGTCTAATGTGTATGCACTTCACTGTTGAAAAGGGTTTTGGTTGATTGGTCTTGCTGGTTTTGTTTGAAGATTTTTTTTTATTTTTAAACAAAGTCTCGTTCTGTAGCCCTGACTGGCCTAGAACTTGAAGTAATCCTCCTGCTTTTGCCTTCTGAGGGCTAGCATGACAGGCATGAGCCACTGTGCCTAGCTCTCAAGATTGTGCTTTCAACATTGCTTCTTCCTCAGAGTAAGAGGAATGTGAGCCCACTTGATATGAACAGAGGGTGAGTCTCCGGAGGCCATCGGGAACAGACAGGACGGGAAGCCAGCCTTCCAGTTCCCACGCAAGGGCTCAAACCCCATAATATTCCTGATAATTAGAAAGCATTTGTAACCAAGGATTTCCTCTTTGTGTAAGGGGACACACCCAAGGAGCAAATGGTGAGGGATGACCTTAATATATGATTACTCCGATGAAATATAAAATTACTGTTGTTTTAAAACCTACAGGGTAAGGACTCACTTTAGAGCCTCACAAAGCTTCAAGTCCAGCTTTCTTTAACACCTAGAAAATGTTCAAAACCATGAAGCAAAGATGTGCAAATTAATCATAAATGATAAACTACCTTTAAGACCCTTTTTGATTTATTCAGTCAACTAAACCCTAATGATTTTAAGAAGTATATCAAAGGACTATTTCCCAACTTTTTCCTTTTTTCTTTTTCCTCGCCTCGCACAGCGCTGTCAGCTCTTAAGCCTCTGTTTGACCTGTGTTGTCAAATGCTTTGTGAAAAGCTCTTCAGAAGGGCACCATGTGATGTCAGCGTCCATTAGTTCCTTCTCAAGGGGAGCCACTCAGTATTCAAACTGTGTTTGTGCTGGCATAATCTATTTAGTCTTCAGCTTCATTTCTGGCGACTTACAAGTCTGGCTTCCTTGGGAAGACTCTTCTCTCTGCAAGCCCTGTACAAGCAGCAGCTTAGGAAAGGCAACCACAATGTCCTTAAAGCCGCTTTCTGCAGGAGCCATTAAGAAACTGGTAAACATCTGAGAGAACTGCATGTGTGTAACACAGTGATAATAAACACTATTCCCATCATGGACATATTATGAAAAGTTAAATCTATCACTTTTCCACTTAAGGTGAAATTTCCCAAAAAGCAAGTCTGCCCCTGTCATTGCACCTGTTTCTGTGAAAGACAATTTATTCATTTGTTCTCAGCTGTCAGCCACATACTGTGTTCCTAGAATCACAGTCCTTTAATCCCACTAGAATCCTGATTTCACATTGGCAAACGCCCAGTGTTTTCTCTGATTGGGTTTCATAAGCACCAGTAATAAAGAGTAATAAAATTAATAAAAAGTGTTCATCTTAAAGTCCTTTGAATGGACAGTGCAAATCATTAATTCATCAAACCCTGGTGTGTGGGAGACAATGAAAAGGTTTTTACCAAGATACTGATCTAGATTTTGGTGATTCTGAAGTGACGTCTTGGCTATCTTTATCCTGGAAGGAGCAGGATGCCAGAGCAGTTCTGCCAGCTACACCTCGGTTGTTGGTCTTTCTCAAGATTTCCTACCATCTTTCTGAAGCCTGGTTCTGGTAGGTTCTGTGAGTACCAATGGTTCCTGTATAATGGTTGCTGGGTAATTTTTACCCAGTAGTTCAACCTCCACTTGTTGTCCCACTTCACTGAGCTCAACTGGGACATAAGCAAAAGCCAGGCTCTTCTGGATGCTGTAACTGTAGCTTCCAGATGTTGTGTTGCCAATCACCTGAAAAAAACAAACAAACAAACAACCCAGCTATCCTCAGCATATCAGCCTGATGGTCACTTATGTGCCTCTAGTCCCTACATGTTTCCCAAGCTACAGAGTTGGTTCACGATGGGGAGGGGGTCTATTGGCTACTCATTGTGCAGAATTATGGGTATCATCATGTCCTTCACCCCATCCCTTCTCCCTCTCCCTGCTGGTCCCTCTCTTCTCAAATTGTCTCAGTTCTGCACATTCTTTGTCATGGCCGAGTAAAACTCCGTTGGATGTTTGCACTATGTGTTCTTTGCCTCTCCTCTGACGGACACCTCAGTTGATCCCACGCGTCTGCTACTGTGAGTACTCTCTGTGGTGGGCTGAGTCGAACTCCCTTGTGTGTTCTCAGGAGTGGTGTGGCTGTGCTTTCTGGTTTTAGTTGTTAAGGAACCTCCTCACTGATGGACATAGTAGCTGGATGAGTCAAGCTTCCCGCCAATGGTGTGTGAGGCTGTCTTTGCCTCTCACATTTTTACCAGCATTGTTATCGCTTGAAGAATTAAGTGTCTGAGGGAGAGCATTTTCAACCTTGTCAATTATAAGGCACCTAGGTTGGGTGTACTGTTAACAGTTAGCTCTACCCTGTTTCCTAGACTCTGGAGAAATCCGTAGGAGTCCTGGTACCTACCTTCAAGAGCTGCCAGCTTAGTTGGGGGTGGGGGGTGGGGTGGGGTGAAGAGAGAGCTATGAGAAAATAAAACCAAACAGCCATGGCAGATCACATGAAAGACTTACTTTATAATTTGGAAGCAGGTAGAATTGGGCTAGCTGAAATGGCAGGCGAACGCTTCCAGAAGGAAAGAAGGCTATGACCAGTATATAGTAGATAAATCAATAAAAATGTGTTGGGTGAACCTGCACCATATCTCAGTTAGCAAAGAAATGAACCATCAAAACCAGAGGAGGCTTCAAGGTAACTGGGGTGTGAACAAGATCACACAAGCAATCAAAAGCCAGGAGATGAAAACAGAGGCCTCGTGCATCAAAACCCCAGCAAAACCTATGCAGTAAGTCTGATTGGAAGATAAGAGAGTTATTGCACACCAGATCTAAAGGAAAAGATGGCATTGAAACAAAGGCAGGATGTCAGGCTGGAGGCATGGCCCAGCAGTTTAAGAACATTTGCTTCTGGGTTCTGGCGCCCGTGTCCTGTGACTCACAACTACCTATGACTCCAGCTCCTAGAACAGTTGCCCCTTCAGGTCCCTAGACACTGCACACACATGGTGCACATGCATACACAGAGGCAAACAGGCATATACTTAAAATAAAAATCTCTTTTGGAAGAAATCAGAATTCAAAACAAAGCGTTGAGTCAAAACGCTGGAAAAAGAATAGAAAACAGCAAAAGCAAAATGTGGTATATAAAGAAATGTATGGGGCTGGAGAGATGGCTCAGTGGTTAAGAGCACTGACTGCTCTTCCAGAGGTCCCGAGTTCAATTCCCAGCAACCACATGGTGGCTCACAACCATCTGTAATGAGATCTGATGCCCTCTTCTGGTGTGTCTGAAGACAGCTACAATGTTCTCATATACATAAAATAAATAATTCTTTTAAAAAGAAGAAATGTAGATATGAGCATGCACACGCACACACTCATAAATTCTGCTGTTCCTTCTGGCCCCACTGTTCAGCACTGTGGACTACACATGCTGGTGTCAACTCTCCCAGCACGAGTCTGTCTGCTCACCCAGACATAGCTTTTACATCACTTCTAGTCTTTTAGATGTTAACACGCTTACCAACTTAACCCTTATCGCTGAGGCCTGGGTCCTTCATCTGAGAGCCCTGAGGAGAAGCTCTCCGTGAGAATCTAAACTTGTGAGAACTGGCTGGTTAAAGGACTTGAATGTGTTCACCTTGCATACGGTGGCAGCCAGAATGCAGCACGTGCTTTGAAGCTGCCTTTCCTCCCTTGGGTCAGAGTCTAGTGACATAGGACAAGGATTTGGGTCCAAGAGGCTAGGGGTTTAAAGGGTGTCTTGGTGACTTTGGTTTCATTTTGAAGCCTGTAAACCAGAGATTTCTGTGGTAGGTGAGGGAGGTAAACTGGCTTGCCTTAGGGACCTGAGGAACAGGAAGAGCTCTGGGTGACTCTGTCCTGACTCACTGGTCATAAGCCTTTAGTCACTTCAGCCATCCCGTCTCTGCTAATGTCCCCACAGCAACTTCCTTGCAGTCATTTCTGAGTTAGTCACCTAACAAAACTGTTCCTTTGGAGTGCTAAGTTTTAAATGGCCTTTGTCTTGTGCTGGTATTGACTTTCATTTCTACCTTCTGGTTCAGGGGTTAACAGGCAGTAATAGTTTCAAAGCCCGGCCTTTCCTTTTATCTTCCTTATAAAATCTATATATTTTCCTGTTTAAAAAAAAAAGTATTTTCTAAATAGTTCTACCTCAATTCTTCTGGGCTCGATCTGACCCATCCCTTCTCACCCAGAGCACACAGGGATGTTTGTCCTGCCCCCTACCTAGTAGATCTTCATATTTTGTTTACAAGATCATTGACCTTGGTTTTTTTTTCCAGCGTACATAATTCTTATTTATTTTAGCCTTTCTTCATTTGTCTCTTTGGGAAATGACCTTTCCAAGGAGTGATACCCTTTAGAATTTCATGTTACCTGTGCTTCTTTCACTGTCCTTATGTATTGCAATCTGTAAACAGAGAAGGAGAAGGAGAAGGAGGAAGAGGAGGAGGAGGAGAAGGAGGGGGAGGAGGAGGAGGAAGAGGGGGGAGGAGGAGGGGGGAGGAGGAGGGGGAGGAGGAGGAAGAGGAGGAGGAAGAGGAGAGCCATAATGACAATGACCACTACCTCCTGAACTCTACACTTTCCCATAAACCTCTTCCTAAAAACTTCCTCTGCTGCCTTAGTCTTTCAGAACTAAAGTGCCCTTATGTCTTGGTTTTTAAAAACTTAAACCATATTTAAGCCTAGGCATCGCCCCGCCCCTGCTTGGACATTTCCAAAGGACATTTCCTATCACCACTTGATATGCATGTATTTAATGGAGTTTCCTCATGGTCCACCCCTTCTCTCCTGGTGTATAAGCGCCACAAAGACAATAGATCTCTTCTGTTTAATCTGTTGTTATGCCAACAACATTGCTGGCACATGGTCAACTGCAAAAACGTATTGAATAAGTAGGTAAACTTATTCTCTATCTCCAACATTAGGCATGCTTGCAGGAATAGAATATCAAATATCAAAAGCATAGGAAATTAAACCAAGGTTGGGAAACAGAAAAGCAAAACATATGCCTTCTAAAATATAAAGAGTATATATGTGACCAAGAGGGATAGCTTCTCATGTTTGGTTATAACCATGGTATTTAGTAGGGAGGGCTCTAAATGCTCCAACTGCCTTCACAGTAATGCATGCCTTTAATCCCAGCACTCAGGAGTAGAGGCAGGTGTGGCCAGGCTGGTCTATATAGCAAATTCCGTTATAGCCAGGTCTACATAGTCAGTCAGTCTCTTCACTCTGTGTCTCTGTCTCTCTCTGTTTCTGTCTGTATCTCTCTCTCTCTCTCTCTCTCTCTCTCTCTCTCTCTCTCTCTCTCTCTTTTTCTCTCTCTCTCACACACATACACACACACACACACACACACACACACACACACACACACACACACGCCATCACCACCACAAACAACAACCACAATCCAAAATAAATGCCCTCAACACAAAGAAATGATAATGTCTGACATAATGGAGATGCCAATCACCTTGATCTGATCCACACATTGTGTCATGCATTAAAGTGTCCCCATCGTCCCTCAAAAAATATGCATACTTAGCATGGCAATTCAAACTTTTAAAAACATTTGTAAGGGACAATGTAAATGAGGATCTAAAAAGAAGAAAGAAAGAGGACCTCTAGCATGATAAAAAACGATGGCCCTACTAAGCGCCAAGAACAGACAGGGTCATGTTAGGAACTTCAAGAGGGAGGCTTAGAACTCTATTAGCAGCTGGCACGTGGTAAGAAAGACAGAAGATGAACTGGGTTGGGGATGTGATTCGATGAGAACATCTGCTTAGCACGCACAAAGCCGTGTGCTCCACGCCTAGGTCAGCATAAAGCAGGGTATGGTGGCGTGCCCCTGAAATACCAGCCAGCACTTGGAAGGAAGGAGGAGGATCAGAAGTTCAAGGCCATCCCCAGCTACAGAGAAGGTTCAAGGCCAGCCCGTTTAACATGAGACCCTGTCTTTAAATCACAGCAAAAGAAAAAGATACAAACTCAGGTACCAAGGCTGCTCTCAAAGTCACTGCATATCTCAGGCTGGCCTTAACATGATAATCCTCCTGCTTTGGTTTACTGAATCCTGGGATTACCAGAATTCCTAGCTAGGAACGTGTATTAAGAAATAAAGTCTCGAGCTGGAGAGATGGCTCAGTGGCTAAGAGCACTTGCTGCTCTTGCAGAGGTCCTGGGTTTGAATCCCGGTATGATGGTTCACAGCTCTCTGTAACCCCATTTCCAGGGGATCCAAAGCCCTCCTCTGACTTCTGCAGGCTCCAGGCATGCATGTGACACACACACACACATACAGGCAAGCAAAACACTCGTACACATAAAATAATATAAACAAACCTCCTTCTAAAGGGCAAAGACCACATGCCTGAGGGGGTAGAGAAAGAAGGGAAGTAGAGAAAGAAGGGAGGTAGGGAAAGCCACGAGGAACAATTCACACAGAGGAGCCGGCTCAGCAGTGACTGAGCCAGGAAGTGGAGAACGAGCTGGTATGGCAGAAGGGAACTGGAGGTCTGGGGTAAGCCTGTGAGCTTCAGCCCAGATGGGGAGCTGTGGCATAGTTAAGTTGCAAAGTGACTTTGGGGGTATGCAAGCAGGGACAGGAGGAGCACAAACTGGATTGGTGAGCGTTCTTCACCAGAAGGGGCCAGAATCAAAGTCCCAGTACAAGGAGATTGAATTCCCCTCCATCCACCATTCACTAGCCACTCAAGAATTTAACACCCCGCCCCCCAAGTCCCAAAGCCTCATGGTCACATGTATCTAGCAGGGATGCTGTGAAACTAAAGGAGCGAACGTGAAAAGTCTCTGGTGTGGAGGGCAAGTCAACCACATCGGTTCTATGTCAAAAGGCTTGTGCCTTGGTTTGTGTGTCTGTTCAGGATAAATAGCTCTTGGAGGAGCCTTGGAGGGCCAGTGCTCTCTCTCTCTCCCCATCACCTCACCAAGCATCCCACGGCAGTCACATCTGAATGCTGAGTCCCACTGGACTTTGCGGACAGAAAAGGTGAAGTGAAGGGCGTGCTGTGGATGGCCTGTCCCACTAACTCTGGTTACACCGAACTCCCAGAATGACATTAGCAAAGCAAAGTTGGAAGATGGCCACTGTTCCTGAAGAACCAGATGGCGGCTGATTCTCGAATCATCCTCTAAGCCGCAGGCCTCTTGGTCGGGATGTGTTCACTTGGATTTGTGGGTGCTATGCCAATTGTATCTTTTTTTAAAAAAAGATTTATTTATATTTATATATTTGAATACATTGTGGTTGTCTTCAGACACACCAGAAGAGGGCATCGGATCCCATTACAGATAGTTGTGAGCCACCATGTGGTTGCTGGGATTTGAACTCAGGACTCCTGGAAGAGCAGTCAGTGCTCTTAACCACTGAGCCATCTCTCCAGCCCCAATTCTATCTTTTAAAGAGATTCTTGAGAGATTAAATCAGATCACCAGATCCTTATAAAAGCCATTGTTTTGTATTCTTGGATATAAAAATATATCGCTTCCCAGTATTTTTTTTAAAAGCTGTTGGCTATATATATTTTTAATGCACATAGATTCTTCTGCTTGCAAAAAAAAAAAAAAGAAAGAAAAGAAAGAGAAAGAGAAAAAAGCAGCATTTTGGTTTCTTGTCCAAATTACTTTCTGTTTCTATAATGTCAGCTCAGAAAGCAAATGTGCCATCCTTTCAATAAGTGAATAAATGGGGTTGGGGATTTAGCCCAGTGGTAGAGTGCTTGTCTAGGAAGCTCAAGGCCCTGGGTTCGGTCCCCAGCTCCGAAAAAAAGAACCAAAAAAAAAAAAAGTGAATAAATTAGAGAAAAAAAAACCACCCGGTAAAGTACAGAGCAGTTCAGTCGTGGGCAATGTGGTGGCCCTGGTACTCACCTTGCCCTTGTACCAAACGCTTTCATTTCCCTCTGGATCCACATCGTCTGTTGCCAAGGTGAGGCACACCAGTCTCCGCTTCAGCCCCTTGGCTTTAATCTGCTTCAGCGCTTGCTTCCCTGTGAAGTCGGCTGGCTGCAGAAAACCACCATAATGATGATGAATGAGAGCTCAGACTCCGTGACAAGGTTAGGGGATGCAAGCATTGTGTCTTTCCTGCGTTCTCACCGGTTACACGGGGAATAAAAACACAGAGTGGATCAAACATCCAGATGAGTACTTCCTAGGGTCCAAATGACAGTACCAGCCACCGATTCCTTGGGAATACGTTAGACTTCATGTAATAACGTGGGCTGACAATTTTACCAGAACGTCCTCAGCAGAAAGGCAGAAGGCACGGTACTGTGATGGTGGGTTACAAAGGAGGCCCCCATATCTAATGGGTCTGGATAGTGGAGTCAGCTATCTGAGCAAAGTATGTCTCAATTCCTACCCGTTGGAAGCATTTTATAAGGAACAGACTCTTTTATTAACATGCGATGCCAAAAGCCACCCCACCTCCCCAACATTCCTTGGGATGTACTAACCCACTGAACTACCCTCATTAGCTCCTCCGGGAGACATTTGAGCTAGACTCCGAGTGAGGCGTCAGGCCTCACAAAGTGGTGGGCTCACAAAGTGAGCCAGAGGCAGGCGTTTGTAACGAAGGCCTTGTTCTTGAAACCTGCTGCTTTACCCTTTTCTCCTTCTTCCAGGATGACGCTCCTGTCCCAGTTTGAAGATTTTCCCCTTCATTAACTGAGTCACACGCCCCACAGCTGAGCAGGTGACACAGTGAACAATAACTGATCACTGGGGACACTAGATAATAAAAGGAAGAAGATATCTCTACCCAGCTGGAGTGCCCGGGATAACGTGAGGCAGACTCAGCTCAGAGGCTGAGAGCAAGGACACTGCCAGGCGAGAAGACCGACGACAGCGGACATAAGTGTGTCTTATGGGGTGAAGAGGGAATTCGATGCAGAAAGCACAGCTCTGCTGAAAGGCGTTATGGAGGCCATGAAAACCAAAGCCTCAAAATCTATTATCACAGACAGATTGACCACACCCAGAAACAAAAGCCAAACCAAACCAACGTCAACAACAAAACCCTGACCCAAAGAAGCAGCCCCAGGCTTCTGTTTCTTTACCACCCAAAAGAGCAACGGTCCGTTCCAAAGGCGTCCTCCATAGGACAGAGCTTAAGATGTACATGGTGATTCCTCAACACAAAACACCTAGGATGGTGTGTAGTACATCCACGGCCCCTGAGGGTCGGCAGGAGAGGTCCCACACCCCGTCCACCTGATGGCTTCCGGGATGCAGCCACCGCACCACGCGGTTCTCATCAGATTGCAAAGGTACGCTGTGTCCTGTGCAGGATGCTGAAGAAGGCTTCCATTAGCAGGATTTAAATACTGTACAAAACCAAAGTCCAGGTCTCTCTCCCTTCACGGCGTGACCCAGATGCTGAAACCAGGTTTATTTCAAGCCCAGAGCATAAAGATATAAAGAGAGACCAGGTCGGGAGATAGTTACTACAGGAGGGGCTGGAGAGGGAAGATCTCAGAAACAATTTGAGTTATTTGGATTCATAGATAATTTTTTAAAAATTTCTTATAAGGGAATTAACTACACAGGCATAAGAGTCTCCCGATTCGGGGTTGGGGATTTAGCTCAGTGGTAGAGCACTTGCCTAGCAAGCGCAAGGCCCTGGGTTCGGTCCCCAGCTCCGAAAAAAAGAAAAGTAAAAAAAAAAAAAAAAAAAAAAAAAGAGTCTCCCGATTCAGGGCTGGTGGGATAGCTCAGTGAGTAAAGCCACTTGCCACCAAGCTTGGTGACCTGAGTTTGTGAGTGACAACTCACACAGTAGAAGGGGAAAACTTACTCTGTCAAGTTGTCCTTTGACCTCCAAAAATATGGCAAAACCTCTCTGTGTGTGCACACAATATTAATTACATATAATATTATTTATTGCAGCAGAGGAAAAGTAACTTGTGCACTCTACATATTTATAGTCTAAGGTGTTTTACATAAGAGGGTTGTAGACACATATATGTATTTCCCTCTAACAAGAATATTGGATATATAAATGATACAAAGAATATTTCAAGCTTTCAATTTCATGACTTTCCATTCCTTTATGGCCCATTTACCTAGGTTATAAAATTAAAGTCATAGTAAACTAATGTTCACTGCAGTTAAACTGTCACCAAATACAGACAAACAAACAAACAAACAAACAAAACCCCGCTTTATAAATGACAAAAACGGTTGTTCCTTTTTAAAGAAAACTTTCTACAGCGGATGAATGGTGATGGGGGTTAGTCAGAATCTTTCTTCTCATAGGAGACAACATCAGTGGAAAAATAAAGTAAAAGGGCCTCTGATCGGGTAAAAAGCACTTAGAACATAGGAGTGGATAGCACCTTATGTGGTGGGACTTGCAGAATGCTGGTGGCTCTTAAATAGTTCTCTCCTGGAACCTGAATCTTCACAACCTCAAATTGGTTCAATCCTGAAGGCTTTTGGCAGTCTGCTATTAAAGAATTTCCTAGCAGAGCCAGGCACAGTGGCACAAGCCTTTAATCTCAGCACGTGGGAGGCAGAGGCAAGTGGATATCTGTGAGTTCGAGGCCAGCCTGGTCAACATAGTGAATTCCAGAACAGCCAGTGCTACACAGGGAGAGAGTATCTTACACTGTCCTCCAAAGAAAACCCCAAACAAACAAAAAGAATTTCCTAGCAAGTATGGTTTCATCTGTGAAGCCCCATTGTGTGTCAGACACTTACTATGTAGAACATGGTCTTATGACCTCAGGGAAGCTCCTGGAGAAATGGGGGACTCCTTCTCTCCATAGAACAACGTATTTAATCCTGAAACCATTCCTGTTTTAACTTGGTAGGAAGATCACAGACCCATGGGAGACACCTGCAGACACAGTGGTCAGAAAAGTACACCAAGCCACAATACCCGTGTGAAATATGAGTTCTGTCCAAGTCTAAATAGCAGAGATGTTTCTTAAATTTAAAACGAAGAGCATCTAATTGCTTGGTTTCAGACCAGACAAGGGACTGAGGTACATATTTTGTACATCAAAGCAGATCTGGCCTCCAGGTTCTCCCAGCATCCTCAGTGCCCACCTGGCATACCCTGCCCCCAACCCTGAACTTTCCAGGCTGGTCTGTCCTTCCCCCAGAGACTCTTTCCTCTATAATCCAGGCACTTCGGGCTCTCTCTCTCTCTCTCTCTCTCTCTCTCTCTCTCTCTCTCTCTCTCCTATACCCTCTTCTCTCTTCTCTCTCTCTCTCTCTCTCTCTCTCTCTCTCTCTCTCTCTCTCTCTCTCTCTCTCTGTCTCTCTCCTATACCCTCTTCTCTCTCACCCTTTCTCTCTTTCCCCTCCCTTCCCATGGTGACTTTCCTGGCCTTGGTCCCTGGTCTAGTGAACTCATCCAAGAGCAGCTTCCCAATAAACCTGCATTTAATCTACTCTAATCTGTCTTGAATTGGCTCATTTCACCGGTAGAGAACTAACCTATCAGTAATGCGTGAAGGCAGAATGCAGACATGCATTCTATAATTCTATAATGGAGGTGGGCTCAGAGAGCACTCTGGGAAGGTGAGGAATTGGGACTGAGAACAGGAAGTGTCATGTCAGGAAAGCACTTCACAGCGGGAGTTGCTGGGGCTGAGCTTTGTATAGCGGGTTCTAACACAACTCTGACCAAAGGTGTTCGAATCTACAGTACGACTTGTCCTTCACAACAACACAGATGACAGGCTGGGGTCTGAGAGACAAGAACCAGCTCAGCCAGATTCGAACCACTGGAAAACTGGTTAAGAACCGAGCCCTCTTTATCCTTTTTTCAGTTAAGGAACATCTAGGTTGTTTCCAGCTTCTGGCTAGTATGAATAAAACTTCTATGAGCATGGCTTCACACGTGTCCTTGTAGCAGGACAGAGCGTCCTCTCAGGATATGCGTGCCCTCAGCTGTTAAAAACAATGACATCATGAAATTTGCAAACAGCTGGATGGAACCAGCGAAAAAAGAATCATCCTGAGTGAAGTACCCCAGACCCAGAAAGACAAACATGGTATGTACTCACTTATAAGGGGACATGAGCTGCCAAGTAAGGAATAACCACAGAACTATAATCCACAGACCCTGAGAGGCTAAGTAACAAGGAGGACTCAAAGGGAAGGGGTACATAAGCCTCCCTGGAAACGGGAAATAGAATAGATTTTGTAGGCGGATTGGGGGCGTGGGTGGGCATAAGAAGGATCAGGCAGCGGGTGAGGTGGAGGGAGAGTACTGGGAGAGACAACCAGAATTGGGGAGGATTTGGGGGTGATGTGGAAAAAACATTAAAAGGAAAACAGAAGGCCTGTTCTGGCCAACTTCACTGAACCGCTGAAATCAAGGACCGTTCTACCTACCCCCAAAGGGGTCGCAGGAACTTGTGGCCTCGGTGTTTAGAAACAAGGGACAGTGCACAAGGGCTACTGACTTGGGTACCAGGATGGGGATGAACGACAGCCTAACCCTGCTTTTGCCACATTCACCATCGTACCAGGGGTAAGAAGAAGCCTTGCCTGTGCCAGCAAAGAGTTAAAACAAGCAAAAGAACATGGGCAGAAACACCATTTGCAAACAAAGCGAAACAGAAACAAACAAACAAACAAACAAAAACCGAAGGGAAAACACGGACTGTAGATACTTTAGAGGCACTAACCCCAAAAGTACTTCCGGGAAGGACCCTGGTCCTAGACAAGGATGCGATAAGGGAGGTTTGGTTTCTTATCTCCCCTAAGTGCACACCCTATCTGGTGTGACCAGAACTCCCAGTTTTCATCCCTTCTGAGGAACCACTTTAAAAATGGGTCTCTAGATTATCCTGGTTAAAAAAAGAAAGAAAGAAAGAAAGAAAGAAAGAAAGAAAGAAAGAAAGAAAGAAAGAAAGAAAGAAAAAAGAAAATAGGTTATGTCTGTTCCCCAGTCTCAGTGCATCTCATAAGTGATTTTGTCTGTTTACGGGTTTATTTTATATTTAAGCATGTATGTGTGTACATGCTGCAGGGAAAGGAGTATTGTTTACGTGTGGGCTCAGATGCTCACGGAGCCCAGATCCCCTGGAGCTGGAGTTACCGGTGATAACAGGTGAGTCACATGCTGTGGGTAGTGGGTACAGAACTAGCCCTCAGCAAGACGGCTACATGCTCTTAACCACCTAGCGGTCTTGACTACTGAACTCTCCGGACATTCCTCAATGACTGTGTGCTTAGCCCAGATAAGGCCATTTAAAGGAAAGATGTTTCTGTGGCCAGGGTGGAAATGTAACAAAAAGTACAATTTGCTGGTCAGTCACTTAGCTGAAAGACCATGCCTCAGGAAGGGCGATTTATAATAAGCCCCATGAAAGAGATGGGAGGGATAGTTATCCCTTTGAGATAATTTTTTTCCTACCTAGAAAGCCTGTATAACTTTTCCTTTTTCTCCTTTTTACCTTTGTCCGTTTTCCAGACACTTTGACAAAGCTTGGGCAGGCTTTCCTGGACACTTTGGACTCTCCCTTTCTTTGTATGTTGTTAATTCTCCCACCTAGGGCCCTCCCCCACCCTGCTTCTTCAACATGGCTGCCTACAAAAGGCACAGCTGTCTCTCTGCCTCTTCCCCAACTCCCTCCTCTGGGAAGTGACTGAGATTTACAGGTAGCTACTCTGCCATTTTTCTTTTTAAACTCTCATAAAATGGTCCTTGGGATTTCTGCTGAGTCTGTTCTTAAATTCTTTCATTAACAAGACCAAGAAACCGGAAAGAGGTGCCAATTTCCTTGGTAACAGGTGACTCCTGTGGTGGAACTCCCCAAATTTTCCAGTAACAAAATAACAGTAATAATTCAATAAAGACTAATTCTTGATAAGTAATATTTATGGTTTGTTAGGCCCCGGCAATGTGTCTGACACAGCTTGTGTTCATAAACTCAGCCATCTTCACAGTAACCCTGAGGTAGTTAGTACCAGAGGGTACACCAGTTCATAGGAGAATAACTTGAGTCTCAGTTGCTGGCAGCACAAACTGCCACCTGCAGATTCTCTGATCCCTGGAAGGCACAGCTGATAGAATGTTCTAGGGCCTCACATCTTGTCTTGGTGCCCTCTTCTAACTCCAATTCTGCTCCACATCCCGTTGGCCATGAGGTGGAGAAATCCCTCACCCATTCGCTCTTACCACCACGATGTTATACTCGAATGCATGAACTGAGCCCTCTGAAACCCTGAACTAAAATAAATCTTTCTCTCTGAGGTTGTTTCTGACTGGCATTTTGTTACGGCAGCGAGTAAAGTAACTAATACATAGCCAGGGCGCAGAGCAAAGCCAGCCCTCACCCCTTCATACAGTCCTTTCCAATCTAGCTGGGTTCCCAAAGGGAAGACTTCAAGTGCCATCATGAGATTTCACCCATTTTACTTAGCTTGCCTCCCAAGAGATGGTAGGTTTTACTTTACTGCCTACTAATCAATTATAAGTGAAAAGAGATGTGTCTGAAGGTTATGCTGCAATTAGTGGTACTGTCAGAACGACCCACGAACAAACCTGCATGTGTTTAATAAGTTACTGATGAATTCCCTATATAAGCCGTAGTTGAAATCTTGGAGAAATGTACAGATGTCTGGGGCACTGGGACTTCAGTTAAAAAATAGTCTCGGCATGTTTTTTTAAATGTATTACTTTTAAATATCAATAAAGGCCATGAAGGTAGCCACTGTAATGCACACTAAACATAACATCCACACATATACACAGTAGGTAATCACTCATCACTTAGCCCTATCAATAGCGTGCGTGCTGCCTGAATGCCAATGTAAATGAAGTACATTGAACTAGTATTTTCAGAGGAGTGAGTTTGGCCAATCAAGTGCTTGAATTCACAGACAGTCAAGCCTGACAGTTGGAGTAGGATTTGGATACAGAGCTGGGAGAAAGGCCCTCCCTCCATTGACCAGAGGAAAGAGTCAGGGCAAAGCCTCTGACCGTTCTTCTCCATTTATGTGGAGTAAAAGATCATCAGAAAACCCAAGGGTGTCGTTAGTGCTTAGCTCATACTCTTCAAACTGAAATATTAAGCGTTTTAAAGATAGGAAGAGAGAGATGAGATGGGAAACAAACAGAGGAGACCAAAGTAAACCAGTAGGTAGAGGAACTGGGAGAGACATTGAGGGGGACGCGAGGAGACGAGAAGGAAGGAGCAGCCGGGACTAAAGGAGAGGTAACTAAGGGGTAAACATAGAATAGATTAAATGGTTAAATAAGTTACGAGCTCATCAGGGATTGAGCCAAAACTTATGGCCTAGGCATTTAATAATAACCAGTTAGTCTCAGAGTCGTCACTCTGGGAGCCGGGACTGAGAAAGGAAAAACCGAATTTAATATTTTTAACATCTGTGCTTATCTCTTCCTTATCACACGAATTTCCTTCCATTCTCTTTTCTGAAATGTTGAATATGAGTCCCTCCCCACCGCCCCCTCCGCCAACCAATGGCTTATTTTTGAGCCAAAATCTAGCTGTGCAGCTAGCTACAAGCTCATGATCTTTCTCCCTCAAACTCCCAAGTGCTGGGATTATAGATACATGACACTCACACTGTACCGGTTTGGGTAGTGTTGTTGTTGTTGTTGTTGTTGTTGTTGTTGTTGTTGTTTTGTCCTCTGCACCAGCAGCAAGTGCTCCTAACTGCTGAGCCACCCTCCACCCCCCACTCCCCAGTTCGACCTTCTCCTTCACAGAGTTTTATTCCTAGCACCAACGAGTACATGCTATGCCATATGATATGTTACATCTCCTGTAGTTTGAATGTGGGCTGGTGAGATGGCTCAGCGGTGAAGAGCACTGATTGCTCTTCCAAAGATCCTGAGTTCAAATCCCAACAATCACATGGTGGCTCACAACCATCTGTAATGAGATCTGATGCCTCTTCTCATGTGTCTGAAGACAGCAACAGTGTACTTACATATAATAAATAAATAAATCTTTTTTTTAAAAAAAAGGAAGATAGGAAGAAATAAGACCCACATCCCACAGCCAGAATCCCCAGGAACCAGGCATGGGCACTGCAATCCTGTTCCCAGGCTTATAGGCAGTGGCAGAGACTCCTGCTGGTCACCAGCTTCTCCAAGGGACAGAATGGAGATGAGAATCCGGGTGGCAGGTTCCTGCCAGTGTTCCTCATGCACACTTGAAAAGCTACTCATTTCAAATGGGCCCAGAGCATCACTGAAGGCAGCTGGGAGGGGGCCTCCTTGGGAAGCATGTGGCCGCTACTGGCCTGAGACTGTGTTAGCCGTAACATCCTTTGGACAGCTGTTCTGCCCGCTGTGCCTCTGCGTGTGACTAGATGCTGAGAGAGCATTCTTTGAGTCGCTCGTGTGGGGAAAGGGTTGTCTTAGCCCTCGCCCTATCAGGACAAACCACAGTCTATTTATTTCCTATCCAGGATTAGAACCACAGGAACCAGCAGCATGTGACTCGGGCCAGTCTGGCTGTTTTACAAGAACCTCAGGGTCAGAGAAAGCTAGACGTCTCCCCCCCCCCCCCCCCGGTCTAGAGAGAGAGACTTTTTTTGCTATACAGTCCAGCAAATAGGCCCTTTGTAGCAAAATGTTAAATAATGAGTTTAGCTGTTGTTATTGGCCGGAGAATGAACTCTCTCACACACAAAGTTTTCACTCTCGGCCCTTAGCACTGATGGCTGAGAAACAACTCATCTAGCATTCTCCTAGCCAAGATTACTAACCAGATGAGGATTTCTTCCCCCCAAAAGTCTTCAATGGAGCAAGAAAGGGGGCTTTGTTGGGTACAGGGGGATAGAACAAAAACCAAAGGAGCAAGGGCAATGGCTCACATCTGGGTCCTAGCACTTGGGAGGCAGATGCAGGAGGATCGCGAGTGTAGCGCCAGTTTGGACTAAGTAACGAAATGAAACCCCGTCTCAAGTCTCAACACTGGACAATCTAAACACTGAGCAAAACCTTTAAAACATGCCTAAGCAGATCAATCACCAGGATAATTACCATTTAAACCAAACCAGAATTTTCTCGAAAGCTAAAAAGAGTCCCCATTCACATGCATTCTGTGACTTTCATTCGATTCGATTTTAAAGAATTATTTATTTATTTCATGTATGTGAGTACACTGTTGCTGCCCTCAGACACACCAGGAGAGGGCATCGGATCTCATTACAGATGGTTGTGAGCCACCACGTAGCTGCTGGGAATTGAACTCAGGACCTCTGGAAGAGCAGTCAGTGCTCTTAACCGCTGAGCCATCTCTCCAGCCCCTTATTGAATTTCTTCAATTTTAAAGAAAACACTAGTTAGGCTTTGAAGCTCAGTATTCAAAAGAAAGCAGCCTTTGGACCTTTGGCTTTATCAGGGACGTGTTTACGCTTAGCTTCAGCAATAGCCAAGGTTTAGCATTCTCACAATACACTTGACTATCTGCAAATTCTGTAAGGTCAGTCAACTGCCAAAAATGTCCTGACCGTCCACCCAAGAAAAAATGTTCAGGAAAAAAAGCTGCCCTTGTGTTAAATGTCTGCAAGCATTTTCTCGTCATTCCCTAGACACTAAACTCCAAGATGGCCCCATGTGCCTTTGTGTTGTGCTACGATTTCCGCGCTTATGAAACGCACAGGAAGGTTTGGAAGGCTCAGAAGCAAATGCTGTGCTTCTCCCCAGAACGTGGAGATTTCTGTATGCTGGAGGGGCTGCGGCTTCAGTGTCCAGGCATGGCTGGACTGTTCATCTCTCTGCAGGGTAGAGAGAAAAGCAAGTGCCCATTTTGTGTTTAAGTACAGCCCTTAAATGCAAAGCAAACAAGTATCCAGGAAATAAACAGGAAGAGCGGAATCTCGGCAGCAGTCCAAAGCCTTCCTTGCCGAGCTCTTAGCAAACACTGGGAGGGTTCCTTTCTCCTGTGTGCTTCATTTAGATCAGCTCTAATCAGACGGAAAGCAACTGATGTTTACTGAGGGGACAAATGTTCTTTAGCTCATCTAAACCTCATAGCCGGCTTATGCTTTCTTCATTAGCTAAGAGAATTAGGTGCTTAGAGACAAAACACCTTGCACTGGAAAGGAGAACAGAAGCCACTGAAATCCTTCAGCAACCCTGCTCAGCTGTCACCAAGAGCCTGCAGCTGAGGTGGCTGGTGCCCTGGAGCACAGTGAACCCTATTGTAGGGCAGGAGTTCCAAACACCCCCTGCCGTTAACATCCATGCATATCTGAAGGACCCAACCCCCTGCTTCCAGAACAGAGCTCCAAACGCACAGGCTTATCTACTTTCCAGAACTTTCCACTGGGTCATTCCTCATTCACGAACCCTCCCAGTTTGCCAGCCACATCTGTGCTGTATTCCCAGATGCTGACACTATCTCTTTTCTCTCCCTCCACCCTCATGTGCAGCTCCTCGGGTGAGCACCATGCTTTCCTAATACGTCCACATTATTTCCTTTGCCACCCCACAGCCTCTGCTCAGCTGATGCCTCTGCCCTTTCTCCACTAGTCTCCTCCAGTAATTAGGGAAAAGAGCTTTCTGTCACACGGACAACTTTCTTTTAATCGGTCTTCCATCAGCAGAGTGTCACTTCTTTCTCAGGAACCTTAAATAACTCCTTAGACTGGCAGATGAGAAAGCCCCTTTGTGATGGGCACCTCTGCTTTCCTAAGAGCCTTCCTGGACACTGCTTTCAACAGAATATATTTACTGAATATTCTTCATGTGCCAGTGCCGAGTCAGGTGTAGAAAGTTAAAACCATAATGCATATTTTGTATTTCTAGCTCCTGAATTGAAGTATACCATTCTGTTCAAAAGAAATAGAATAAGCTTACTTTTAGAACAAGAAAAATAATTTCAAGAGCTCAAGCCCTCCAAGGAGATCATATCCGTGAAATTTACTTTGGGTTTCATAATTTACTTTAGAAACGATCCAATAAAAGCAGAAAATATCTTTAAAAGATCAATTGTATCACAAAGTTAATTTTACTCCCAAAGTGAAAAGCTTCACCTTAGAAAACAAATATAATTCAACAGATAACAAGTTTAAAAATTTAACAGCTTTGATAAAACTAATATCTACTCTCAATTAAAAGAACCAGGAACAGCAGGGACCAGTTCAGCCAGATACAGAACAATTGTGGAAGTCCTCGGGTGAGCGCTGCCCCTGGTGGTGGGAAATGCACAGTTTCCACAGCAGGTCAGGAGCAAGGCAGGGCAATTGCCATCACCACTCTCCCTCAGTGTCATGGAGGGTTAAGCCGAGGGAGGAACTGAACAGTGCGGTAAGGTAAGAAAAAGAAACAAGAGTTTAGGAGAAGTAAAGAGAAGCTGTACTTATACAACGTGGTTGTCTGTGTCGAAAATCTGAAAATGAAACATATAAAAAAATCTACTAGAACTACTAAGTAGGGTTGGTAAGACTGAAAGGTACAAATCAAATCAAAAGATTTCTCTTATTCAAGCACGTATGTATGTGTGGGGAGGTATGTGTGCACTTGTATGTGTGTATGTGTGTGTAGAAGTGTGTGTATGTGTTCTTTTGGGGGTGTACACGTGTATATGTGTGTGCACAGGTATGTGTGTGTGTGTGTCTGTGCATTCTTATAGAGGGTGCATATGTATGTGTGTAAGTGTGGAGTGTATGTGTATGTGTGTAGGTATGTAGTGTGCGCATGGATGTGTATGTGTATGGAGTGTATGTGTGTGTGCATATGTGTGGATGTGCGCACTCTTGTAGAGTGCACACATGTATGTGCATGCACAATGAAAACTGGAGATTGGTGGTGCCTCTCTTCCTTTATTTTTTGTCACCTTGTTTTTGGAGACAAGGTTCCACACTGAACCCAGAGCCTATTGAATAGACAAGAACATCCGGCCATCAAGCCCCCAAGATCTCTTGTTTTGCCTATCTGGCACTGGATTACACAAGCATACAACCAATGGTTTTTTGTGTAGGAGCTGGGATTCGTGGGCAGCGGGCACTTTACCAACTGAGCTGTTCCCAGGCTCCCAGCTGCATAGCTATATACAGAAGTTAGAGCAACTGAAAACGGAACTTAAAATGCCATTTATGATAGTATTAAAATATGAACTATTTAGGTATATACAGACTTGCATCCTGGATTCTACAAGATACTTCTGACAGAAATTAATGATGATCTAAATGGACATAGAGATATACATTGTTCAAGTCTTGAAAGACTTGAATTAACCTACAGAAGTAGTGTATTCCCTGTCACAATCCCAAAGGGGCTTTTAAAAAAAATCAATTGACAATCTGTTTCTATAATATATGGGGAACCCAAAGGACCTAGACTAGCCAAAACTAATCTTACTTAAACTATAGTAATATATATTATATACCAGGAAATATTAGTAGTTCGATGGAACACAGCAGAGCCCAGAAATAGGACCAGAACTGAGTCCTACCCTTCTACAAAGGCAGTGAGTACACAGGGTGCAGCCTTTACAACAAACGCTGCTGGAAACCGGAGAGCCACGTGCAAACAAACTTAATCCACACCTTGCAACTGATATAAAAGTCAACCAAAGGTAGATCATGGACCTAAATATAAGAAGGTGGCTTCAAACC
The DNA here is from genome assembly GCF_021556685.1 of Rattus norvegicus. NCBI lineage: Eukaryota > Metazoa > Chordata > Mammalia > Rodentia > Muridae > Rattus > Rattus norvegicus. Next base: position 26,643,562 of record NC_141535.1, on the reverse strand, counting down.
TTGTTTCAAAATAACAAATAAGGTTTTTAAATGTTTACAGTTTCTAGAAGCAAACATAGATGGCTGTCCCTAAGACTTGGAGCCAGCAGAGTAGGCTGTGTCTGTGGACTTGAGCACACCATCAACATTGATGCTCAGGAAACTATAATTTATGTCCATTCCAAGTTGTAAATGCTAGTCTTTTTTTTTTCCAAAAAAAAAGTCATTAACTTAAAAAAAAGTTAAGCAACAGTTCTTGGATTGGAACTAAAAGCATCACCCACAGAAAAGTGAGGCCAGTGTGGGGCTCAGGGGACAAAGGCTGACAAGTCTGACAAGTCACCTGAGAGCAATCCCCAGGACCCAGGGGAGGAGAGAATGGGAGGAGAGAATGATCCAGCAAGTTGTCCTCTTGCCTCCAAGGCACATACACGTATGTCCTGCCCTTCAATCAACTGATTGATCAATTAATATGAACCATGTTAAAGATCAACTGGTAAAGACTTCACATTTCACAAACTAAAAACTCCTTGGAAGATATAATTCAAAAATTAAATAATAAGAATACAGACTGCAGGGGTTGGGGATTTAGCTCAGCGGTAGAGCGCTTGCCTAGCAAGTGCAAGGCCCTGGGTTCGGTCCCCAGCTCTGAAAAAAAAAAAAATTAAAAAAAAAAAAAAAGAATACAGACTGCAGAACCATTTATAAAACATGTACCTGATTATATATATATATATATATATATATATATATATATATATATATAATATGTACATATATATGTGTGTGTGTAGAATATATATGTTATATATATGTATACATATATATATATGTAGACTATATAAGGAACTTGAAAAACTCAACAATAAGGAAGCAAACTCCACTGAAAATGGGTAAGATATCTGACCACACATTTACCAAAGAACAAAGAAGACTTCAGAAATAGTAGACAGGTACATAAAAACAGAAGTTAATATCATCAGCCATGGAGAAATCAAATTACAGCCAGTCAGCATCTCACAGAATGGCTCTAACTAAACAGACTGACCAGGATAGACATCTGATAAGGTTGTAGAGAAAGTAAGCTTTCTACATGCTATTTGTAGAAATATAAAATAAAAATGATACAACTTTATAAATATCAGCATCTTAAAACACTAAGATAGGGGCTGGAGAGAAGGCTCAGCAACTAAGAACGCTGGCTGCTCTTCCAGAGGACTGAGATTCCATTCCCAGCTCCCACACAGCAATAACAATGCAATTACAAGGAATCTGACACCCTCTTCTGGCCTCCATAGGCACTGCATGCACATGGTGCGCGCGCGCGCGCACACACACACACACACACACACACACACACACACACAGCCCAACATTCATACATATAAAACCAAGCATGTTTAAAAATAAAATAAAAGTTATATCCTTGCTGTTCTACTCAGTAGTTCCACTCCTAGGTTTTACCCAAGAGAAAATAAAGTGTGTGCTCATAGAATCAGTTGTACAGAAATGCCACCAGACACTGTGAGACATGCGTAATCCCAGCACTTGGGAGGTGGAGTCAGGATGGTGGAGAGAGCAGAGTCCTTTGCAGCTAGTTAAGTAGAGAGCCAGCCTGGCCAACATGAAACACACTCCTTCTAAACAGATAGTCTAAAAACAGCTAGGGTGGTTTTATTTGTGATAGTCTCAAACTGAAGCAAGGTGAATGTTCAACAACAGATCGGTGTTTAAACGAATTGCAGTGCAGAAGATGGAATACTGCTTAGTATTAAAGGACTGAGCTGTTGCCGTTTAAACACGTACAATGTGTTTGAATCTTTGCGAGTGCAGAGCCAAATCATGTGGCAGGCAAGAATGGCCCTGAGTTCTTTCCACAGCATCACCCTTCTCAAACAAGGAAGCTTATGTATACTCATGTAAGGGTTGGCCCATTGCTGACGAGGCTCCGTTGTAAGTTTAAGAAAAATAGTAGACACATTTCCAGACATTTTTATCTCAAGGATATCATCTTATATTTAAAATGATGGACAAGGGCGCTGGGAGCAGGCTTAGTTTTCAAGTTTTGGCTGAAAATAAAGGAAAAGGCATTTTGAAGTTACAGTAAGGTAGGAGTTGGCCACTAAAGACGCCTACCTCATCTCCCAATTGACGTATGACAACATGAATGATGCTTGAATTATGCCGAGTAGGTCCACGCCCAAAAATATAGACACCATATGTGGTGGTCATCTTTAATTGTCAACTTGGTACAACTTAGAGTCACCTGGAGGAGGTTTTGATGGGGATTGTCTACACTGAGTCGGCCTATGGGCATGTCTAGGGTTGGGGTTGTCTTAAGTTAATTGATGTGGGAAGACCTAGCCCACTGTGGGTGGCATCATTCCCCAGGCAGGGGTCTCTGAACAATACAAGAGTGGAGAAATCAAACTGAGCACACACAAGGAAGAAGTGAGCATGGTGTGACCTTATAAAATAAAATAAGATAAAATAAAATAAAAGTTATAACATATCCTTGCTGTTTTACTCAATAATTCCACTTCTAGGTATTTATCCAAGAGAAAATAAAATATACATTCATGGAAACAATTGTACAGAAGTGCTGCTGGGCAGTGTGATACATGTCTATAATCCCAGCACTTGGGAAGTAGAAGAAGGGAGTCCTTTGCAGCTAGTAAGTATAGAGCCAGCCTGGCCAATGGGCCAACCCTTACGTGAGTATATACAAGCTTCCTTGTTTGAGAAGGTTGCCGCTTTGGAAAGAACTCAGGGCTGTTCTTGTTTGATGTAGGCTCGCTCTACCCCTTCATGCTTGGGCTCTGTACTCAGCAAGATGGAAACACATTTCATTTGCTTACATGGTGACAGTTTTTTGTTGTTGTTCTATGTTTTGTCTTTCGTTTTATAGAAAGCAGTATTCCATCTTCTGCTCACTCAGTTCTTGCTGCTTTGACTAACCCACACGGTGGACTATACTCTGAAATTGTGAGCTAAAAGAAATCCCTTTTCTTTCCCAAATTGCTTCTTGTCAGGGTATTTTATCACAGCAACATAATGAAATTTGAACCCCGTTTAATTCCATTTATATAGACATTCCGTGTATTCTAAAGGATGCAAAAATAAATTATAGTGACAGAAGACAGATGGATGGGTATCTGGGGTTGGGTGGAGCTGCGGTAAGGGTTAGGAAGTGTGGGTTACCAAAGGTTGTCATAATTCCTTATGCTTCTAGGGTAAGGGACACGCTCTCTTTATTGCAATTATAACTTTATTTTGGTATGCATATCAAACCTTTCAAACTGTTTTCTTCAAATGTCAACAATTTTGTGTTCAATGTGCCATTGACATAAAAATAATATACGTAAAAGAAAATCAGTCTAAAATTACTTAAAATGTATTCTGAGACCAGGGTTTCCACAGATTTAGAAGTTTTAAAGCAGTCAGTAAAGAGCACACTTGAGCTTTTAGGGTAGAAACATTGTTTCAGGACTGAAGTTGGGTATAGGAGGGTGATATTCAGTAGCTGTTAGTGTAACACATTCTGACAGGTGTTTGGGGAATGGTAAACTCCTCCAGCTCAGACCTAACCTCTTTCCTTCTTTTCTTCTCCCCTTATATCACTGAGCAGTGAAAACGGGTAAGAGAGTAAGGATGGCATCATTAAACTTCAGCCTCTCTGTCAAGTGGCCTTTTGAATTTGAGGCCTAAAGAAGGAAGCTTCATTTTACAGATTAGAAATCTCAGGTACAAAATGAAATTAAATTTTCTCTGGTCACATAGATTGGCCGGATTGACTTCTATAAAACACCCAGGGGCTCCGCAGCTGAAAGAACTTGCTTCTCCTGCACAGAAGCCCTGGTTCAACTTCCAGCACATACGTGACAACTTATCGCCACCTGTCACTCCAGTTCCAAAAGATCTGATGTCCTCGCATCTCAACTCCATAGGAGCCAGGTATGCACACTGTGCACATATATATATATATATATATATATATATATATATATATATATATATATATACACATATATATATTATATTTTATATACATATAATAGTAACACACATACATGTATGTGTGTGCACATATACATATATACATGTGGTTTTCTATATACATGTACAAATATACTTTAGTATTGTACATATAAAACAATTAAATCCAAGGGTTAGAGTTCATGGTTTAGCAGATAGTGTTTGGATGAGGACCTGGGTTCAGTTGATCTGCACTCATGTAAAGTCTGACATAGGAGAATGTACGTGTAACCCCAGCACTCCAAAGGCAACATAGAAGGTGGAGACAGGAGCACACCTAGTATACACAGTGACGGACGATAAGAGACCCTACCTCAAACAATGTGGAGGCCAGGGCCAACACCCGAAATTGTCCTTGAACTAAACCCCACCCTCTCCACACACACATTTTAAAAACCCATTCAGGACTTGTGCTGTCACTTGGTGGCAGAATGCTTGTCTTATAGACCCTTGTCTCAATTGCTGCCTTCCTGAGGGAAAAGAGCCCTTGCTGCCCACCTCTGAAACAACAAAACCAAGACGTGGGTCACGATCTTGGTGACAAGCCACAGACCTACTAGCTCCCTCTGACACTGCAGCTCCACATGCTGTGTTCTGATCAATCCTGCCGCTCTGTCCCTGTGACCACATTTGGTATGTGCTTAAAAGAACTAACACAGCATCCTCTGTGGCACACATCAGAAAAAGAAAATGAAACAACACAGAACAACTCACCAGGGGGACACCAGGAAGCAATCTGGATCCTACTTTCAGAATTTGAGGCTGAGGTGGGGGAGTGGACAAGGTGGCTCGGCAGGTAACGATGGTTGCCACCAAGCCTGATAACTGAGTCGGATCTCTAGAACCCACACCGTGAAAGAAGAAAGGCAATGTCCACCAACTGTCCGCTGATTTCCTGCTACGATGTGGCAAGGGCATGTGCCCTCCCCTCCGCAAAATAAACAAACGCAAAAACAAAAACAAAACATTGGCCTGGGGTGGGGTGGGGAAGGGAGGTCAGGTGTTTTTAAATCAACTACGTCAGAATAACTACATTCAAACAAATTGTTGAAAGTCACGTGTAGCGGCATACACTTGTAAGGCCAGCATGCATAAGAAGCAGCAGGATTTACACAAATTTACACAGGATGACCGCAAATTTCTAGTCAGCCTGGGCTACACGGCGAGAGTCTTGTGAATGCAGGATAAGCATTCTGCATTATGTTACGTCTCTAGTCCTTTACTTTCTCCCCCCCCCCCTTTTTTTCTTTTCTTATGTGTGTGGTGTATACATGTGTATTAGCTTGTATGAGTCCAGGTAAAAATGTGTGCACATAGAGGCCATAGGTTGATGTCTGGTGTCTTCCTCTATTGGTCTGAACTGACTACTTTTATGCCAACTTGGCTCAAACTAGGAGTTATCTGAAAGGAAGGAGCCTCAACTGAGAAAATGCCTCCCTAAGATCTAACTGTAAGGCATTTTCTTATGGATTGATGGGGAAGGGACAGCCTGCTGGAGGTGGTGCCATCCCTGGGCTGATGGTCCTGGGTTCTATAAGAAGGCAGACTAAGCAAGCCGTGAGGAGCAAGCCAGTTAGCAGCACTCTTCCATGGCCTCTGCATCAGCTCCTGCCTCCAGGTCCTGCCCTGCTTGAGTTCCTGTCCTGACTTCCTTCAGTGATGAACTTTGATGTGACGTGTGAGCTGAATAAACCCTTTCCTTTTCAAGTGGCTTTGGCCATGGTGTTTCATCACAGCACTAGTAACCCTAACTAAGACGCACCCATCTTAATTTTTGTGACAAAGCCTCTCAGTGAACCTAGATCCCCCCCGTCCCCTCCCTTTCTGCCCAGTTCCTGGACACACTGCCATGCTTAGCCCTCTAACTGGGTGCTGAGGCTCTAAACATAGGTCCTGATGCTTGCATTGCAAGTACTTTTGGCATGGTCCTATGCAGCCCAGAGTGGACCTCGACTCACAGAAATCCTCCTGCCTCAGCCCTCTTTGCACTTTCTAATTTTTGAGTCAAGATCTCACTACATTGCCAGGGTGGCATTGCAGTCATCCTGTAGCTCAGGCAGGGCATAAACTTGAGACATCCCCTCCCCTAGTCTCAACTCACAAGTAGCTGGGATTACAAATGTGTACAACCAGGGCCTGGCTGAGATTCATGTTAATTCATGTAGGGTGAAGAGTGGGCCTCAGGATTTTCTTTTAGCACTATATTATGTAGGAGAATCAAGGCCCATGGGGTCAAGTCTGACCATCAGTGAAAACTACCGGCTCTCTTGACTCCTGGTACTTCAAGTCTCCTTGTGGTAGACACCACCAGCAGCACTGTCACCCATTAAGAGTTGCTTGCTAATTTGCTGCTTGGATCCATTTATTCTGCCACTTTGGTATTTTAATAACAGCTAATGCCAGGCTGGGGTACAGCTCAGCTGTAGAGTGCTTGCCTAACGTGCACAAAGCCCTCGGTTTGGTCCCATGATGGCATATGCCTGCAATCTCCACACTAGAAGATGAAGCCGTTGGTATTGAGGGTCGGGGTCATCCTTAGCTCTAGGTCAGTATGGGGCCTGTTTGGGATATTAAGACCCTGTTGCAAAGAACAAACGCAGCTAAGTCTCACTGACTCCATAGACTGTTGTCGACCTCCTGGTAAGTATTTTATATCTGTCTACTGCTGGCTTCTGGAATTGGCATTGTCTTCTAACTTGGGGCCAATATATGTCATGTTTTATTCTGTTTCTATGGCTATAAAATCAAAACAGGAGAATGAGGAAGAATAATATCTGGTTCTGCCTAAGAGTGTTCCTCTTAGCACTTAACTCCCTCTGGCTCTAGGAATGAACAAAGCTTTGGTAATTACTAAGGAAAATTCCGTGAATGTCAATAGCATCCCAAAGCAGCTGCTTTCCCGCTGCTCCTGATTAGAGGAGTGAATTGTTCCAGTTCCAGTGATAACCAATGCCTGCTGGTTTCCTCCCCACACAAACTTCACTTTGAACAAGTCAAAATACTATTAATAACAAAGTTAGGCTTATTGCTAGTAGAAGTTTAGTTACATATTTAAAAGCAAATGTGTTGACTTGATTTGCTGGTTTGAACTGGTTTGCACGGCTTCCTTTTGGGATGCTACTGCTTACTTCCACAAGATGGCAGTGCTGCCACCCGTGGCAGGCCCCTCCTTATGCAGAATGGTATTTTTAGAATACAAGAACTCATCCTACAGCTTGACTTCCTGAAAAACTCAAGCTCCTTGAGTTCTGAGAGGCATCAGAAGTGTATCTTTAACCTGGGGCTTAGCAAGATGCAGAAATGGTATTTAATAAATGTTTGAGAAATGGATATATGTGTATGTGCTTGTATGCATTGTGTATGCTTGTGTGTGCATGTGTGCATATATGTGCGTGTGCATGTATATGAGTATGCATGTGTATGAGTGTGTCTATGCATGTGTTCATGTGTATGTCTGTGTATGTGCATGTGTGTGCAAGTGTATGTATGTGAATATGCCTCTGAGTGTGTGACTGTGTGTGCATGTGAGGGTGCATATGTATACCTGTGTGCATTGTGATGTGTATGCCTATGTGAGTGTGTGCATGTGCAAGTGTGTAATCATGTGTGTGCATATTTAATAAGTGTTGGTGTGTGTGCATGTGTTTTTGAATGTGTATGTGTGTGTGAATGTTTGCCCATGCATGCATGCATTGAATGTATATGCATGTGTTAGTGTGTGCAGGTGTGTGCCTGTGTGTGTACATGTGTATAAGTGTGTTTGTGCACATGACAATGACCACTATGATTAACCACCACAGTGACCACAAAAGTAGTGACCACTTCAGCTGACGACCTCCTATACTGAACACTGATTGATGATCGCAATGACCTCTATGACTGTGTGTGTGTGTGTGTGTGTGTGTGTGTGTGTGTGTGTGTGTGTAGTATATGTATGTGTGTGAGTGCATGTCTCTGTGGATGTAATATGTGTGTCTGTGTTTGTATTACAGTGTGTGAGTGTGTACATGTTTGATGGTGTGTATGTGTCTGTATGTGTGTGCATGCCTGTGCCTTGTGTCTTTCACATAGGCTTATGCCAGGGAGGGAGCTGGGCTGGCAATAGAGGATCCCTGTTTCTCACTTCCTTTCTCTCTACCTCCTCAGCAGTTTGACGAACACGGTTCACTTTGACAAAGTGTGCTGACTACGCTCCTCCCCCGCCCCTCACTCTAATGGGCATGCAGCCATGCTGACACTTTGTTAAAATAACACACACACACACACACATACACACACACACACACACACACACACACACACACACAGGCACACCTGAGGAGGGTCTCAAATTATAAGACAGTCTATAAACTTCCATAATATATGTTGTAAGGAAAAAGAAACCAGGGTAGATTTTCAGGCCCACTAAGCCCATAGGAGAAAGGACTGTGGTAGAAAGTGGCAGGTGACAAGGTGTCACACTGAGCTTCAGACACGGGCTAAAGGGATTCCTCAGGTGGTGTCACCTCCCTGTGACTTGATTCCATCCCCGTGCCCCCTTACTCCCAGCTCCGATAGCCACTTCTCTACATCTCTTTGGCTGCTGCCACATGTTGAGCATTTAAGGATTTATGGAAGGATTCTAATTATTGACTTTGGAGATAAATAAAGGTAAAAAAAATGACCAATAAAATTCTAAAGTTGTTTTGTTATCTTTTTTCATTATCGAAACCAAATATTCCCCTGCCTTCCCTTCAGCTTCCGCCTACATCTATTTTCTGAAGCAATGTGGATTTTGGATGTTACTATCCTTTTAAATCTTCTAGAACACCTTCCAACAGGCTTTGAAAGGAACATCTTTCTGTACATTAAATGAGTAGCGGTTTTGGCTCATAGGCACAGGACCTGACTTATATAGCTTAGGTTACAATGGTTGATTTCCAGGAAGCTGTCTCTCATCGTAGATTGCAAAGCCGTGACACTACCAGGAGGTTGTCACCACAGCCAATCAGATCTAGTCTCTTGCCTGAGAAATTAGCATGTATCTTCTCTCCCATGAGGTTGATAGCAACCAACCATCTGAATTCATCGAGTAGTGGAGGAGACCCAGCCCAGGAAGGTATGGCCAACTCCTTGGGCTCTGTGTTTACCCAACGCAGTCGTCAAGAACTAACTCTTGGGGCTGGGGATTTAGCTCAATGGTAGAGCGCTTACCTAGGAAGCGCAAGGCCCTGGGTTCGGTCCCCAGCTCCGAAAAAAAGAACCAAAAAAAAAAAAAAAAAAAAGAACTAACTCTTTGACACCTGAATAAGGACCAACAATCCAGCATCCAAAAACATGTCATCAGTCAAAATTAGCATCTTTTAAACAATTTGCTTTGGATCTTGGCTTTGGTTATTTAATGACACCATTTAAAAGAGCTAATTAATTCATATGTGCACCTGCTGACTGTCATAAAGGAGATCTTAAAGCATCCATTTCCATGTAAACACATCATTCACTGAGACCGTCTCCCCACAATAATATCCAAAACACAGAAGCAGAAGAACAGAGCCCGCCTCTCCCCATCGGGGGGCCAGCAGCAGAGAGCTAGGTACTTTGAGGGGCTGGGCATTCTCATCTTTATTTTAGACAGCCAAATTCAGAATTCTGTCACCACAAGGAGGAATCTGCTGCTAGGAGCTGCTCAAATTCCAAGCACCTGCTTTCTCTAGCGCAGAGACAGATGGGACATCATAAAAATACAAGCCAGGGAAAATGCGCAGAAAAGATGGATTCCTTTAAGAATTCTTTATGGGGTCCTTGCCCCTAAAATCAAACACAGCAAACACACGTTTCCTGCTACTACTTCAGCTGAGAATTTGGGAACTGATGCCAAGCATTAGAAAAGTTCCCACAGCCCGATTTATAGATGTGCGTTACGTATTCCCATGGAAGAGGAAAGCAGCCTAGAGCTTATGAACCTGGCGGTGTATCTGGGGATCCTAACTAGTAGCCTGGCAGTAGCTGTCCTTCCTGACCTTGTCACTCTCAACTACTTAGGCAAGTCCTTTAAATTCTTCCATCTAACTGAGGCTCTGGAGCTCGGCTCAACAGCATGACCTCATTTACACGGATAGGGCTGGCCCCAGCGAGCAGGACCATGATAAACTGGCCTCCTATGATACAAGTTTCCACAGTAATTATGTAGCATCGTGTTCCTCAACTCTTAGGAACCCCTGTAGGGCTTATTAAAACACAGCTTGGTTGGCCTGGCTCCCAGAAATACTGCTTTTAGTAAGTCTAGGATTGGACCTGAGAATTGGCATTTCCAACAAGTTCCCAGATGAGACTGAGCCACTGATGTTGAGTGTCCCTTTGGCACATGGATGTCAAAAATAATTCTTTGGACCTGTGTTGGCTCCTCAGTAAATATCCGCTTTGTACTGGGCACATTGGAAACACGTGTTTGATGTATATTTGAATGCAAAACAGATTTGGAAGCACCGGCTTTACTCAGTGTGGCAAGGCTGCTCTCTCCTTTAAGCATGCAGGGAAAGTCAATGTCCAGACTGCTTGGTTAGCCAAGGTGCAACCTTGTCAGCCACCAGGAATGGCTGATACATATGTAACACTCATACAGACAGCAGTTTCTAGAAAGATGTCTGTTGAAACCTGTTAATCGTCTTGTGATTTTTTTTTTAACTAACTCTTGCCTTGGAATGTAGTCCTCCTTTAATTACTTTTTCAAATTTTTATGCGCATTGGTGTTTTGCCTGCATGCATATCTGTGTGAGAATGTTGGCTCCCCTGGAGTTATAAACAGTTGCGAGGTGCTATGTGGGTGCTGGGAATTGAACCCAGGTCCTCTGGAAATTCGGTCAGTGCTTTTGACCACTGAGCCATTTCTCCAGCCCCTTGGGTTTTAGTCTTAACCCTTAAAGAAGCTGGATTCTGCTGCCTTAAATCTCTAGGCACAGCCCCACAAACGAAATGGATAGAATGATGGCAGATCATTCGCACAGAGCATTACGTGGTATTTAGCATTTACATTCGACTCGTTTCCTCTGTACTCATGCTTGGTTACGTTTTAAAGCACGGCTCTCCAGCAAACACTGCCATCATCTTCCCATTCATTTCATGCGTGCTGGAGAACAGAAACATACCTTGTTCAGCTTGATGAAATAGTCCAGCCCAGCTTCCAAAGGGTTTGTGTCACAGTTCATCTGGAAGGAAAACAGGTTTCGAATGCTAGAGGAGCATGTTAGTTTGCCTCACATAAGAACTGTGCTATCCTTAAAAGGCTTAGGACTTGAGAGGGCTCTGCCTGCCTCTTTCCCCGGGGTGGGGGATTAAAGGAAGTGCACACCACTCCCAGAAAGTCTTAGTACAGGGCAGGGGAGGGAGAGAGATGAAGAGAACACTAAAACAGAAACAAACCCATTGCCTTCACTCAGCAAATACTGGCAAACACTGGCTCCCACCTTGAACTGATACGTAACAGTGATCGGAACAGTGACATCACTTTCTTATATTATTCTTGCCAGAATCAAGGACACTTGATGGTTTTTGAGTAAAGATTCTTTAAAAGACTAATTATGAACTACTTTCTGAAGCAGTATTTTCAATTCAAATGAAGCCTTTTGGCAAATGCTGTCATTTTTAAATACAGCAAACACAGAGACTGAACAGTGGCATCTGTGCCCACTGTTCTTTTCTTTTAAAGGTGTTAATTAATTTATTTGTTCTTGCTATGTGCACATGTGTGTGTGTGGATGCCCTATCCCAGACCTGGAGTAGCAGGAGGTTGGGAGCTGCTCAGTGAGGATGCTGGGAACTGACCTCTAGTTCTTGGTAAGAGTAGCACACACCGTTACTGCTCTTAACCACTGAGCCATCTCTCCAGCCTCCGACTTTTACCTTCATAAATATTTGAAGGCTAGTACATGATATTCCCCAAACAAGAATCTCATGTATATTATGTAATAATTTTGATTACATTATTACGTTTTTACAAGTCACAAGTAATGTTGCTTATCTTGCAGTTAGCTGTGAACAGGAATAAAGGGAGAGAAGCAGATGACAGAACACCGGCTTTTGCAGAGTTAAGAAAAGAAAAAGGGGAGGTGGGGTTAAAGCCCAGAACTAGCTGATTCACGATAGGATACATCAATTCCGAAGATTCTAATTTATGTGGTGAGAACTGAGGAAAAATGAAAGAGATAAACTCAGTGGAAACCGTTAAGTGTATAGAAATGGGGACAGAATGCCACGATGTATTCAGTTAACAGTGTTAATGAGTGGAGGGCCTTTCTGGAAGTCGGGCCATTTTGGTGTTCTCTTTATAGAGATGAGAACTGCCTGCTCTAACCTCTCAGAGTCAACATAAACAAGATAAACGCAAGACTATTTTAACACCGCATAACATTGTTCTGATATTTCCTAAATTAGCTTGAGTTACTCTGAAATTATTTTTCAGTAGGCTCAAAATTTGTGAATTTTTTCAGGAAAACAGAGCGCGCTCGTCGACGTTTCTGCACTAGAGGGCGCTCAGGCGCTGCTGGAAAAGAGGACGCTGAGATGGTGAGGTGAGAGGAAGCAGAAAAACCATCAGAAACACTGACAACAGAATACAGCAATGTGTAACACTCAAGGGGTGGCTTCTCTGTCCTTCTTCCTGAGCATGCGGGCAACACTGTCTTGTTTTCTGAGGGCAGCTGGCGTCATCTGAGTCCTGGCTGCAGACCGAGCTCACTGCAGCAGGGAGGACCTGGCTTCTTCCAAGAGTAACTGAGCTTTCGGGTTAAATTGGAAATTAACTGTATGGTGTGTTTGTTCGGCTCATTACTAACCATTTTTATGTCTGTATCAATTCTTTAGGATAAATTTTCCATTTTACAAGAGTGCAGCGCATCCAAGAGATTAGTAGAATCCCCACTCTGAGGCTCATGTTTATAATGGCCCCTAAAACATCAGTTCTCTAGAAGAGTTAGGGTTTTGGTTCTCCCACAAGGAAATAAATTAGGTAAAAAGGACTCTAATCACAGGAATCTGGGCATTGTAAACAAAATAAGAGTCCTGGTAAAGGAAAGTCCAGGAAGACAGGCTTCTGGGAATGCGCATGCGCATAGAAGCTTTCTCTTGATGACAACAATTGGTGTGGAAAGATCCAGCACAATTGTGGACACCACATTCACTGGGCAGAGGGTCCTGGACTGGGTAAAGTGCAGGAAGCCAGCCTAGCAGCTGTCCACGGGCATGCAATCATTTTGGATTACGGATGTGATGTGACCAGCTCCCTCAGGCTACTGCCACTGTGACTTCCGGGAACAGGGAGGAAACTAAGACAGACACGAAGCAGAAGTGGTGCATATAAAAATGTTGTATGGGGTTGGGGATTTAGCTCAGTGGTAGAGCACTTGCCTAGCAAGCGCAAGGCCCTGGGTTCGGTCCCCAGCTCCGAAAAAAAAGAATAAAAAAAAATGTTGTATTAGTGGCTACCCATTATACAAAGAGAAACCCTCAAGACTAGAGCAACACACACACACACACACACACACACACACACACACACACACACACACACACACAGGACCACTGTCCCTCAAAAGAAAAGGACATTAGTTCACCCAAGGGTGTTATGAGAAGAAAAGGAGACATAACAGAGGAGAAAGCAAGGATTTGAAAGATGATACTCAAATCCTCTGGGTTGTGTCTGCCAGAAAATGTCTGGGGTTCTCCACCAAGCAGGGGGGAAGTAAGGCAGAATGAACATTACCCCAGAACCCAGTCAATGTTCAACTGGGAAGAAGAGAGGCAGGGGGGCTCTTTCCCTACTCAAAGTCATCTAAATGACATTCCATTTCTCTTCTAGCCAGAATTGATGGTCACGCTCTTAAAACTAGTCCTCCAACAAAAATTAGATACAATAAGAGAGGCATAAGTTAGTGAGGGTGTTAGCATTCAAACCTCTGACCCCCAGGCCCGGAAAGCCTTCTCCAGTCTTAAGGCATTCAGGGCATATGTTCCAAAATTGTCGATGCCCTCCTCCTGGCCCGCATTCATGATCCGCTCATAAAGGGCTGCAGAATCTTCTCGTCTGTGGTACAGCTCCCATCCCAGCTCACCTGAAATGCACGGGCAGAGCCCACACAGGAATAAGATCGGTGCTTGCAGGGCGAGCGCTAACATTAGCTAACACCTGCAGAAGAAACCCCCACTCTCACAAAGCAGCCTTTTGCCTGTTTTTAAAAGAGCAGTTCACAAGGAGCCAGTCAGCTCACTGGCCATTGTGTGTGAGCCTGACTCCTGCACAGAGAGTGATTCCGGATAACCTGCCTCCAGAGACAGAGAGACTGAAGTCCGGACTCACTTTTCAGCCTGGACCTTGGTTTCATACTGAGCCTCAACTATTTTCAGGACAGTGATAGTAGGTAAACAGCTAACACATGTTTTCACAGGGTTCATGTGGGTATGGGAGGACATCTGTGATTCTCTACACTCAGAAAGCTGAGAAAGGAGGTTTGTGAGCCCAGGATCAGCCTTGGCTACGGAGACACCATCTAAAAATAAAACACAACAAAATAAACTTTAAAGAGAGCGAGGAGGGCTGGAGTGATGGCTCAGCAGTTAAGAGCACTGACTGTTGTTCTTCCAGAGGTCCTGAGTTCAATTCCCAGCAACCACATGGTGGCTCACAACCATCTGTAATGAGATCTGATGCCCTCTGCTGGTGTGTCTGAAGACAGCTACAGTGTACACATACATAAGAAATAAATCTTAAAGAGAGCAAGGAGCAACTTTAGACAGTACTTACTATGTGGGTAAACAGGAAGACCTGAATTTGCCCAGAATCCACTTTTTAAAAGAGCACACACAGGAGGTCTCGGGGGAGGGGAGGGTAGCCACAATGACTCAGTGAGGAAAGGTGTTTGCTGCCAAGCCTGATGACATGAGTTTGATCCCTGCTGGGACCCATACCAGGGAAGAAAAGAACTGACTCCTGCAAGCTGCCCTGTGTGGGGGACATGGCACTCTGACAGGCCAGTCTCACCTAATGTCCTAGTCTGTGTTCCGCTGAATCGTGGAAAACAAGGCAACACACACAGTTGATCACTGCCCTCCCCAACATGTAAGCATTCAAACCCCCCAAAACATACACAAACGTATATGCACATACACAAAAATGAAGGAATGGAGTTCAAGGTTTAGACTCTCCAGCTTCCAACCCAGAAATCGAAAGCCTTAAACATATAAAAATACTATACACTCCATGCAAAAGTGGGTAGAGGTCTCCAGTGAGCATACACTTAAGAATAGCAGTTCTCAATCTGTGGGTCACAACCCCTTCTGGGGACCTAACAAACCCTTTGACAGGGGTCACTGGAAAACACAGACATTTACATTACAATTCATAACACTAGCAACATTAGAGTTATGAAATAATTTTATGGTTGGGGTCACCACAACACAAGGGAACTGTATTAAAAGATTGCAGCCTTAGGAAGGTTGAGAACCACTGTTCTAGTGGGAAGGTTGGCACTGTCATGACAGGCTGGAAGCCACACTATCTGTGAGTGTCCCCATGTAGTGTGCTGACTGTGGTCTACCAGTTATTCTAACAGCTGCCTTTTTTGTTCCTCTCTTATCTACACTTCCAAAGAGAAGCAACTAGAAGCCGGTGGAAGCCCTGTAAAGAGTGGGAGTGGCCAACAGACTTCTTGTCTTAGAGTTAGGCAGAAGAAATCTTTCTTCAAAATCAGAGCAAGTTACGTGGGGGGGAGCATGTGAGTGTGCATGTGAATGAGTGTGTGCATGACTGAGCATGTGAATGTATGTGTGTAGGTGAGTATGAGCATGCATTGAGTGTATGAACATGCATTGTGAGTGTGCGATAGTATGTGTGGCTATGTGTATGAGTGTGTGTGTGTGAGCATGTACTATGAGAGTGTAACAGTGTGTAGCTATGTTTTATGTATGTGTATGATGTAAGTGGGAGTATGTGTAAGCATGTTTTGTGACTCTGTGTGTGTGTGTATTTATTGTGAGGGTTTGACAGTGTGTATGTCTATGTGTGAGTATATGTTTGTGAATGTGTATATGTAAGCATGTATTGTGACTGTGAGTGTGTAAGCATGCCCTGTGAGGGTCTGACAGTATCTGTGGCTATGTGTGAGTATGTGTGATTGTGGGTGAGCATGTGTTGTGAGGGTGTGACAATGTATGGCTATGTGTGAGTATATGAGTGCGTGTGAGTGTGTGTGAGTGCATGTGAGCACGTGTGAGCATGCATTGTAAGGATGTGATTGTGTATGTGGCTGTGTGTGGGTATACAGGAGTGTATGTATGGGTATGTGTGAGGATGCACTTGAGGGTATGACAGTGTGTGACAGTCTGCAGTGTATGTGAGCATGTGTGTGTGTGTGTGTGTGTGGTTGTGTGTGACTATATATGAGATGCACTGTGAGTGTGACAGTATGTGGCAGTCTATAGTGTGTGTGTGTATGTGTGTGTGTGATGCACTGTGAGTGTGACAGTATGTGGCAGTTTATAGTGTGTGTGTGTATGTATGGTTGTGTGTGTGTGTGATGCACTGTGAGTGTGACTGTGTGGCAGTCTGCAGTGTGTGTGTGATACACTGTGAGAGTGTGTGTGTGGTTGTGTGTGTGTCTGTGTGTGATGCACTGTGAGTGTGACAGTGTGTGTGTGTATGTTGTGTGTGTGTGTGATGCACTGTGAGTGTGACAGTATGTGGCAGTCTATAGTGTGTGTATGTGTGTGTGTATGGTTGTGTGTGTGTGATGCACTGTGAGTGTGACTGTGTGGCAGACTGCAGTGTGTGTGAATGTGTGTGGTTTTGTGTGTGTACGTGTGTGATGCACTGTGAGTGTGATAGTGTGTGGCAGTCTGCAGTGTGTGTGTGTGTTTGAGAGAGATGCACTGTGAGTGTGACTGTGTGAGTGTGTGTGGTTTTGTGTGTGTATGGTTTTGTGTGTGTATGTGTGTGATGCACTGTGAGTGTGACAATGTGTGGCAGTCTGCAGTGAATGTGTGTGTTTGAGAGAGGTGTACTGTGTGTGTATGTGTGTGTGTGTGTGGTTTTGTGTATGTATGTGTGTGATGCACTGTCAAGTGTGGCAGTGTGTGGCAATCAATCTGCAGTGTGTGTGTGTGTGTGTGTGAGAGAGAGAGAGAGAGAGAGAGAGAAAGAGAGATGCACTGTAAGTGTGGCAGTGTGTGGCAATCTGCAGTGTGTGTGTGTGTGAGTGTGTATGGTTTTGTGTGTGTGTATGTGTGTGATGCACTGTGAGTGTGACAGTGTGTGGCAGTCTGCAGTGAGTGTGTGTCCCATCTCTGGTAGCCTTTCCTTACGTTAGCTTGTTTCCCCACTCTTACCAGTATAGGAGATCCTGATAGCAGTGACAGGAATGTCAGAGATCTTTAAAGACTTGGTTTGAAGAAACTTGAAGACATCATCACTGAGATCTTCTGAGGTCAGCTTCTGAAGGACTCTCCTTGCATATGGCCCTGCTACTCCCAGGACCCCAAGCTCATCGGTTATGTTTCGAATTTCCACATCATAGCCACCTCTGACGGCTGCTTCTTCAATCCATCTGCATTGGGGTCATAAGCCCTGGGTAAATGTCACTTGAATAATACATGTTTCTAACATATTATGTCTCTGAAGCCTTCAAGTTTGGAATTATCAGAAAGTCCCTAGAGGGTCGGGGCATGTAGCCTTCTCACTCTGAAGGTTAAAGACCTGAGTTCCCTAGATGTAAATGGCCCACTTAAGACTTGGGAGGGGATTCTTCCCAGTAACTAGAATCTTCCAGTTTAAACGAGCTTTGCCACAGTTATAAATAATGATGGTTCAGTTGCATTTAAACTAATGGTCCCATTTTCAAAAATTAATTTAAATCTGAATTTGCTTCAATACCTGTACACAAGATGCATCCTTGTGCTGCTAGCCATTAATAATGCACCTGCCACCAGACATGTAATTGCTCTGACAATCACAAGGAAAAGAGGAAAAACTCCAGTCTCAATTTCTAAGTTTTGATGAGTTTTTGGAAGGCAACTCTCGGGCCAGGCTGTAATTTATTGAGCTGTCCCTGCAACTCTGCAAGTCTATCACAGTGTTCCCCTAGTTGAGAAGAGGCTCAATGGTTAAGGTGACCTCCACACCCCTGCACTTGATCACCAGATTTCCATAATTCTACCGCTCCGGTGAAAACCTGAGCCAGACCTTGATTAAATAAGAATCACCACACACTTTGGGGATACTAGACTGAAAAGGTGGAGACTTCACAGCAGAATGGAGGTCCAAGTAAGGCAGGTCAGCAGTTTAGCTGTGAGCCAGTGTGCACAGGGGAGTTAGCCGGCTGAAGCTAGCCCAGTGTGGCACCTTACTCAGTCACGCTGACTTGAGCAGGTAACTTTAATCCACACCTGTTTCCTCATCTCCAAATGAGGATAAATGACAAACTCTTCTTATTTAGCCCATTGGTATGTGGGGCGTACATATATGTACACATGTTGTAAGTATGCAGAGGCGAAGGTTGACACTGAGTATCTTCCTTGATGGCACGTGTGGTGATTTAGATATGCTTGGCCCAGGGAGTGGCACTATTAGGAGGTGTGGCCTTGTTGGAGTAGGTGTGTCACTGTGGGGATGGCCTTTGAGACCCTCCTCTGGCCACGCAGAAGTCAATCTCCTGTGTGCCTTTGGATCAAGCTGTAGAATTTTCGGCTCCTCCAGCTCCCACATCTGCCTGGGCACTACCATGTTCTCACCTTGATGATAATGGACTGAACCTCTGAACCTGTAAGCCAGCCCCAATTAAATAGTGTTCTTTAGAAGAGTTGCCTTGGTCATGGTGTCTGTTCACAGTAGGAAAACCCTAACTAAGACAGCACTTCACTTTGCTATTTTGAGGCCCGGCCTCTCACCTGAACCCAAAGCTTGCCTACTCAGATAGCCTGGCTGGCCAGCTTGCTCTAGAGATGTCCTGTCTCTGCTTCTAAGTGCTGGGATTACCTGCAAGCCACTGTGCCTATGTCCCATCATATGGTTGCTGAGGAGTCTGAACTCTGGCTTGCGAAGTCCGCACCTCCCCTGCCCCTGCACAATCTTAAGAGAATTAATTGAGGTCGTGTCTACAAGGAGTTCTGGTTCATTGATGGTGTTTAATAAATAAGAGTTAAGATTATCAGAATCAGAAAACCACTGGGTAGGGCACCTTGTGGAGGGGGCGGGGTCTTTTGCTTCAAACAGTCCTATAAACCACATGAGGTTTATGCACATTGATGAGGTTTAAGAATTAAAGTTGGGGACTAGAGAGATGACTCAGTGATTAAGAGAATTAAAGCTCTTGTGGGGAACTGGAGTACGGTTCTCAGCACCCAGGTATGTTCACAGCTACCTGTGACTCCAACTCCATGGGGTCTGATGCCCAATTATGGCCTCTTCAGGCATCTGTACACACACACACACACACACACACACACACACACACACACACACACAGAGAGAGAGAGAGAGAGAGAGACACAGAGAGAGACACAGAGAGAGACAGAGACAGAGACAGAGAGAGACTTTTTAATTTAAAAAGAAAGTTGTTCTGTAAGTACTGTGTATCTCTTTTCTATTTTGTTTTATTTATATGTGGGCATGTTCTGCCTACATGTATGTTTGAGCACCATGCATGTACTTGTACCCCTGGAGGCCAGAGGAAGACGTCAGATCCTCTGGAGCTAGAGTTAACACGGCTATGAGCCTCCACCTGGGTGCTGAGAATCAAACCCAGGTCCTCTGAAAGAGCAGCCAGTGCTGGCAACAGGTAAGCCATCTCTCCAGCTCCCATGATGCATCTTTGTCAACTTGACACAATCCAGAATCATCTATGGGAAGAATCTCCATGGGGAATGGTAGCCTGTATACGTGTCTGTGGGGCACTGCCTTCATTAAATTAAATAGAGTAGGAAGAGTCATCCCATCATGGTGGTGCCATTCCCCATGCAGGGGGACCACAGGCAGCACCATTCCCCACAAAGAGAGCATCCACCACTGTATGACAGTGGACAAACCAAGCAAGTCACCGTGCCCACATTCATTTCTCCCTGTTTCTGGCTGCAGCTGCAATGTGACTAGCCGCCTGAAGCTCCCATTCTTGCCTTGACTTCCCCACCATGATGGATTGTAACCTGAAACCGCAAACTGAAGTCTGTGCCTTTCTCCCCTAAACTGTTTTTGTCACAGCATTTCATCACAGCAACAGAATGAAACGAGAATACTAGCACAAGAAAAACTGTATAAGGTTGGGCCACTGGGTCACCTGGACAAAATCATTTCACTGGATGTCCATTTACCTAAGATCGTGAAGTTCCGACCCAGAGCCAGTAATCAACAGGAACTCCCCAGGAGATTGGTGGGAAACAGTCAGCTCAGCGTACACTCGACCTCTGGGCGTCAACATGTGACTTATGTTTGTAAAACCCACCTGCACAAAAGAATTTAAAATCACTTGAGGATGAATTAAGCTTCTTCGCACACATGTTAGTTGTGGGGACCATGAAAAGCCTCACCTCTTACCATTCATGTCAAGTAGATGAACTAAACCAAAGATCTATTTAAATTTCCCATTTAAACAATCATACGAGATTGTTTGCCCTAGAAATGGTACTTCAGGACTGGGAAGATGGCACTGAAGTAAGGGCACTTTTGGCCAAAGCCACCCAAAACTCAATCCCTGGAACCCACAGGTCAAAAAGAAAGACTTTTGCAAGTTGTCCTCTGACCTCTACATGCGTGACACACATAGATAAAATACGTGTAATAATCAAAGAACAACAACATACTAATTTAACTACAATCAGCTTTTGGGATCTCATTGGCACGTTAAGGGAAGTCATTGATTTCCTAGATGACAGTCTACTCCACAGAAATTTCAGTTGCACACTCCAGGAGGTCCCTTGAAGTGTTCTAGCATCCGCTTGGAATACATGGAGTCAAAGAAGGTTGGATCTGGGTTTTTTTTTAAAGGACCAGGTCAGAATCCTGGACCTTGTCTATTTACCTTGGGAATGACATTTGCACAGAGATGATCCAGAAGCTGGGTGGAATCTTGGCCTTTGATGTTGAACTTGCCAAACGGAGACAGGTCAATCACACCAACTCTTTGCATAACCTGTTTGTACTCAGAGCCCACCGGCTCAAACCAGTTTGTGCGGCGGAAACTTGGCCTGAAACACAATATTTACTGCCAGCCATTATCCAAAAATTGTACAATATAAAATAAGAATATTTTAATCAGTTTCTCCCTTCTAGGAAAGCCTTCTGAAGCTGGGGGAGGGGCACCCGCAAATTTGCTCTGTAAATCATATACACTTGGAATCTGATCTTTTATAGGTTACCCATCTATCCATTTGACCCATTTTATAGTGAATGAAATGTTAATTAGTGGGGAAAAAAACTCATGGGTCCTCTAGTCTGGAGGGCAGTGTAGAAGGCAACAGTCCAGGGTTTTTAAAGCCTGGTTGCATGTTAGAATCATCTGGGGAGTATTTTTCAAACACCAGTTGTAAGGCCTCACTAAATCAGAATGGCCTCACTGTGTGTATGAATGTTGTGCATATGTGTCTGTGCATGTATGTACATACATCTCCATGTCTCTGTGTTTGTACCTGTGCCTGTGTCTCTGTGTGTGTATAAGTGCATATGCCTCTCTGTGTGTAGAGTGTATATGTCTCTGTGTGTGTATCTATGTATGTATATGTCATGTGTGTGCATGCACACACTCATAGCCTTCTAGCCAACACTGTGAATACAAAGCACTTCCACTTGTTAAAAGGGGATCGGGCATCATGGCAGGTTCCAGGGAGTGCCCATCCCTGATATAAGCAATGGTCTAGCCTAGCACCTTCTCTCTTCAGAGAAAAAGCCCAGAGTGGCTTCTAGGTCTTTTGCAGTAGTTACTGACAGAACAGGGTCTAGATCAAAGGTTACCTGACTCATCTCCACTTTAGCAAAAGAACTTCTAACTTGGTGTTTTTACCTTCCGAACAGGGTGCTAAGTCTGAGCGTTTCCCTGTAGCTTAACTATTAATTTTTTTAAAAGAAACTTAAGCCTGATTTAACATCACAAAATGAAAAGCAAAGCTAGTATTCATCTGAGTCTGAGCACGTGGCTTCCAACCACTCTAGACCGGCTGCCTCGAGGGCAACCGCACTCATCTGCGACATCCCCACCTCTGTATTTTTATGCCACTTAACTGAATTTAAAGTAGATTTCAAACCCTGTTGTTTCATGTGCATGCATGTTCCTATCTGGATGTATGTGCACATATGTGTTTGTATATGTTGAGGCCACAGCCAACCTTCATGCCATATCTCAGGAGCCATTCACCTGGTTTATTTCCGAGTCAGGGTCTCTAGCGGGCCTAACATTCCTAACAGGCTGACTGACCGGCAAGACCCAGAGACCCCCGGTGCTTCTGCTTCCACAGCTCTGGGCTACAAGCATATGCCCTGACCTAACTTTTATACACGGGTCCTGGGAACTGGACTCAAGTCCTCATGAGAAGTGCTTTACCAACTAAACTATTTCTCTAGCCCTGAACCCTGTTTAAAATAGCAAAGTGACAGGCTGACAGGAACTGGAAATTAGCTTCTAGATTTGCTGTTCATTTTGTCTTGGTTTAGGGGTTCTCACTGGGAAAAATAATCACCATTAACCCCAAGTCCAGCGCGTCACAGGCACTCAGAGGCCTGTTTCGCTGGCATGCTCGGTGGTTTAGTTTAACCCCCAGTGCAGGTATTCTTGTCTGTTTCATGACCCAGAACTGTAGGTCCTTTCCACACAGCATTTGAATGCCATGAAATTTGTCCAGAAACCCTAAGCCATGACAATATTTCAGCAGCCAATTAAAGCCAGTTATACTTGGGTGGGGCTGAGAAAGGTCCTCTGAGGTTCTGGTAACTGCTAAGTAGACCAGGCATCACTGAGACTGGCCAGTGTCCCCTGGGCTGGTCTAAGGAATACCCCTATCATAAGCAAGTAAATGAGACCAGAGGAGACTCGGTGTTCCCCTCAGAGTGGAATTGGTGCCCTGCTGTCCTAGTGCAGCTGCCGATCAGAACCACAGGCAGGCTCAGACACCCACTTACCTATACTGAGTGTCCTGGCCGGGCTTGTAGAACCAGTGTGGCTGTTCCCAGCCTGCATGGAAACCCATGGAACACTTGGACTCCAGGATTTTGTAGAGCCCACTGACTCTCTGGGTTGGCCTCCCAGCAAACCGTTCCTCTTTAGGATAACCAACTGAGAAGGGAACACAGGGCTCTAATAGTTTATAAGTGAAATGATCCGATACACTGAAGGGCTTTTAAGAATGGAAACGGTGAGGTTGACAACCCAAAAGCATATATATGCACCCCCCCGCCAAAGATGTCAGTTATACTGATCATCAAAGAGTAAAGTAAAAATACCCTGAGTACTTAGAATCAGTGATGGACCCAATACATTAACCATATACGGTAACACACTTAGTGACGGGCTCAATACGTTAACCGCATACGGTGACACATTTCTTGCCATTTCTTAAGGCACAGTGCTGTTCACAGTTCTTCGCCGGCCCCAGGGAACAGAACAGAGCGTTTTAAGTGAGAGATGCTGCAGGTCTTTCTAGAGAACAGCAAGTTAGTACGTCACCAATGTTGTTGAACCCGTATGATTCTCGGGCTTTGGCCTCGGTGTACTGCGTCGTCGTCCACTTGCCGTAGCGGTTGGGATCCAGTTCTATCAGGTCAAAGGGAGGTTCTCCGTGCAGGATCCAGTCGCTGAGGTACTTCCCGACCCCACCGGCATGGATTATGCCATATCTTTTGGATACAAAGATGTTTCGGATATTACAAATATGGTGCATTCAAGTGCCAAAACGTTCAAATACCATCTTCCCGGGCATCAGATTTGAAGTCACCTATGCTCTTCAGAACACACAAGTAATATACTCTTTATGTTTTAATAATCATCTTTTTCCTCAAAAAAAAAAAAAAAAAACCAAACAAATCAATGTGCATTCTGGCATGCAAATAAAAGGCGCCTGGCTCGGTTGCTGGTTTGTTTGCACGGTTTCTCAAGGGATACCTACCACACCTACAGCGAGCCTACAGCGGTCACCTAGTGAAGGTGGAGACTCCAGAGAGGAGCCTTCTTGAGCTGACACTATCCTGACTGACAGGAAACTCGGGGGGAGGCGCCCACCCCCACCTCTTCTCAACTCAGTGCAGTGCTAATTCTCTAGGGTGATTCTCCATGCAAAGAACCTTCAGCTTCGAAGCATCCAAACAGAGGCAGGCACACAGTGGCTACCTGTGGAAAGGAACATGACCTCTGTCCTTCGCAACTAATAGGTCACTTGGAAGGGAAGGTCTGTTTGTCTCCTATTTTTACAAGACGATGCCTCAGGGTCTTACGTAACCCAGGCTGGCCTTGAACTGACTACATAGCTGAGGGTGGCCTTGAACTTCTGATCTTCCGGGGGCCTCCACTTCCTTATCTTTGGTTTTAAAGGGATACACCACTGTGCCTGGTTTATAGGACCCCAGGATCAAACCTAGGGCTTTTTTGCATGTTAAGCTAGTACTCACCGGCTGAGCTGTATCCTCAGCCACAAAAAATGCTTTCAACCTCACATATGATTGTGATATCTGAATGGCCGCTTCCAGTTGGCTTAATCAGGTCTACCTGCCTGTTCTTGTCTAACACAGCCTTTCAATATGGGTTTTTCTATGATAACATAAAGAGGGGTGTTTGAAACCAGAATGGGGTGAAAATCATGGAGAATCAAGGGAAGTTGATACTAATTGGGAGAACCTCATTCTCTCCCTCATTTTGATCCCCACTAATAATGTTTTTTTTTTTTAAATCCTAACATAAGCACTCCAGCACCCCCTAAACTATAGTAACCTAACAGCCAGCGTCTTGGTTCTAAGAATCGTGGGAGGAATTTGGCAGAAAGCAAAATGCTTTCTCCACAATTACACTCCTTTAGAAGAATGAATGTACCTTGTCTGTTAACAGGTTACTGCTCGGGGACAATAAAAAGCCGTCACTTTGTACTTGAAGCTCGAGGCTTGGGCACAGAGCTGGCAATCATTCAAGATTATTTGATCAAACAGTCAAAGAGAATAGAGAAGAAAACTAGAATATTAGAGACTGTGATGTGATGGTGTAGTGAGTTTGACATCAGTATTCAGCATATTAATGGGACAGATATTAGAAATGAAACACTGGCAAGGAGCGGAATATTAAGTAGGCAGCCGCCAAGGGAGTCACACAAAAGCAAATCACGTTAGACAAACAGGAATTATGGTGAAAATACGTAAGCCATTTGATGTTTTGAATATGTCATGTTCTGTTAGGAAAATGTCCCTGTCCAATTGGGGCAAATTGACCCCTTAGAAGGTAGTGACATGAAAAGAGACAGGAAGAATGGAGGTGACAGGAGACACATGACAATGGTTTCAGAAAACCATTGCCCTCCGTGTGCTGACCTTTATCATGTAGGTGCTTAGCCCATTATATGATTAGTTCCGTCCTCCTCTCCTTCCTCATCGGGAGGAGACAACCCCACCCTTACCTTACTCCCCAACCCTTCCTCTTCTAGGTTTTCCATTTTGGGGCCTGATACTTCGAGACCGGATCATAGCAGTAAGCGCTTCTCCAAGAAATGTCAACTCTCAGGGTACTACTCACCCAAAGCCAATGGCCACCCAGTAGTTCCTGACCCCCTGATGGGGCCCCACCATAGGCAGAATGTCAGGAGAGTAGGTGATAGGACCGTTGACGATGTTGATGATGTCCGCCTTTTTCAGAACAGGAACCATTTCCATGGCAGCTTCCACGTGCTCTGTGATTCGGTCTAAGTCAGACTCAAAAAGTTCCTTCCCAAAGCCTAGAGAGACAGACGTCATGGTAAGGATGTCCCCCGAGTAAGGTGAGCCTCAGAGCAAGGCAGCCTCTGAAACAGTGCTGTACAGAAGGGTCTTCCTTTTTCTTTAGATGCTAAACTTGGGGCCATTGAGGTGACTCAGAGGGTGAAGGCAGCTGCCACCTAGCCTGACATCCTGAGTTCATTCCCTAGAACCCACATAGTGGG
This sequence comes from Rattus norvegicus, assembly GCF_021556685.1. Lineage (NCBI taxonomy): Eukaryota > Metazoa > Chordata > Mammalia > Rodentia > Muridae > Rattus > Rattus norvegicus. The sequence continues at coordinate 26,617,429 of NC_141535.1, read as the reverse complement.
AGGAGAGAACTGTCTCCTGCAAGTCATCCTCTGCCCCCTACACACGTGTTGTGACATCTGAATGCCCACTTACACATACCAATCAGTCATCAATCAATAAATCAATCAGTGTAATAAATATTAAGTCTAAACTCAGCACTCTCTATCCCCACACTGGTACCCATCATGTTCCTGGGAACTATAATGCTATTTTTACTGAAACAAAAAACATCTTTTTAGTAAAGAGAAACAAAATCTGTGCTTGTCTTTCCCTCCAGTATTTAACCCAATCGTTATTTTAAAAGGAACAATAAGTTGGTTTGTCAGGAGAGACTTTTTAAATCGTTCAGTTAGCATAGCAGTGAGAACAAATGGACTGTCAGTTACTCCAGGACACTGGAGAAGGAGGACCATGATCTGGGATCTCGGAGGGAGGACTAATAGCTCCTTTTTTTTTTTTTTTTTAGAGCTGGGGACCGAACCCAGGGCCTTGCACTTGCTAGGCAAGTGCTCTACCACTGAGCTAAATCCCCAACTCCGACTAAGAGCTCCTTGAACCGTCTTTTTATCAGACGGCCCTCCTTCCTGCTGCTTGCTCTTGCAATCACCCACAGGCAAGGATTTTGTACACAGAGGTGAATCCTGCATAACCTTTTTCTTGTCCTAGAAGTCCCTGTGACTCAAAGCAGGGCCACAGAAAAACTTCATGGCATTTGTCCACACAGTATCCACCCAGGTTCCCCCAGCCCTTCCTGAGAACCGCAGGTCAGGGCAGTGGCATGGAGCCTCCAATCTACCAGGGTTGCCATAGGACACATGGACATCCATGCCAGGAACAACTCACAGTCTGGCTCTCCTTCCTTCCAGCTAGGATTAAATAAATATTTGTTCAGCATTTACTTGGAAGAAAAGCCACAGCATGGGCAGAGTGGACAGAGAGACCCAGCCCAGCCTCCCCTACTGGCTCAGCTCTCACTCTGAAGTCAGGAACAATTCTGCTCAGGTCCATATCTGCAGATCCCATTCAGCAAACCCAAAGCCCCTTGTCTGCTGGACCAGCCTCTGCAGGGTGAGGTGGGTCAGAAATCCTTTTCTGTTACTTGAGAGGGAGAGATTTGTTCCATGCTGCAAACTTTATCAACATACAATTCCAGAAAATAGGGTTGGGGAGATGGCCCTGTCTAGAAAAGAACCGGTCTTGCAAACACAAAGACCTGAGTTTAAGTTCAGAGTCCATGGTTTAGATAGATGATGGATAGATAGATCTATGATAGATTGATAGATAGATAGATAGATAGATAGATAGATAGATAGTTAGATAGATAGCTCTATAGATAGATGATGGATAGGTAGGTAGGTAGGTAGATAGATGACAGATGGATAGATAGATCTATAGATAGATAGCTCTATAGATAGATAGATGATAGATAGATAGATAGATAGATAGATAGATAGATAGATAGATGATGGATAGATGATAGGTGGATGAATGGACGGATAGTTGTATGATATGTGAAGGGATAGATAGATAGATAGATAGATAGATAGATAGATATATGATGGGTGGATGAATGGATGGATAGTTGGATGATAGATGATATATGAAGGGATAGATAGATAGATAGATAGATAGATAGATAGATAGATAGATGATAGGTGGATGAATGGACGGATAGTTGTATGATATGTGATGGGATAGGTAGATAGATAGATAGATAGATAGATAGATAGATAGATAGATAGATATATGATGGGTGGATGAATGGATGGATAGTTGGATGATAGATGATATATGAAGGGATAGGTAGATAGATAGATAGATAGATAGATAGATAGATAGATAGATAGATATATGATGGATGGATGAATGGATGGATAGTTGGATGATAGATGATATATGAAGGGATAGATAGATAGATAGATAGATAGATAGATAGATAGATAGATAGATAGATAGAATAGATAAAGAAGCTGGGTATGGCTTCATGTACTCTAATCCCAGCCTAGGGAGATGGATACAAAGTAAATCCCCAGGGCTCACCAGCCAGCCTAGCTTTTGATGAGTTCCTAGTCAGCCAGAGACCAATCTCAAAAAATAAAATAAGAAGTAGACAGTGTCTGGGAAATGACACCTAAGGATGATCTCTGGCCTTTGCGTGTACAGTCACCTGTACATACATGCACCTGAATCCATGGACAAACACACACATACAAGATTAAAACTAGAGGTGTCTGCCTAGACAACTTGATTCTTGATTTGGCTTCATGGGGAAAAATGCAAAACAAAACAACAAAAATATCCTGGCCCTTCTCCCCCATAGAACTAGAAAGCATGGCCCCACTTGCTGAGGCATAGGGCTCTGAGCCTCTCCCACTTGGGAGGCACAGGAGGGCCTCTGCCCATAGCTCCGCCTTTGTTGAGGACTCTGGTATGCAGCTGTAGGCTGGATATCCTGTCTTGGGGACCTGCAGTGTGGACAACTGTCAAAGTACAAGCATCTGTTCAGATTGTGAAACTAGACCAAGCAGGCAGATGGAGGAGGAGGGGGGTGGCAGACAGACAGCACGGGCAGATATAACTACACCTGGAGCCTTTCCTAGCAGCCCCAGCACCAATGTCAGCTTCTCTTCTCAACCAACCACGTCTCTCCCCTTTCCTCCTGCCTGGCTTTCTCCACAGGGTGTAAGGACAGTCACCTCCAACCCCTCCCTCTTGCCATCCCAGACACCTGGAGGTCAGCACTGGGATTTTGTTCTGTTCTTCCAGCTTTGGGGAGCTTCGCGCTTTGGGGAGCTGATCCATCATCTCTGTCCTGCACACCTTTCATTAGCTGAACCCACCTGGAGGGACTCCATGAGCGACCCAGGAGGCTTGAAGTTTCATCTTCTCCTGACTTTCATAGGGACCAAACAAAAGCCCGTCCCTTTCCTGTCGGAGGTAGTAGGATCCTTCCAAGTCACGAAGGACTGGGAGTTCTCGTTTCAAAGCCTTCACTTCTGGGATTGTTGATGTGACGACATATTGATGTTGCACAGGGATGAGGGGATGGTCTAGTCCAATCATTTTACCCACTTCACGAGCCCAAAATCCTTAAGTGAGAAAATTATTTTTAAAAACGCCACCATGTACATAATACATATACCTATGACACATTGATATAGAAATTTATATTTATAAATTTCATTGTTTATTTGGTTCTAGTGCTGGAGAGCAAACCAAAGGCCTTATATATGCTTGCCAGGTATGGCTCTACCACTGAGTCACATCTCCAACCTCGTAAGTATTTTTGAGCATTGCAAAGTAGAATGAGAAAGAGGATAATAGTTTGATAATTTCTGCAAATCAAAGAAGCTCCTTCCATGAAAAATCTTATTACCCACAAGCAAAGGTGAGCAAAACAAAACAAAAAACAACAAAAAACCCAAACCAAACATAAATATAAAATACAAATACAGATGTGTATAAGAAAGGCAATAACAGACTAGCCTTGCTTGTAGATGGGCATAGCTAGAGGGCAAGCCCATCTGCACAGTTCAGAACAGCACAGCACGCCTAGCTCTGAGTCAATGTCTACCCCTCCTAAACCCTGCCCTCCTCCAGTTCCACAGCTCAAGGTTGTTCTGTTGACTTAAAATTCAGAGTCTATGTACTTTGGGAGAAGAATACTTTAAGTTCTGCTACTTCAAGAGTAACGGTGAGTTTGTCCGGCGCCTTCGAGCACCGTAGTCAGAAAACTAGAGAGACTTATAGGAAATCAGTGGGGAGACTTCCGGGCATGCATGGTGAGGTGAGTTCATCCCACGCATTGAGGGAAAGAAGAGGAAACAGCAAGATAGAGATTGGGCACACCTGTTCCCGAAACAGATATTTCCCCTTCTTGTCGTTTCCCAAGGTTTGAACCTGGATTATCTGTCTGACAGACCCCAGGGTCTATGGCCACCAAATTTCAAGACTTTTTGCTGCTGCATGGGGTTACACGTAGCCAGAGCTGGCCTCAAACATTTAATGTAGCCCAGGCTGGCACTGAACTTCTGAACTTCTGGCCTCCATTTTCCCCCAGGGAAGGACTACAGACATGAGTCACCACACCCAGCTAGCAAGACTTTCTTTTAAACAAACACAACGGCATTACCCATAAGAAGGTATTTTAGGATGTAAAAATGATCAATGTAATTGTGGGGTGTCAGGGGACAAAGGTATGGTGTGCTTAACTTTCAGTTAATTATTCGTAGGGAGGGACTTCTGTTGACCAGCTTGTTGTGCGGTAGTTTGAGTAACTATCAAAGAATTGGCAAACCCTCTCAATTACTGCTTTTTCAGATTGTAGTCTACATTTTCTATTGTTTTTGTTTCTGCTTTAAAAAAAAAAATCTGGCAAGGGGTTCTGAGATTCCTGCCATTACATAGTTCAATGATAGGTACAGAGGTACCTATGAGTCAACCTGGGAAGCAGACCTGGTCCCCTGAGCAGGTCAGCATCCCCAGCAGCCAGCATCCCCAGCAGCCAGCATCCCCAGCAGCCAGCATCCCCAGCAGCCAGCATCCCCAGCAGCCAGCATCCCCAGCAGCCAGCATCCCCAGCAGCCAGCATCCCCAGCAGCCAGCATCCCCAGCAGCCAGCATCCCCAGCAGCCAGCATCCCCAGCAGCCAGCATCCCCAACAGCCAGCATCACTTGTTTCCATCTGAGCAAACACCACCTAAGTGCCCTGCTGTTCTTTCTGCCCTGGCCTGTCAGGTTAGTCATGGCTGAGTAATCACCCTCCACTGGCTCCCCATTTGTAAACTTGAAATCCAACCTGTGGGCACTGGAGACATTTGCTGGTCTTTAATAATTTAGAGACTTAATTTATTACTGCCTGTAGAAAGGTATAAATTACCAGCGTCAGGAGTTTCTTTGTAGGAAAACATAACAAAGCCACCTATTGTCGTTGTACACACTAGGTCGGTTTTTAAATCTAAAGTCACATCATTTAACCAAGTAATTCAAACTACTGTGGTGTCCCTGATCCGGTCATTTCTATTAAAAACATAAATTGAAGGAAATAAATTCTGCCCTATTCAAACATAATTACGAATTTCTGAGTCAGTGCCTTGCTTATTAGTGCATTTTATCATAGAAACAAAGGATACATTTTGCCCGTCTAACTGTATCGCCTTAAATCCCATCTACCCTTTGCTGTAGGTATTTGAGAAGCCTCCTTCTCTGTTTATTGAATTAGTCAAAATCTAGCCAAGATTATACTTCAACTCCTGCTAGAGCTCCTAGCAACCAAGGTCAAAGGGGAAAGTCAAGCACAGAAAAAAAAAAAAATCCTAAAAGAAAAAAAAAACCCTCACTCATCTCCACCTGCAAAGCAGCAAAAGGGCCAACATAAATGAACATTGGAAGTGACTTCTGTTTAAGAGTGAAGGGATAGGCGTATGCCTCAGTGGTAGAGCATTTACCCAGCATGCTTGCGGTCCTGCGTCCAATGCCCAGGTGCCCCCACCCTCACACATACTGGATAATTAAATACGAGCACATCGACTGGTAGAAATGAGGTTAGAATGAAGGGAGACTGGCTCAGGCCCAAATTCAATTCCTCTAGACTGTTTGCTCACTGTGACCGTAGAGGTCTCCTACTCTGACACAGGCAAAACGCAGCAACTCTTCCTGGATAAAAAAAAAAATCCGGGCTCTATGCTAGCATCATCCATTCGCTTCCTGATTTGTCACATAAGGAAAGTTGTGAGTAAGATTTACAAAGTTCCCCCAGGTTTAGCGAGTCAACAATCAACTAGAAACGAGGTCAACAGACACTGTCCTTACCATGTACAAGAAAGCCTTACTTCATAGTAAGCAGCGTACACCTGTGCTGTGCTGTGTTCCTGTGCTATGTCCCTGTACCTTGCTGTGCTATGTTCCTGTGCTGTGTCCCCATGCTGTGCTGTGTCTCTGTGCTGTGTCCCTGTGCTGTGTCCCTGTGCCCAGGCAAGGGGTGGAACAATGGTAGAAGCTGGCTCAATTATAAAGCTCGTGCTACTAAAAGGCAGTTAGCCTGTTGCACTCTAAGATAAGATTGAGGAGGTGCTCAGCTCTCCTCAGCCCTGCTTGCTCACAAGTAGGGACACACAAAAAAGAAAACACGAAGACAGCGGACAGCAGGAGAGGGGAGTGGAGGAGAAAGGAAGAGAAGGGGAGGAGGAGGGAGGGAGGAAGAGGAGAGCGAAGGAGAGAGGAAAAGAGAAGAGAAAGTCAGTACACTCTGCTGTTGGCGTGCCAGGCCATAGGTGCTCCTCAGAAGACGATATGGACTGTGTCCATATGATATGGATATGGAGTCCATATGTAATCAGGGGCGAAGGCAAAATCATTATAAGTTTGAAGCCACTGACATCATATACAGTTTGAGGCCACTTGGGCAAGTTAATAAGACCTTAGCTCGGGGCTGGGGATTTAGCTCAGTGGTAGAGCGCTTACCTAGGAAGCGCAAGGCCCTGGGTTCGGTCCCTAGCTCCGAAAAAAAGAACCAAAAAAAAAAAAAAAAAAAAAAAAAAAGACCTTAGCTCAATGTGAAACTAAATAAATAATAAATAGATGAACCAACAAGGTGTGGCTCAATGGCACACTTCTTTTTTTTTTTTTTGGTTCTTTTTTTTCGGAGCTGGGGACCGAACCCAGGGCCTTGCGCTTCCTAGGTAAGCGCTCTACCACTGAGCTAAATCCCCAGCCCCTTCAATGGCACACTTCTTAATGAGAATGCAGCCCTGGGTTCTGTCCTCAGCAACAACCCCACCCCCACCCCACAGCCAAAAAAAGGGGGTGGGATGTTGAAAAACCATCCAGTATAGACAGTGCCATTTAAAGCACAGGTTCTAAAGCAGGGGTTCAGCTCAGCAGTAGACACCAGCATCCTGGCTACTTCTATGTCAACAAGCCAGAGTCGTTTCGAAGAGGAAATCACAACTGGGAAAATGCCTCCATAAAACAGGCCTGTGGAGCATTTCTTAAATTAGTGACTGATGTGGGAGGGGACAGACCATGTGGGTGGTGCCATCCCTGGCCTGGTGGCCCTGCAGTGAAACAAACTGAGCACAGTCTGTAAGAAAACAGCACTCCTCCATGGCTTCTGCTTCAGCTCCGGCCTCTGGGTTCCTGCCCTGACGTCCCTCAGTGAAAGGCTATTATGGGGAAGTATATCATAAAATAAACTGAGCTGGAGAGATGGCTCAGTGGTTAGGAGCACTGACTGCTTGCTCTTCCTAGAGGTCCTGAGTTCAAATCCCAGCAGCCACGTGGTGGCTCACTACCATCTATATAATGGGATCTGATGCCCTCTTCTGGGGTGTCTGAAGACAGCAACCGTGTACTTATACAGAATAAATAAATAAATTTAAAAAAAAAGATGAAATATACCCTTTGTTCCCCAAGTTGCTTTTGGCCATGGTGTTTTATTACAGCAACAGAGACCGTAGATGAGATAACCATTCTAGCTTGTGCAAGGCCATGGGCCTGATCCTTAGCTTTTCAAAACAAAACATATACAATAAACATACCTTGCAAGTCCCTGGTAGACTGCCTAAATTAAAATCTTTCTGAAGCCCAGGAAAAGTTCCAAGGTAATTCCCAGGTAACCTAGCTTGACAGCCAAGTTCCTTGGGAAGCCATTTCCTAGCAGAGGTTTGCTAGATGGTTTGGGGCAAAAGAAAGGAATAATCTCATGACTGGCACCAAGAAGCCATGATACGCCATGCTAATGTTTCCCAGACAAAGACATAAACTCTCAAGGAAATAGGTATCATAATCTTAATTATTATCATTATACCTAATTTTTTACTGTTTTCTAGTCCTGGGTATTTTATGTTATTAGCTGTTCACTATCCACAATAACCTTTTGGGACAGTATTATTATCCCCAGTTTATAAATTGGTAATTTGCCTCAGGCACAGGCTTGGCAATGTATGGGTCACTGACTGAGCACCCGAGTGCCCTGGACAAGACTAAAGTCGGCAAACTTTGTCCTCACCCGCTCCTTCTTATGGGCATCCCAAAGACTCAGCAGCCTTTACCTCTCTCACAGTACATTTCCGTGTCTGCATCCTGGTTTCTTTAATTGAATTCCAGAGCTACCCTAAGGACTTTGCCCAAAGGTCTGTGGCATCATCCTCTCACTGAGTAACTCTGGGAAATGTTCCAGCTGCCACAATCTGCAACCATTAACGTGATGCTTGCTTTTATTCAGAAAACTGATCTAAAGCAGCTCGGTGCTACAAGAGGGATGGGCGTTCCAGATCACTGCCCCCAGTTACCAATACTTACCTTATAGACAGCCTCCAGCCTTTAGAAAACACACACACACACACACACACACACACACACACACACACACACACACACACACACACACACATATGCACACTTCCATACTTCCCAGGGGCTTCCATTATATAAACAGTAACTTCTTCCCAGTGGAAGAAATGGAAGAGAAAATGGGAGGGGCAGATCATAGGTTGAAGATTTGGTATGAACAGGATAACGAGTTAAGAACTGAGACAGGACAGCTCACAGAGCTCTCAGAAAAGAACTCCCTAGACTACTATGGGAAGAATAGAGATGGTTGGGCAGCATTGAGGAGTGATACCCACTTTGAGGAGGAGCCCTACTCATTAGAATCAGGTCCCTAAAGGTGTCTTCCCAGGCAACACGAACTTTCAAGAGCTTCTGCCACTGCTTTCCTGAGCCCATCAACCTCAGAACTTCACAGCTGCATGGAGCACCTCACCTGATAACCAGTTCTTGGGTTGTGGGCAGATCTCTTTGGGGCGCTCTCACTTTGCTCTTCAGAAATGCCTTAGATGTCATAGGATGTGATTTAGAAAAACATTGGAATGCTACCTTATTACGTATTTATCCATTTCAGAGAAGTAATTGGGAAATGTGTTAAATATAGTTATTTCTCAAAATGTATGTTATGGTTACATGAGGTCCTGAGGCACTATTCTTAAACAAAGGACAGTGGGCCCCTGTGCAAGCTTGCCTAAAATGAGCACAGTTATCGATTACTAATGTCTGCCACGGGAACTGAATATGGAGGTCTCTGTGTTTGCTATCACTAGTACAGCAGCCAAATGTTTTTAGGATGGAACTCAGGAGACCATAAAAAGCTGTAAACTTACAAAGAACCTTTCCTATTTGGTAGGAAAATGAGTGATTTCCAAGTCCAGTCTTCTAAGATACCTTGGACTACAGGTTCCCAAGGACAATGAGGACAACAGAAGAGCAACAGAGAATCAGGGGGGAGTGAGGCTCAAGGTGTGGTTTTTATTCAATTGTCTCTACTTTTTAGGCAAGTCTTATAATATTTTTAGTTTCAAGTATCTTTGTTTTGTTTTGGTTTAGGCTTATTTTGATTAGTTTGTTTGTTTGGTTGGTTTTGAGACGTGTCTATGTGTAGCTCTAGCTGTCCTGGAACTCATTCTGTAGACCAGGATGGCCTTGAACTCAAATGATCTGCCTGCCTCTTCCTCCTGAGTGCTGGGATTAAAGGCATGCCCCACTGTCCAGCCCATTCAAGCATATCTTAAAATAATAATATTTTATGATTTTCAAATAGGAGACATGACTTCAAAAGAATCTGAAATGCTAATGTAGACTTTTAAATATTAAAGACAATACTTTTTCTAGGTTTATTTTAAAAATTTAATTTAGGGGTTGGGGATTTGGCTCAGTGGTAGAGCGCTTGCCTAGCAAGCGCAAGGCCCTGGGTTCGGTCCCCAGCTCCGAAAAATAGAAAAAAAAATTAATTTAATTTAAAATTAAGGGACTGATAAGATGGCTCAGTAGATGAACGTGCTTGTCACCAAGCTGACAACCTGAGTTTGAGCCTTTCAATTGTGGAAACTTTGACTGTGGAAACCAACTCCAGCTAGTCAACCCCAAACCTTTAAAATAAATTAATAAAAAAAAATGTAATTTTTACAAATTAAATGTTTTTGTTTTAAAACTAACGTCCATCAGACTTCTGGTTTAGGGGAAGAACTATAAGAAAATATGATTTAAGTATATTTTCATGGTATATAATTTTTTTCTGAGAACAGTAATAGGAATGATAAAACTATGGACTGTTTTCATTTGATAATTAAAACAAAGGCTTGAAAATACTTTGGTGCCCTATGATTATTTTAGGTCTAAATGAGCTATCATGAACTGTAAGAAAATATAAACTGGGGCTGCTCTTCCAGAGGACTAGGGTTCCATTCACAGCACCCACATGGCAGCTCACAGCCATCTGTACCAAGGGATCTAATGAGCTCTTCAGGCTTCCAAGAGCACCAGGCATGCACACCGCACACATGCATGTATCCACGCAAAATGCTCAAACACAGAAAATAAAAACAAACGGATACATTTTAAAGAAAAGAAAATATAAATTATAAACCCAGTCCCAGCCACATAGTATTTCCTGAGACTCTCTTTCTGTAGGTGTGAGACTGTGGATGACTTCACGTTTAACCAACATGTCTGAAAGTGTCTCAGTACAAAAATCTAAAGACTAGCTTCCAGTTCTGGCCTCCAAGACCTGGCCACGCAGCTCAGTTGATGGCTATGTGTTGTGGTTTGCCCTGAAGCTATCTGTATTTTGATGATAATTCCACTGCCCCAAGGATAGCTGCCTAGTCACTACTCAGGAATCAGGTGACTTCACCAGAAACTTCTCCGGATTGAATTTGTAAAGTACAGGTGAGGGGCAGATACAGGATAGAAGGAGGCCTGTCATTGGGTGAGAGGAAGGATGGGCAGGAGAGAAGTTTGAAGGAAGAGGAGGAGACTAGGACAGAAAAGAGAGAGAAGGGAGAGAGAGGGAGAAGCTGTGGCAGGACAATGGAGGCTGATGTAAAGATCTCGCTCTGTGTATTTACAGGTTGTTATCAATGTCTTAAGGGATGGATGGTACCGGGCTTTGTATGTTTAAGTGGGCAATTATATCTTATCAATTGGATCTAAGATTATTGTGTGAAGGTTTGAGTGTAGGAAAGTGTGTGGCAAAGTTGGGATGCGTTTCCGCCAAGATATCTAGCAGACATCTTGGGGCACTGAGGTGCCGGACCTAGAGCAGGTAAAAGACACCATACTTTTTTTTATTTTTTATATTTTTACAACAACAGCTATGACTAGACTGGGCCTTGGCTCCACAAATAGAAGGTGGATTGGTCACTAAATTGTCTCCTGTCCTTCCAACCTTCACTACTCTGTGAACTATAACAGAACAGCTTAACGACAAGATTGAAATGTGCTTAATAATGTTCTGAAAGGAAAGGGGTTAGAAGTTTTTGACTAGTCAAAGTAATCTAGATGGGTGAGGGAGACCTGAAAGAACAGAAATGACATCCACTTTTAAAAGGACATCAAGAACAATCGTATAGCAAAAAATCAGAATAGTGGGACTTAGGTCTGCTTGTTTGTTGTGTGTTTGTTTTGAGGCAGGGTATCAAAAATCCCAGGCTCGACTCAACTCCTCCCCCAAAGGGCCAGAAAGGACTTGAACTTCTGATCTCACTCCCCTGACCCCTGGGCCCGACTTTCAAGTGCTGGGGATCTTCAAGTGTGCTGGGCAAGCACTCAGCCAACCGTCAATTGAGTTGCATCCCTGGTCCCTGGAGTTTGAGCATGAGCATAACCAGTAAAGAACAAAGATAAAAACAGAAAGGAGAAAGCCACCTGAGTTGTCAGGACACAACTAAACGAAAGAGAATAGAAACTGGGATAGTGGATAGGTGAGGATGGAGGGAAAAGCCAGGCAGGGGAAGAGGGAAGGAGGGCTGGTGGCTTACCCGCAGCATTCACAATTCGATTTGCTCTCACAGATCCTTGCGGAGTCTCCACGTCCCATGTCCCATCTGGCCTGGGCTTCAGAGATGTCACTGGTGCAGGATACTTTAGAAGGGCCCCATATTTCCTAGCTCCAGTAGCCAGGGCCATCGTCAGAGAATATGGATCGATGTGGCCATCTCCCGGGTTATACAGTCCGGCTAAAATCTAAGCCAATCATAAGAAAGGTCCTAGTCAAAGAAATGTATGCTTTCTGCTCAATGCAAATATAACCCACTGACAAATGCTTAATAGACTGAGGCTTCAAAAGTGCATTGACGGGGGCTGGAGAGATGGCTCAGTGGTTAAGAGCACTGATTGCTCTTCCAGACGTCCTGAGTTCAAATCCCAGCAACCACATGGTGGCTCACAACCATCTGTAACGGATTCTGGTGTATCTGAAGACAACTACAGTGTACTCATATACATTAAGTAAATAAAATATTTTTTAAAAAAAGTGCATTGACAGCTGGACGTATAATACCTGGCATACACAGGGTTCTGGGGTTTGGTGCCATCCCAGAGAGAAAGCATCTTGACAGCAGTTAACATGTCTTTTCTTCTCTAGGACATACTCAGACTTGAGCAAGATTCACAATGAGACCTGAGTCACTTGTCACCATGAAGCCACTTGATAAAGCTTTGCAATGGCCTCCAGTACTTGGGCACATGCCACTAAGAGAAAAGAGTATGGTTTCCAATCTTCTGGCAGCTGTTATCTGAGGTCAGTGGCTGGAGCTAACATTAAGTTCCAGTCAATGGGAGTGCAAAGGAAAGGGTTATACGGTGGCTTCCGTGAGCCACTCCAAGGTGATAACTAGTGAATGCCCATTAGTTGTTTCTCCACCCAGGGGTCTGGGATTCAGATGTGATGATGGCTCAAACCCCTGGGCCAACAATGTAATGATCTAGAGGGTGGCTTGACTATTGAGTCTCGATGGCTGAGTGACTATTCAGTGCTTTCTCAGTCAGGGTTTCTGTTGCTGGGGAGAAACACCATGACCAAAGCAACTTGGAGAGGGAAGGGTTTATTGGGCTCACACTTCTACAGCACAGTCCATCACCAAAGGAAGCCAGGACAGGAACTCAAGCAGGGCAGGAACCTGGAGGCAGGAACTGATGCAGAGGCCATGGAAGAATGCTGCTCCCTGGCTTGCTTCTCATGGTCTGCTCAGCTTACTTCCTTATAGAACTCAGGACCACCAGCCCAGAGGTGGGACCATCCATTTGGGCTGTGCCCTCCCCATCAAAGTCCTACAGAGTTTTCTCAATTGACGTTCCCTCCTCTCAGATGGCTTTAGCTTGTGTCAAGTTGGCATAAGACTGGCCAGAACAGGGGTTGGGGATTTAGCTCAGTGGTAGAGCGCTTGCCTAGCAAGTGCAAGGCCCTGGGTTCGGTCTCCAGCTCCGGAAAAAAAAAAAAGACTAGCCAGAACAAATGCTTACATGAATGAGAAAAAGACTTAAGTGTTATTTTGGTTTTACATGTTTAAAGCCAGATCTAATTCTAGCTGGTATATCAGTTATAACATTTAAGTATTCGATGCTGTAAATATGTTTATATGTTAGTACATATCCTCTATCAGCTGGGTCTGATGGTGCAAATCTTTAATCCCAGCGATTAGGACGGCTAAGGCAGGATTCCGAGTTTAACACCTGCCTGGATTAGAATGAGTTCAAGGACAATGTGGAAAGCTTTGGAGACCTTTTCTCAAAATAAGAAACAAAAAGATGAGCTGGGGTTATAGTTCAGGGCTAGAATGGTAGCCTAGTATACAAAAGTACTGGGTTTCAGTATATATGTGCACTTATATATGCTTGATGGAAATGTATACTCAGTTCATAATTCAACAATGACTTCTTGCCCACTTACTCTGTGTTACGACATTAACTTAGGCACTCTGAGAGAATGAAGGAGGAGGATGTGAGCCAACAGAGGCAGCACAGCAAATGCTACAATAAGATCTCATCTACTTGGCAAGAATTTGCCATCAAGTATGAACAGGGAATCTTAACAAATATACCTTTTTAAAGATTTATTTATTTGATGTATATGAGTACACTGTAGCTGTCTTCACACACACCAGAAGAGGACACCAGATCCCATTACAGATGGCTGTGAGCCACCATGTGGTTGCTGGGAATTGAACTCAGGACCTCTGGAAGAGCAGTCAGTGCTCTTAACCACTGGGCCATCTCTCCAGTCCGACAATTTTTTTTTCTGCATGTGTTTGGATTATTTTGTGCTCTTTGCCCTTTGTTACTGTGATGGTATTACCTTGATTAACATTTAGACTTTAAAGCAACACACTCTACTTGATAATATCATAGAATTGTTTAACTCAATTTACTAGATTTTTTTAAAGTGTTTTTTTTTATTATTATTATTTTTCCTCCCAGAGCTGAGGACCGAACCCAGGGCCTTGCACTTGCTAGGCAAGTGCTCTACCACTGAGTTAAATCCCCAACCCCCTAGATTTTTTTTCTTTTTTTCGGAGCTGGGGACTGAACCCAGGGCCTTGAGCTTGCTAGGCAAGCGCTCTACCACTGAGCTAAATCCCCAACCCCCACCCCCTAGATTTTTATTAAAGGTTTTCACATCTATATTCAGAAAGGACAATAGTCTTGCCTTTTCTTCCTTTGTTTTTGTAGGGTTTTTTTTTTATGTCATAGCATACTGGTACTATAGGTTGTATAGGAATGCATTCGATCCTAATTTTAGAAGACTGTGAAGGATTCATATCAATTCTTCAACCATCTGTTAGAATTTATTAGAGGTGCCATCTGGGCCTAGTTTCTTCTCTGTGAGTTTTTTTTTTCTCTTTTTTCTTTTATAAGTAAAATTTAGTCTTTGTACTTATAGATCTAAGAGACTTTGGGTTTTAGTGGAATTCACACCATCGCTGACTTGCAGAAGTCACGATGGTGTTTTGTAATGGTTTTGTGCTTGCCGTAGTGATCCTATGACTGTTTGGTTTGGCGTGCCGTGGCCCGTGTGTTTCCTAATATCTTTGAGGAAATTTGTAATGATGAGAGCTTCTAGGGAAGTGTCCCAGAGTTGACATATAAAGAAATATAAACGGATCCTTAGAAGTTTAGCGGAGGTGGACTTCAATGAAGATAATGCTCTCACACAAGCCCATAAACAAGAGTCCCTGCAGCCTGTAAAAACCCACAAGAGCACAGCACCCCAGCACCCACGGCAGTTACACAAACACTCAGCGACAGGAACCACTGACAAGTCACTAGCAGAGAACCCAAGCAACCTGCTGTCTGTCTGTCTCCCTGTCCCCAGGAGAGAGTCAGAGAGGCCCGGGTTCAAAACTTTCCTCCAGCTCTTCCAAACTGAACAAACTTAGCCACTGTGTAAACTGTTTGACGTTCTGTGTGCTTGGTTATAACAGCCAGAGTTTGCATAGAAAGGGCTTAGCATGGTCTCTGTTTACATAAACACTACTGTAGTGAGTGGTACAAGCACTACTATTCTGTGAGAAAAAAAAACAAACAAAAAACAAAAAACAAAAACACAAAACAAAAAGATGCTCACCCAGTAGGGGAAACATTGAATTCCCTATCAAGTGGATTCCCTTAAGGAAATTCAAAGTCAGTCTAGATCTGTGCCTGGCACGGTGTGAGAGGAAAGTGCTTCCAGGAGCCAGGCAGGGTCGGAGGAAATATGGCACGGGGCCTCTTGCCTTTTAAAACTTAAGTAATCTCTTTCTAGACTCGTCAGAGCAGGCTGCCATTCCCCAGCAGACAGCTGGTGTGTAGAAGCTCTTCAGTCTGAGAGATCCGGTCGCAGAAAGGGACAGAAATGCTTCCTTAGTTGTCACAGGTGGGAACTAAAAAGGGTTCCGTTGCCCCTGTACACATCCCTCAATAATGGTCTGCCTTGTGATCTGCCCACACTCTAATACCTACCGTCTAACACGGCCATTCAGAACACGTACATCGATTATTTCTATTTTTAATTAACTCAATAAAACACACACACACACACACACATATACATATGTATATAAAATTTTAGTTCAAGTTGACAAAGTGAAATCGCCCTTCAAATAAATACCTTGTCCATGTTGAGTAAAGGGAACAGCTCGTGGATTTTTTCGGGCTCAATAATATACTGCTCGGTGGCATGCCAGTTGGTTCGCGTCATTTGGTATTTAAATTCGTCCACCCTTTCAGGAGTTGTCGCAAGCCTGATACTACCCGGTTGATGGAACCCCACCACCTGTGACAATAATTCCAGTAAAAGCACATAAGTAAGTTGTCTTCGGGCACTCAAACGGTTCTCTAGCACAATGAAAAATCAAGTGAGCGAGAGAGGCGCATCAGGCGGCGATCATGATCACCATATCTGCATCTTAGGAAAAGATACTCATTCCGCAGCAACTTAGTCAGTGCTCCTGTTAGCCGGGCAGTACGACAAGCCTGAGGTGCTCAGTGAACGCAAGGCAAAGCCCTGGATGACGGAACTGTCCGCCTACAGGAAACGGTGGGGCAGTTAGAGCACACAGTTGCACAGGCTGAGGGTTCCAGGGCAGACCGAGGGGCAGGACAGGAAAGGGAGAAAAGCCAGAGAGGGTGTAAGGAGGGAAGTCTTTCTATTTTGGTGAAGCCCTGGGTACCCAAACACGAGGGCCGTCCTGACCTTCAAATTGCTCACACTCTTCAGGGAAGACCAACCACTAAAGCAACAACGGCACTGGCACACGTGTGTTAGAACAGTGAGCACACATGTGGTTACCAGCATGTAACAGGGGTGGGCCGTCTGTGTCGGGTGAGGAAGAGAAGAATACAGACTTAGACAGCGGCTATGCGAGAGCACCCAGAACATTCTAGAAAGATATGCTGTCGAGGGCGATTAGAGCCCATGAGCAAAGGAATAGAGGCACGAGAGAATGTTAGAAAATCAGGCGGGCTTAGCTATGGAAGGGCATGCCTCAGACCCTGCCGAGCCTTTGATCTTGATCCTGAAGACTCCTGGGAGCTTTTAGTGACCTCCCAGTAATGATAAGATCACGAAAACATTAAGGAGCCTTTGATATTAGGCCATGGAAACAGTCGCTATGAGAAGGGATAAAAATAAAGCCGAGAGGTCTTAATGTGCTGCCTCTGAAGACACGGGCAGTCAGGGCCCAAGTGGAGCCTGAGCAAGCTGTTTGCTGAGAGCCGCAACTTCGTACCTTCTAGATAGGGGAAACCATGAAACAAAGTTTGGGAAGTTGCTCTGTATTATCTCTTCCTTAAAAACCCAAAGGAACAGTTAGTTACCTAGATAATACACTTAAAGAAATGGCGATGATGTTAAAACAGAGCCGGTTCTTCCTTAGCCTCTGCCTCTACCACAGTAAGCACTGCGTGTGTGTTCTGCCTCTGAGCGGCTGACCTCCCAGGCACCTTCGCCTTAATGCATTTACCTGTCCAGTTTCTTCTTCCAGCCTCTCGTAAAGTTTGATGCTGTCATAATGTATCTTCTTCAAGTTTATCCCGGGGTGAAAGTAAGTTGTTAAACCTGCCTAAAAAAGTAGGGAGGGAAGGAGATATGGAAATCAGGTGACATTTGCACATGCTTGGTCACCTCCCTCCTAAGCAGCGTTTTCAGGCCTCTAAGACATGAAGAAGTCTCAGGTGGATGTGGGAAAGGGCGCATCGGTGGCCATTTGAGAACCCAGAGCAGATAGCTCATGACGCAGTGTGTAAAGCAGCTTCAACCACACGTGCCGACTGAGAACCAGCCCATACACGAGTCCAGGAAGAGCCTAAAAGTCACTAGGAAAAGCGCGAAGGGACTGAGTTAGGTTGAAGGTTTAGAGTACACGCTGTTGTTGACTGTTTCTTATTGGGAGTGTGTGGGACAGAAGTGTTTAGTTTTATGAATGTAGAGATCAGCAAGATGGCGGAGTGGGAAAAGCTAACCCACCACCGCACCTGAGGAGCTCCACCCGGGGATTCCTGCAGCCCATTGCATAGTAAGAGAGGAGAACCGATTCCTGCAAGTTGTCCTCTCATAATTATGGCACATGTTTGTGAGAAAGTGCATGGACACACATATACAATAAATTAATTAAATGTAATAAAAATATAGATTTTTAATTTTAAGTTTTGGATATTTGCATATACACAATAATGCCTCGTTATGAGAACTCTGGTCTATACAAAAAAGAAATCCATTTGTTTCTTAGATATATATATCATATTACATAGTATTCCAAATAACTTTGAGGATGAAGCAAGATTAGTGTATGTTGGACCATCAGAGGCCAGGTATGGAAGTTTCTACTCGAGTCTCTCTCCCGTGCTCACAAAGTTTCAAGAGTGAACTTGGAATCTTGGAGTTTTGGATTAAAATGCACATGTATTAGGAAATGTTGGGAGTGAAACATGGGATGGGGACTTGAGTTAGGAACCTACAGGTTTGCTCCCCAAAGCAGAAGTACTGTGAACTGGCAGGGGGGTGGGCTTTATCCCCAGCTTGCTCTCGAATGGACAGACTCTCTGTCCCTTTCCCAAACTGCAGTCTCTGGTGACTAGAGCCTGGTGAACACGTAGTATGCGTAGTCGCTTAACCTGTTCTGAAAGCATCTAGGCACACCCACACACATTTGTTGACTAAACACTGGTTAGTTATTCTTTGGAAAAGATTGCTAAATATTAGAAATGTTACAGCACCTTCCATCAACTATGACAGATGCAATGTAGCATCCGGACCAAGAATTCTAGGCAATTACACGAAGCAAGAGTTTTCTTAATTAAGTATCTGGGGTCTCATTTTTCAGCTAATTTATCTTGGGGAGCTCATCAGAACACAATCTGTTCAAGCTCAAATCCATTTAGGAATATTTATAACGTTCTCCTATGGGAATCTGATTCTCTGAAACTCAAAACGATTCCCATTAACGTTAGTCAACCACCATTTACAGACCAGAAGCCTGAGGCTTTCATTTAAACTTGCCCATGCATCTAACACACATAAGTGGTGCTTCTGACAAAAAATTCCACCCCAGTCCCTAGGCCATCATGGAGCAGCTCCTGCAATAGTAGAGAAATGCTTCCTCTGCAGGAACTGCCTGTGAGGGTCTTTGAATCATGGCAAACCCTTCTTCTCCTTTCACATATTTGATAGTGTGCATGTGTGTCGATCAGAGAGCATCTGTGGCCTTTGGGTATCTGCCACTGACCCTAATTCTGTCTTCAATGCCTCGCCATCCCATCTGTTGAGGAAATGAATGCTCTCGAATACTGACCAGAGCTCTGGTTATGGCTAGAGATCCTGTAAGCCAGAATCCTGGGTGAAGTTGGGCATTTTAATCAGTGTTCTATTGCTGTGAAGAGACACCACAGCAACTCTTACAAAGGAAAGCATTTTACTAGAGCTTGCTTGCAGCTACAGAAGTTTAATCCTCTGTCATGATGGCAGGGAGCATGGTGGCTGAGAGTTCTACTTCCAGATCCACAGACAGGAGGAGAAAAGAGAGACACTGTGTCGGGTTTGAGCTTTTGAAACCTCAAATCCCACCCCCAACGATACTACTTCCACCAAGGCCACACCTACTTCCACCAAGGCCACACCTACTTCCACCAAGGCCACACCTACTTCCACAAGGCCACACCTACTTCCACAAGGCCACACCTACTTCCACAAGGCCACACCTCCTAATCCCTCTCCCTAATGACCAAGCATTCAAATATATGAGCCTATGAGGGCCACTCCTATTCAAGCCACCGCATCAGGACTCCAGAAAGATTCAAGTGTCATTATCTACACCCATCTATTCTGTGTCCTCTGTTCCCCTGCCCGGGGGGGCTAATGAATTCTCATCTGAAAGAATCACGTGAACTTAACAAAGACATTTTGCTCAGTGTGCTTTGTTTAGGGAACAAATTCTTTTGGAAGTGCAGAGCCAAGGAAAAAGTTAATCCTCTTACTGGAAAGAGAACACCCATGTGGGAGCAATCCATGCTTCTCTCTGTCCCTCATTGCCACCACAGTAGACAGTTGGGACCAATTTTTTTTTGTTTTGTTTTGTTTTGTTTTTCTAGTCATAATGGCTAGTTTCTCATGTTAGCTTTTGTTTTTGAATTTGTGTTTAAAATTTCGAGCTACCCATACTGTGCTTCTACTGAATTCAAATTATTTGAATCTTCTCGTATACTGTCCACTGTTAATTAAACACTTGTCTACTTTTGGACACACAGAACACACGGTGTCTTTCTCTTCAGCGACTTCAACATGGATCTAGTAAATGAAAAGTTTGAGAAAGAAGAAAACACTGGTCTTAGCCTTCGGGCACATGGTTAAATGCTAGGCCTCGGAGCTGCGGACGTTGAGAAGTAAAGGGAGCTGAAGAGATGGCTCATCAGTTAAGACTCCCAGAGGCTGGGAAGGCCAAAGAGGTCTTCACAGAGAGACCCTGCTTTGACTTGAAAAAAAAAAAAAAGAAAGAAAATATCATTTGGTATAGAGGATTTAAAAAAAAAAAGACAATGAAAGACAGAATTCTTCAGAAGGGATTAAAGTTAGACTTTCCATGGCTGTGCAGAGACACCATGACCAAGGCAACTCTTATAAAAGCAAACATTGAATAGGGGCTGGCTTACAATTCAGAGGTTCAATCCTTTATCATTGTGGCAGGAAGTGTGGCAGCATCCAGGTAGATGTGTTGGAGAAGGAACTGAGACTTCTACAACTTGATTGGAAGGCAGCCAGAAAGAGATTGCCTTTTGCAGGCGGTCAGGAGGAGGCTGGAATTCCATTCTGGGTGGAACTTAATCATAGGGGACCTCAAAGCCCCACCCCCACAATGACACACTTCCCCCAACAAGGCCACACCTTCTAATAGGGCCATTCCCTGTGGGCCAAGCATTCAAACACATGAGTCTTTAGGGGCCAAACCTATTCAAACCACCACAGAAGTATAGCCCTCCGAAGCCTGGTATGGGCTCAGGCTGTAATTCCAGTACTAGGAAGTAGAAGCAGGAAGATGGAGCGGGAGTCCAAAGTCATTCTTATTTATAGTGGGTTCAAGACCAGCCTGAGCTGCATGAGACCCTATCTCAAACAAATAGCAGACAGACAGACACATACAGAGACACTCACACATGCACACACATTCGCATGCATCTCTTCAAGTAAGTTCAGAATTTGCAAATATTTATTGATAGAAATTTAAAATAACAAGAAAAGAAAGTTCGCCCCCCACAGTGTATCGACAGTTACCAAGTATAAAAAACAACTGCAGGAGTCGGAAAAACATCCAGAGGTGCTAAATAATGGGAGAGCACTGGATGCGAACCTGTGGTGTGCCCCTGAGTCTAATAATCCTTCCTGACTTCCAGGGGCCTCCATTACCTCAGAAAACTCAGCTATTGCCTAAGCTATCATTTATCCCAGTGACTCCAAATCTTTTATTCACACACTTATACTCAGAGGTTTGCACATAACCACTAAAATATCCTTATCCCTATATTTATATGTAAATATAGGTTACTATATTAATAGAGGTTGTAAAGTATACTAAATGAGCTTGAGATGAGTGAAATTTTTAAAATAATTTTTTTGCCTTCCTTATTGTGCCAGAAAGCTTTTGAATATTCAGTTCATGAATCAGATTTTTCGATAGTGTTGTGATTAACGTATTTCATTATTAAGCTGTGTCTACACTGGATTAACCTGTAAAAATACAGCCTGATTCTAGGCTTGCTTTATGCCCAGGATTGTTCATTCATTTATTTATCTGTTTATTCCTATATGTATGTATTTACTTGTTTTAGTTTCTTTTGTTTTAAGCAGTCTCCTGTACAGCCCAGGCTGGCATTAAACTTTTTGTTTTTGTTTCTCAAGACAGGATTTCTCTTTGTAGTCCTCGGTATCCTGGAACTCACTCCCCAGGCTGGTTTCGAATACAGAGATCTGTCTGCCTCTGCCTCCGGGTGAGTGCCACCAACAGTCGCCTGGCATTGAACTTTCTTTTTTTTTTTTTTTTGGTTCTTTTTTTCGGAGCTGGGGACCGAACCCAGGGCCTTGCGCTTCCTAGGTAAGCGCTCTACCACTGAGCTAAATCCCCAGCCCCGGCATTGAACTTTCAATTTTCCTGTGTATTGGTTTCTTTTCTTACTGTTGTGAACAAACACCAGACAGGAAGCCACTAAGGGAATGAAGGGTTTGTTTTGGCTTCCAGTTGGAGTCTGTCAAGGTAGGGAAGGCCCCTGAGCTAGATGTTGCGTCTGCCCTGGGAAAGCAGAGAGGAATGCTGGGTCTTAGCTTTTCTTTCCCTTCTTATTCAGCAGGAGTCCTCGAGCAGGCACTGCTATGTGGATACTGGGAATTGAACCCTGATTCTCTGGAAGAGCAGCCAGTGCTGTTAACTGCTGAGCCATCTCTCCAGCCCCTATCCACATTTCTAAACATCCCTTTTAACCTGCACTCTTCCCAATAGGACTACTTTGCAAGCCAGTAGCCCCACCTTATGAAAGCATCTCCTTTCCTTGGAGGGAGCAGACCACACCTATTTTTTCCTCTAGTGCTGGGACCATGCCTGGAGCCTTCCACATGTGTCCGGTAACAAGGCTTTCCATAGTGCTACTCTCAACTTCACCCCTTCTCTTCCTTTCTCCATATACTATACAAAGTCTCAGTGAAGCTGGTCGCCATGGTGGCTTCAGGTAGCAATCAAAGAGCTAAGATAAACCCACTGTGCCATGCGGGCTGGCCTGCCCCTCGAATCTGGAATATCCCCCTTGGAATCTGAAGCAATATATCAATCATATCAGATGACGTTTAATTTCTTTCTCAAGTATGTAAGTAAGTGCAAAGTCCTAGATTATCTTTCAACACTCCGAATGGGGCATCTTGCATCTCCCATCCTTGCATCTTGAAAGACTGTGCTGTGACGCCATTCCCAGGGAAGGGGGGAACCCTATTCTCCAAAACCATTTGTGATATCGTCCGTCCTGTACTGACAAAGGAGCCTTGTTTAAGTGAGCAGGACCTCGGGTTGGCACACTCGGTTCCACATTGAACATCTAGTCTCAGGCTGTGCTGTCTTCCAGCTCTCACTGCCTGTACCTGAGCTCATTATATCACAGAAAACATGTCCCACCCCAGGGACCTGCAGGGCTGCTGCCTTTGTTCCCACAGCCTGTCTGTTTAGCTGGTGCTCTAACTTTGTACACTCTCAATCTGTCCTCAAGTATCTCTGGGCTGAAAACTCTTGGCTTGGGAAACTTTCTGATGTCATTCTTTATAGAGATGGTTCATGGACTTGTAAAAGCTTCCAAAATCAGTTCTGAGGACAGGTCCTGTCCTGTCCTTTATTTCAAGGGGCACAAACCACCCAGTTGTTCTTGCTTGAATCAATACTAGCCCCCCAAGGCTCTGGCTTAAAGCCTTGTCTACAGGGGCAGAGGTGCCTTTCTCATTATTCTGATATATCTTTGCACAGGAAAAAATGTTTAACAAAGGGGTTGGGGATTTAGCTCAGTGGTAGAGCGCTTGCCTAGGAAGCACAAGGCCCTGGGTTCGGTCCCCAGCTCCGAAAAAAAGAACCAAAAAAAAAAAAATGTTTTACAAAGTTAATTTTGCATAAGAGACTATCATTTTAAAATCTTTGCTGCTTTTCTTAAAAGAGTCCAGGCTAAGATATGTACCCCTTTATGGAGGCACATTTACTGAAATCTCAGGGAATTCTTTTTTTTTTTTTAAAGATTTATTTATTTATTATATATGAGTACACTGTAGCTGTCTGCAGACACACCAGAGGAGGGCATCAGATCTCATTACAGATGGTTGTGAGCCACCATGTGGTTGCTGGGATTTGAACTCAGGACCTCTGGAAGAGCAGTCAGTGCTCTTAACCACTGAGCCGACTCTCCAGCCCGGGAATTCTTAATCTACTCTAAAATGCAAGCCATTACCCAGCCACTGTCAGCGAACAAATAAGGCACTCCAATTTTAATGTGTAGCTGCCTGCCCCAACTTAGCAATCAGGAAGTGTGAGGCAATACAAGCACCCCTGGGGACCTAGTTCCATTTGCCTTGATTTGCCCCTGCCTAAACGTTCTTGCCTAAACGTTTAGTTCCAAAGCCCTCAGACACCTTGCCCCGGCTTCCTACTGTGTTAGGTGTCCCCTCTTAGAGTTGTCTCCCTAACTGTTCTTGCTGCCTTCTATACTCCTTACAGAGTTTTCTTTAAGGCTCATGTCCCACTCTAAGTGTTTTCTGTCTGTGTCCAAGACCAACTCCAGGAGGAAAGGGCTGCCTTGTTTCCTTGTGTCCCTACTTCTGAGAGACTGTGGTGGCTTGAATGAAAACGGTTCCCACAGGCTCTCTCAGCTCCTTGTCCAGCACCATGCCTGCCTGCACGCTGCCATGCTTCTCACCATGGTGATAATGGACTAAACCTCTGAAACTGTAAGTCAGCTCCAAATAAACGCTTTCCTTTGTAAGCGTTGCCACGGTCATGTTGTCTCTTCACAGCGATAGAACACTGACCAAGACAGTGATCTTGAAGCCCTAAGGTAAGACAGGTCCTTTTGTCTGGAGTAATGACAAAATGTGAACTGTGCTGACTAGTTTCTGTCAGTTTGACACGAGCTATGGTCACCTGAGAGGAGAGGACGTTGATTGAGAAAACGCCTCCATAAGAGAGGACTATAGGCAAGCCCAAAAAGGAATTTCTCAATTAGTGGTTGATATGGGAGGACAGTGCCACCCCTGGGCTGTTGGTCCTGGGTTCTTTAAAAACAAAACAAAACAGGCTGAGCAAGCCAGTAAGCAGCACTCCTCCATGGCCAATGTATCAGCTTCTGCCTCCAGGTTCCCGTCCTGCTTGAACTCCTGTCCTGACTGCTTTTGATGGTGAACTGTTTTATGGAGCTGGGAGTGGAATAACCCTTTCCTCCCCAAGTTGATTTTCCTCATGGTGTTTCATCGCAACAATAGTAACCTTAAGGCACATCCAAAGGAAAAGGTAGAGAAAGTAGGCTTTCAGAAGGACAACATGAGGTCTGTACAAACAGAAAATCTAGTTTGGAGGAGTGAAGCGGGGCCTAGAGTGCTGGAGCTCTTCTGCAGGCAGGAGGAAGGCAGTGGGGAACCAGGGAAAAGAGACATCTATGCTGGGAAGACTGGTATACACAGGTGATGGGAGGTGTCTACCCCCCCCTCCCAACACACACACACTAAGGATAAGGGATTAGGGGTGAGAGGAGCTCAACATTCTTGTTCTAGGAGCACTGGCTGACCAGTGTGCATAGGCTGACTGTGGGACCGTGAGACTGCAGCCAACAGAGCTTGAGTCTGGGCAGCACTGTTGCAGGCATTCAGCCTTGACTACAATTTCAGATGCCTAGCCCATGCTGTGAGAATATGCTGAGCACCAGGAGGCCCTGGGAGACAGTTCCTTTTCCTCTCCTAACTACAGGAAAGCTGATTGTGAAAAGAACTAGCCAACGAAGCCAAGATCTTCAGCATGTGCATGTGCACGTGTGAGTCCCCATGTTCGTGTGCATGTGCATTCGAGTGTGCATGGGAGTGTGTGTGTGTGTGTGTGTGTGTGTGTGTGTATTGTGTTGTGTTGTGTCTTCAATCATTGAATCTTCTTTTCCCATCCCTCATTGACTCAGGAGTAATTACATGGCAATATGGGAGCCATGTCAATCCTTTCAGCCATTCTCCAGCCATGGATTGACCCAGGCTGGCTACTGGGTGAGACTTCATCACAAAACACAAAGCAAAACCAGCTCAGAAACGGAACCCAAAGGAACATTCTGGAAGCTACAGGGGTGGAAAACGGTAAGAAGCCAGTCAGGTCCAGAATCAACATGTTTAACGGACATCCCAATAACGATTTCCCACTTCCTGGAAGCATGCCAGTCAGGTGACAGGACACTTTCTAGTGACTGGGGATCACATGCTCTGAAGAGCTCTCTATGGGGAGTTGTGGACGGGAAGGACTGGTGCCCAGTTCAGGGCACAGAAGTTTGGGGGTACTCTCCTTACTGCGTGCCAGGTAGAGCCAGCCGTGAGTTCCGACTTCTCCAACAGGACCACGTCTCTCATCCCTGCCTTGGCCAGATGGTAAGCCAGACTCACGCCCACGCAGCCACCTCCAATGATCACAGTCTCTGCTCTGTCCTTCCATTCTGGGGGTGAGGGTGGGCTTTCCTGTCTGGAAGATAGTATTTTTAACAGTGGCAACACACTCAGAGATACCAGGTCCAGTTTGGGTCGGATTCTCTCCCCTGCCAGTCTCTGGACCTTAACAGTCACAGGCTACAATTTGCTCTTAGAGGGCGTCTGACCTCTGTCCCGATGACCTGCGCTGATTGTGGCTAAGGAAATGAGCAGTAGCGGTGGCAGTGGTGGCTTCTTTCTCGACCTAGGCATCGTTTTTTTGTTTGTTTGTTTGTTTTTTCATTTCGAAAAAGCACATTTTGGGGCTGCAGATCAGCTGGTATAGAGGGCAGGAGTTTAACTCCGAATCCATGCAAAGCTGGGCGGACAGCGCGATAGCTCCCACCTGTTATCTCAGCGCTGGTGTAGCAGAGACAAGGAGATCCTAGGTCTTGCGGACCAGCCTTCCTGGCCTAATCAATAAAAGACTCTGTCTTAACAAAAACAAAAATCTTAGAGAGTAACCGAAGAAGCATCGAACGCTGGTCTGTACATGTCTGCATTGTCCCAAACTCCTACTGATTTTCGTCTGTGAAAAGCCCCTTCTCTCCAGTGCTTCCCGGGCTAAGAAGAGACGGATGGAGAAGCATCCTCCTCTCTTGGCCTGTTCAGTCATCAGCCTGCAGGCTGGCCTTCCCTGCTGCATTGTGAACTTTTAGAAAGCAGGGACAATATCATCTTCGTCACTGAAGTCAGCTGCCCACATCTAGCGTGTATGTCCAGTGACTACACCTGATCATCTCCACGGCTTCCTCTCACCCCTGCACTGGCGTGCCTGCCCTACACATGCACGGGGTCTCCAAGTTCTGAGGCTTACAGCAGACCCAGAAACAGGGAGTGAAACTGAACGCAGCAGCCATGAAGCTGTCTTTGAGGTCAGGGCTTATAGGAGCATCCGTCAACAGGAAGGCATGATGGGAGCACAGGATGAAGAATGAAGCAGGCAACTGGGGGACGTGAAGGCTCTCAAGCTGCAGGGGCAGTCAGCACAGGGAGGGCTGGGCTTTGAAAGGCCACTGAGGCTGCATGGGAGGGGCTCCTAGGGTATGTCTGGCTCTCCTTAACACAAAGGGCACCCAGTAAACGCTGTGGAACATGACCCAAGAATGTGATTGATTGGGCTGGAGAGATGGCTCAGCGGTTAAGAGCACTGACTGCTCTTCCAGAGGTCCTGAGTTCAATTCCCAGCAACCACATGGTGGCTCACAACCATCTGTAATGTCCTTCTCTGGTGTGTCTGAAGGCAGCTACAGCGTACTCATATAAATAAAATAAATAAATCTAAAAAAAAAAAAAAGAACGCGATTTATTAACTGCTTGGTTCTTAGGTTTTCCACCAGTCACCAATTTCTTCATTCTGTTGGTGTCTAACATAGAAAGCCACAGTATAAATTAATAAGAATTCTGGGAAGACTCTCCACCACAGTCGGTGACACCAAATCCAAAAGCATATCATTTTAAGGGTAAGGTTTTCTGTCGTTGGTTGGTTGGTTGGTTTTTCAAGGCAGGGTTCTCTGGGTAGCTCTGGCTGTCCTGGAACTTGCTCTGTAGACCAGGCTGGTCTCAAACTCACAGAGACCCACCTGCCTGTGCTTCCCAAGGCTGAGATTTAAAGGTATGCTACCACCACTGCGTGTTTAAGGTTAAGTTTCAAGGTGGAGCCTTCCCTGGAATTGACATGCTATGTCTGTCCTGTTACTCCTTATTTGAGAAAAGACAGTATGTTTATCTGACAAAGACTAAATTGTTGAGTGTCTTGATGTCTAAATTCGAATCTGCCTTCATAATTTGTCAGACAAGAAACATATTTTCTGCACATTTTTAACAATATAGGGTGTGACTGTGTATTCAGACACACTGACACAAAGTTACAAAGCTTGTAGAAAGAACTCTTGGTTTTGTTTTGTTTTTCAAGACAGGGTCTCAATGTGTATCTCAAGCCCATGATGGCCTTGAGGTTGATATCGTCTTCCTCAGTCTCCAGAGCACTGGGATTTTAGGTTTTTGCTCCCACAGCCAGCTTGTCTTAGAGTTCCTATAAATGTCATCTGTGATTACTCTCACTATTTCAGAGTATAGGCAAATGTCATATGCATATAAGCACACACATACTAGTGAATAAAGATTTTAATATTATATTGTATTTATCCAGTCAGTTTTAAACAAATTAACCCAAGATCCACACCTCTCTATTTCCTTCTGTATTAGCTGCAGCGTCCCCATGGTGACGCTTTAAAGCTTACAAATCTCTCCTGTGCGCTCCCTGGCTTGGGTTTGCAGCGCTCCTGTGATACTGGCCAAGGAGAATCAGCATCCTATCTTTGTGGATGAGGAGACTGTGCTCGGCAGGCATCTATGTTTGGGCGAATATGGAGGCAGAACTGCAGCTCTGTGAGCCTTGTATCTACCCACCTGGAATAAGCCGGCTTGCCACAGGCACCATGACAAAAATCTGCCGATGAAAGGATGGCTGGATACAATTCAAAAACTGTCCTGGCAGACCATAGAATGTAAAACAGAGTCAGCTCCCAATAGTGACTGTTGAGTGACTCTATGAACAGAAACCTCAGCTTGCCACCATGGATGATGTCCGGAATGACGTCAGGAATGACGTCGGGAATGACGCCAGGAATGACGTCAGAACAGGAACTTCAAAGATGCATACAGAGACTACAGGAAAATGCCATCTCACATGAATGCAGTTTGACGATCCTACTCTAGAAGCCCAGGAAGACATAAAATACACGCACCCACCGCAGGGGCATCCTAATCTCACGCGAACCTTGCTGTCTTTGGGGAAAATTGTTGCTGTCTTTTACTCTTTCAAATAGCATCCCTAACAATTTTATTTCTTTAAAAAAATTATTTTAAACAAAAACAGACTTCCATATTTGCCCAAACATATATGCATTAAAAACGTCAGATTCACGTTCTCTGCGGTAACAGCCAAGCAGAAGCAGCCTAATAGTTAATGAGCAGGCTGCTTTGTTATATTATAGAATATTGATAAAATGAAAAACTATGCAGCCATTAAAAAGAATAAGGCGAATCGATATGCCCTGGCATAGAATAATCTCGAGAACATATTTATCATTAAAAACAAAACAATGATAACAGCCACCATCAAGGCACAAGTGCACCAGAGACAAGCAAGCAGTTGTTTGAGCACAGTGGACTCACAGACCTACACATGCTGCTTGCTGCCAACAGGCCAGGGGACTGGGGCCAGAGAGACAGTTTTACCTGGTAGTTAGCAGGTAATTCAAGGAGAACCCAGCCCATTCCTGGGAGCCCTGCCTGGCTCCTCTTCCCAACCCACAGGCGGCGAGTACTCACCCTTCCCGGAGGCCGGCGGAGCTTGGGCGCCCCTGGGAGCTCCGGAGCGCGAGGCCCCGCAGCCTGAGCGCGCCCAGGCGGAGCATGGCAAGGTTGCAGCCGAGCACAAACAGATCCCGGCCTTAGGCGGGAGGTAGCTGGGATGGAGGTGGGGTAGGGTTGGGGGTGGGTGGGGATGGGTCCTCCCACGGAGGGGCGGGCTCCCGCTACGCGGCGCCTCCGGGATCGGTGCCACCGGGACCCGCGCTTGCACAGTGGCGGCGACATGGCACCAGCCGGAGGCCCACGAGTCAAGAAGGTGAGTTTCAGTCAAGCTGCCTTCTTCCTTTCTTCGCAGAGTTCGAATCCCGCTTCAGCTACCTGACAAACCGTAAGGTCTTAGCTCTCGGCGAGGGGGCTGGGTGACCCAGAGCCTCAGTTTACCGGATTGCGGGTGGATTAGCATTCCTGAAGCCCTTACGCAGCTCAGAATTAACTGCGTTTGCCGGTAACCCCAATTTGCGGGTGAGGAAACTGAAGCTCCGAGAGTCAGGCGACCTGCTCAGAGTCAGTGTTCACAGAAGAGGGATCAGGGGTCAAGGTCTTGGACTTGGACTCAGCGGACCCTCCTTTTTCTTAGGGGTGCACAGGCAGCATCCCCTAGGGTGGAGGTGGGAAGTTCACCGGTAGGTGTTCCTGTCAGTTTCCCTCAGGGTTGTAAATATGTCAAACCTGGCCCTGCGGCTTCACACCTGCCCCGGCATGAAGCAAGGACACCAAGCATTCACACCGGTGGGTATGGTGGTCCGCTCTGTTGCCTTCAGCAGACACACGCAGATCCGGCCCTTACCCCAATGGCAGCTTCCCACAGCACTGAGGACTTCTTGTGCCAGCAGGGATAGTCAAATGACCAGAAAGGTGTGAACTTGGAAGAGGGGCCTCCCGGGACCCCACCCCATCCCCCTACAGCCCACCTGGACACATAATTCAGAGTCCTGGGGGGCGTGCCCACCTCTGCTTTCCGAATGCTAAGAAACTGGGAACCGAGATGACCTACAGAGAATGATCTTAATAAAGTCCAGGTTCAATCACTTGCTAAGCTGTTAGTCAGCCATTAACAGCTCCAAGTGAGAGAGGACTGAGAGGTCTCAGATCCACCCTAACTGCAACAGTAATTACCAACGACAGACGACCACCGACCACCGGTGGAGGACCATCCTAAGAGATGCTCCCTAATGACAAAAGCTAAAATGAGATTAATAAACAGACTTCTTTTAAATGTGAAGAACACTGCTGCCTTCCCCTGAGATTCTGTATGTTCGGTTTTGCTTTGTTTTTTATAATTCGCTTTTAAAAATGAATTTTATTATATTTGTGTGTGCATTTATTTGTTCTGTATATGTATGGGTGTGCACATACTGTGACGCACCTGTAAAGGTCAAAGGGCAATTTGCAGGAATTGGATCGCTCCTTCTAATTAAATGGCGCCCAGGTGATTAAACCCCGCTGGGGATTGAACTTGACCACAATGTTTGGCAGCCCTCACCTTTACTCACTAAATCATCAAGTAAGCCCCATAATTCAATTTTTGATTTTTATTTTCACAAGAGGTTTTTTTAATTTCCGGACAGGGTCTCACTCTGTAGCCCTGCATGCCCTGTAATGCCCTGTATCACAAGCCGGATTCCATCACAGATCCACCCGCATCTGCTCCCAAGCGCTGGGATCCAAGGCTGCACCCCCAGTCCAGGCTAGTCACTTTGTATGGGGCCGGTGTAATGATGCATGCCTTTAATCCCAGCACTCAGGTAGCAGGGGCTGATAGATCTCGGAGTTTGAGGCTAGCCTGATTTACATCAGGTTACCCAGGGCTACTTAGTAAGACCCTGCCTCAAACAAACAAACAAACAAAAAGTCAAAAAAAAAAATGGTTTTGAAAGCTTTCTGTCCCCATTCCTCCGGGGACTCTGCTCCCGAAACTGCACAGTTATCACATGTTGGCCCTGTTAATAGATACCTGGAAGAGAAGTAGACTCCTCTCTCTCCTGAGCTGACAGGCACAGGTCGCCAGTGCCTTTGACTGCTGTTGTGCAATTGAACAGCTGTTGCCTCCACCGCATTCCTCAAACCACAGAAGCTGCCCGGTCAGAGAAGCTAGGCAGATGGTGGGTGTTCTAGGCAACTTGACTCTGTGTCTGCCCCCTCCATGGAGCAAATGGCCTCCTCTAAGGATCCACAGCCTCATCCTGAGAGCACATGGTAAATACAGAGGCTTCCGGATTGGTGTAGTCAGAAAGAAGGTATAAAGAACGCCAGGCCCTCACTTTTAGCTCAACGGGTATACTGCCAAAATGAAATGAATAAGAAGGCAGGACTCTCCTTGTTCCCAGCCCCTGAAGCTGTCGTTAGAATTAGTAAGGTGGTGGGGCCAACAAGAAAGATGGGCCACAGGCTGCTCTGGATTCGTACATCCACAGTCTAGTTATTTTGTTGAAAGACAGACCATTTTAAATGTTGGCCAAGGGGTTAGGCTAGGGAGGTGGTGCAGTGCTTAAGAGCTTTCAATGCTCTTCCTAAGGACCTGAGTTCAGTTCCAACACACATGTTTAGTGGCTCACAGCCCTCTGGAATCTGTTCCCAGAGATCTGCTACCCTCTGGCCTTGTAGGTCACTGCATGCACATGCCCACAAACACCCATGCACACAAATAAAACGTAACATAAGTCTTTAAAGAAAATACCGGACGAACTTCAGGTAAGAAAGTCTAACCTATCATGTCTCACAAAGACACACTCAAACTCTGCATTATGGTCTTTTTTTTTTTTTTTAAGCCTGTTAATTTTTGATCCGAGATAGTTTGGTTTTGCTTCTTAGGACACAGATCCTATCACTTTCGATACATCTGATGTTTTCAGAACTACTTGGTACCTCTCCACAGTTCATTAAGGATCTCTCCTTCATTATCTGCTAGTAGAGGTGGGAGGGACAAAGACAGATAGACTACATCACCCGCAATACACATCAAAGCGAAACAGACACTGTTGGACAGGTAGATACGTGGATGAAGGAAGACACTGAAGTTGTCAGGCACAAGGAGAGATCAGTAACAGATAAGAGGTGGGTAAAGATCATTCAATAAGGGGACGAACCCATGACATGCTTTATAGACACAAGTTGTAGGATTGGGTACAAGAAGGGAGCTAAGTTAAAACACCAGAGTAACAGTTTCAAGGGCTGTTTGTGTGCACTTTTTTTTTTTTTTATTAACTTGAGTATTTCTTATATACATTTCGAGTGTTATTCCCTTTCCCGGTTTCCGGGCAAACATCCCCCTCCCCCCTCCCCTTCCTTATGGGTGTTCCCCTCCCAACCCTCCCCCCATTGCCGCCCTCCCCCCATAGATTAGTTCGTTTGTGTGCACTCTTAAACCTGATTCTCAAATTGGTGTAAAAGGGAGCCACATGTCACTACTGTGGCTACTCTAGGCTGTCACGAAAAACTGCAGTACCAGTTGGCTCCACCTGGCATCAAATGCAGCTAAGGGTGCCTTAGCTACAAGATGGCTGCACACGCATGCGTCATGGTGACATTCCAGGCAGAAAGGAAAAGCGAAACAAGGTATCTTCCACTTGACTCACTGGCCTGTGGTGTGACAAGCGCGTGTGCAACAGCCATGGAGCTTGTGGGTTTGGGGGTTTAAGTTGAAGATATTGTATCCCCAAACCCTAATAATTGTCAGGGAAGAGCAGACATGAAAAACTAACGTGACTGTCGGGTTAACTTTCAGTAGAGTTTGACCCAGAAAGTGTTAGTTGAGCAAAAACATCCCCAGAGCGCCTTGACTGCACAAAACAGGTTTTGGATTGGCCAGGAACCGTGCTGTAACGTCTTCTGAAACACTCTCAGACATAATTTCAGCAGAATGACAGGGCCGCCATTTCTAAAATTACAAATGATGTTAAAAGAAAAGGTGGGGTATGGAGAGAGCCTGGTGAGTCTCCGTTCTCTTCCCCAGGGTATCTTGGAGCGTCTGGACAGCGGGGAGGTTGTGGTTGGGGACGGCGGCTTTCTCTTCACTCTGGAAAAGAGAGGCTTTGTGAAGGCAGGACTTTGGACTCCAGAAGCAGTGGTAGAGTATCCAAGTGCAGGTGAGTGCCTGCGGCAACGAGGGGTGTGTGTGAGCGAGTAACGCTTGGCTTAAACACCATGAGGAAAATTCAGGGGACAATGGCAAGCATTTCTAAGGACTGTTTTCCTTGCAGAACTGCCAAGAGGTAGAGGCCATGGCAGTCGTGTGGACTGAAGCACAAGGGAAATTATCTCTCTGTTTCCTCCTCTCTCTCTCTCTCTCTCTCTCTCTCTCTCTCTCTCTCTCTCTCTCCCCCTCCCTCCCTCCCTCCCTCCCTCCCTCATATCTTCTCGAACAAGCATTGTTTAGAATATATGGTTCCATTTTCATTCCTTGAATATTTCCCTTGTAGCTATTTTAAGGATTTTCTTAAGTTAGCAAAATATCACCAATGGCTTTAGATTCATCCTGAAGGTTGTGCTACATTCCCAACCCCATCAGTGATGCAGACAGCCAGGCTGTGGGGACCAAACTGTGAAGAAAAGAGCAACCCTCCCCTTCATCTTCCTGACTTGGAGAAAAATTAAAATACAAGAGTCAGAAGTAGAAACCATTGCAATTGGTTGGTGGCATCACACTGGTACTTTAACTTTACCTGGTTCTGTTGATTTTCCTAGAGTGGGGAGAAATAAAGCCAAAGAATACAATAGGAGATCAAGACACACCCTGGAAATACCATTTTGAGTCTACCTGATTTCATTCACAAGGTCCTGTGTAATGCTCCCCAGACCAGCTGTGTGACCTTAGACAAGTCCCGTGACCTCATTGAGGACATGCTCCTTTGTCTGCCACATGGGGCAGGGATGTGGGCCAGTTGTGAGGACAGATGAGTTTACCCCCATGGGTTGTCCATGCATCTTTAGAGCTCGGTGGCCATCGCTGCAGCTTCCCCAGTTTGCTCAGACGCTCGCTGTTGGTAGAGAACACAACCAACAGAAAGATAGGGTCTCATTTATCCTAGAATGGCCTCCACCTGAGTGCTAAGATTCTGGGCATGACCTGCTTTACAGTGTGCTAAGGATCAAACCCAGGGCATTATGCATCTAAGGAAGCTTTCTACCAACTGAGCTACATCTCCAACCCCAGAGGGGTGAAAAAGCAGGGGCAGCCAGGGCTGCCTACCACATGACTCTCTCATACTCACTGTGGAGTCAGCCTGTTGTGGGTGTCATGCACAGGCACACTGCCCTCTGTGTGAGCTTCTTCACTCCTCTCACATTTGTGATAAGAGGCCAGCAGCATGCTTCCCACATTGCTTTGTCAAAAGACTCTAGACGAGGGATGAGGGAACAGGGAGCCAGCCAGGCCTCAGTCTCTGCACTTGAGGCAGATCAGCAGGAGCCTCTGGACTGCTCCACAGTGCATGCTGTCACAGCAGTGACATTAACCTGTTGCTTTAGCATGTCTAGGTTTGAAATACAGTCTAGTAGGGAGGGAAGAGGAGGGTGGGAGCTGCTACAGAGGACATCTGCTTCTGGAGTTTGATTTGTAATTGAAATTCCAACTGCTTGGCAGTTCGTCAGCTTCACACAGAATTCTTGAGAGCGGGAGCCGATGTCTTGCAGACATTCACCTTTTCGGCTGCTGAAGACAGAATGGAAAGCAAGGTAACTGGGTTGTGGGTAGGGAACAGCTACGAGGAACAGAGCCTTCTTGTGCATGGGAGGTGGTGAAAATGGCCTCCTGGGTCATGAGAACATTGGTTTCTTTAAAAAGCATAGAAATATTATGGGACTGTATTTTCATTGAATCATAGGTGTGGGATTAAACGGGACTACTTCAGACGGTCCACAGCAGCTGACTATGACTTGATTCGTGCTCTAGCAGGAGCATGATTTTGCCAGCTGCTGACAGTCTGCTATCGTGTGACTTGCTGACAACGCCCGGGCTGCCATAGTACTGAGAACTAGTTGTAGGCCTGGGGCATTTAAGAAAAACAAAAAACAAAAAACAAAAAACAAAAAACAAAAAACAAAAAAAACAAAAAACAAAACAAACAAAACAAAAAACAAAACAACAACAACAAAAAAAAAAACCACAGACTCAGGTCATTCGCGCTAAGAGAATGCCAAAGCTTTACTGAAGTTCACAGTTTATATACCCCAAACTCACTGGGTGGAAAATCCCAGGAAGCACAATGGAAAAACAAAACAAAAACAAACAAACAAAAACCAGTGTCTGTTCTCAGCAGGAAAACAGAAACCAAGAACTAACATCAAAGGTGTTACCACCCATAGCCAAACTGGAAGGCCAGGGTGTTCCTTTCTAAAGAACAAAGGCTTAAACGTGCATCATCAAGACTCAGCAGGGGGTAAACACTGAGGGGACCCACGAGGGTCTGACAACTTGGAATTCTGGGGAGTTTTTGAGAGGGTGTTTAAATGCTAGGGCCCTGAAAGGAAAGGTTGTTGTGGTGACAGTTGGATTTTTGGTTCATGGTTGCGGTTTGTTAAGTATTCATACACAAAGAAGAAACAATAAGAAGTTAGATATCCTGACAATGAAGATAAAACTTGCCCAAACTCGACACCTCTAACCAGTAGGAAGTAGTCTAATGATAACACCACCCCCTTTCCCTTCTATCCATTTTTCTCTCCTATCTAGTGTTGGGGGGGGGTTGAAAAGTTGGAAAATGGGTGGTAGAAAAAAGAACCCACAAAGTAGCCAAAAGACCAGTTATACTCCTGTGTTTCTGAACTTGTTACCAGATCACATCTAACTCCTGTGAATTCACCATCTCACAGACATGTGTGTGAAACAGAATATTGTCGGTTTAGGTAGAAGAGGACAAGACCAGACAGAACAGGATGTTGGAAAGGCGATGAAGCCCTTCAGAGGTGTTTGGAGAAGAAAGAACATTTGACTAGATCATTTTTTACCTTTTGTATTGTTCTGCCCCCCACCCTTGCCCCTCGCCGCCCCAGCCCTTGTCTTTCTGGAGAAAGGGAGGTCCTTGTGAACTTAGCACTGACTTACAAATGACAAAAAACAAGCTTGATACCCAACTTTGCCGTCTACGCCTGTGTGACATCATGAAGACCATCCCTGCATGGCACTTTGGCTTTACCTCTGGGAAAAGATAAGTAGTGCTATGTCCAGACCTGTCGGGAGAGCAGATAGGATGAAGGATGGGGAAACATTTGCAAAGCCAACCGTTAATGATGAGTGACTTGTGGATGCCCATGCTTGTTCAGGAAACCCACATATTGGGTCCTGCTAAATGGTAACCTTGGGAACCACTACATGGTTATCCATACACTGTCATTATGGCGTTCTCTGTGTTAAGTAGAAAGATGATAGTGGCTTAGGCCCTCTTCTGTCTTCTGAAGAGATTCATGATCTGTAAGAGAGGAGAACAGAGAAAGTCATTAAAATCCAATGTGGCAGGACTAAAGCATGACTCAATGGTTAAGAGTACTTGTTGCTCTCCCAGAAGACTCAGATTCAATTCCCAGCACCCACACGGCATCTTGCAACTGTCTGTAAACCCCATATCTGGGGATCTGGTGCTCTCTTCAGGCCTCCAAAGGCATCAGGTACACATACAGTACACAGACATAAGAGTAGGCAAAATACCTGTATCATATCACAATGAGAAGAGGAAGGGGAAGAAGAAGAGGAAGGGGAAGAGGAAGGGGAAGGGGAAGGGGAAGAAGAAGAAGAAGAAGAAGAAGAAGAAGAAGAAGAAGAAGAAGAAGAAGAAGAAGAAGAAGAAGAAGAAGAGGAGGACGAGGAGGAGGAGGAGGAGGAGGAGGAGGAGGAGGAGGAAGAGGAAGAGGAAGAGGAAGGAGAAGGAGAAGGAGAAGGAGAAGGAGAAGGAGGAGAAGGAGAAGAAGAAGAGGAAGAGTCACTAAACTTCATAGTTAGTCTAAATTCATGTTTTAAAAATCCAGTGTGGATAATGACAGTTGTGGGACTATGAAGTTACTGCTGAGGCTGAGGGTGTGGCTGGGTCAATAAAGTACTGGCTGTATAGCCACAAAGACGGAGTTTGGATCCCAGAAGCCATGTAAAAGCCAAGTGCATTGGTGCACATCTATCTGCAACCCCATCATCAGGGTTGGGGGTGGACGGAGGCAGGCAGATCCCTGGAGCACCTTGGCCAGACAAGCTAGCTAAATCCCTAAGATCCAGACTTAGTGAGAGACCTGTCTCAAAAATTAATGCAGAGGGCAATTGAAGAAGACACTGGGTATTAACTTCTGGCCTCCACAAGTACATGTTATACACACACACGCACACACACACACAATCACACATACAATCACACACATGCACATAATCACACATACATACACAATCACACATACATACATACACTTACACACACAATCACACATACACACAGTCACACATACATAATACAATCACACATACAATCATACACACATACATACACAATCACACATACATGCATACACTTACACACACAATCACACATATACACACAGTCACACATACATACATACACACAATCACACATACACAATCACACATACACAATCACACATACACAATCACACATACACAATCACACATACACATATACACACATACACAGAGAAAGATATACAACACACATGAACATAATCACACACACACACACACACACACACACACACACACCACTCACACAGGAGTCACTGGTAACAGAGGAGGCTTTGCTCAATTCTTGAATGGCAGTTTGCAGGCTTGACTTGCTCCCTCTGACATGTTTTGTTTTACATTAACACCAGGCTCATGTTTCTGCTCTTGCTCTCAGTGGGAAGCTGTGAATGCAGCTGCCTGTGACCTGGCCCAGGAGGTGGCTGATGGAGGGGCTGCTTTGGTGGCAGGGGGCATCTGCCAGACATCACTGTACAAGTACCACAAGGATGAAACTAGAATTAAAAACATTTTCCGACTACAGCTAGGTGTTTTTGCCAGGAAAAATGTGGACTTCTTGATTGCAGAGGTAAGACTGGTCTTAGAGGGACTGGACTGGGTTGCCCTGTACCTTCATTTTCTCTGTGTGGACGCTCAGTGGTTTAGGTTAACACACTACGGTCCAGGGAACACTCTGCCATCTGCATGGTGGGTACTCTGTGAGGCAAGAGATAGACCTGTGCCATGCCTCTCTGTGGGGTTTGCTTTTGAGGTAACTGACCTTGGAGACAATAAGGTGAGAAAAAGAAGAGGACAGAGGCTTAGGATATACCCTTTCCCACAGAAGCCAGGCTGGAAAGCATGGGGGAGAGGTGGAGAGAGTCGGGGAGCCATGTCTAGCAGGAAGATGGCTGCTCAAGTCCACCAGGGCTCACTAGTGATACTCGGCACCGAGCAACTGCCTTCTCCTTTCGCCTTTTTCAATGCTTTTCTGTTACTCCTGGGTCTAGCACATATAAATGGCAATTTAAAGAAAAGAACAGATACATTATGTCATATTTTTATTGTTACTGTTGCTGCTGAGACAAAAGAAAACAAGAAAAGAATCATTTGGGCTCGTGGTTTTGGAGGTGCACTCCTGGGCCAGCTGGCTCTAGGTCACATAGTTAGGCAGAACAGGATGGAGGAGGGTGTAGCAGAGTAAGGCTGAGCAACCAGGAAAAGGAGGCAGAAGGAAGGAATCAAAGGCAAGATGGCCTTCAAAGGGACACTTCCAGTATCTGCTTCCTCCCACAAGACCCCACCTCCTCCTACTGCCCAGAGATGCTGTCAAATTATGAATCCACCCACATCTAAAAGCACTGATGAAGTCACAGCCCTTGTGGTCCAATCCTTCCTCAGTCTTGGCTCCACCAACTGAATTCCAAGCCTTCACAACGTGAACCTATTGGAGGACACTCCATATCTATGCCGTAACAACTGGTCTCCGACTCAGCATGAAGGACTCTCTCCCCTCTCTTCCTGATTTCCCAGTGCAGTTCTTCCTGCCTGGTATTAAGCCATTTCTCCATCACTCCATGTGCCAGTTCAAACCAGCTTAAGGCCCAGGGCTGTCTGTGCCTCACTATAGATCCTAGGAAACGCATTCTTAGAACCTCGCTCTCCCATTGGGTGGGAACATAGTGCCTTTGTTTTCAGAGCCTGGCCTGATTATCGCTTTCCTCCTTGGGAGTCTGTAGAATTTCTTTCAAGAGTAAAGAAAGAAACCTGGTGTGGTGACACACACCTTTAGTCCCAGCACTGGGGAGGCAGAGGAAAGCAGATCTCAGAGTTCAAAGCCAGCCCAATTCACAGAGAAAGTTCCAGGATAGCCAAGGACTATACAAAGAAACCCCCGTCTAGAAAAACAAAAACAGACAAGTGAAGACACAGGGAGGTTACTGCTGGCTCTTGTCCAGTTACTTCAGGTCACCCTTTTAATGGTGGCACCAAAGGAGGCTCCTAGAAAGCACCCCTACAGCTGACATGGGTTCACCAGACAAACCACAGTAGCCACCACCAGCAAGGACATCGGTGGTAACCCCATCTCATGCTCCATAGTCTAATTTTCTGGGAACATGTTTCCACTTCTCCCTTTGTGCTTTATGGACCTCCTAGGAATCCTAACCAGAAATGTTATAAAAACACTGTGAAGCATAATACACGATAAGATATGTTTTTCAGTGCTAACCCTAATTTCATAAAAGATGATCCCCAAATCAATAAGTAAAATAAATGTTTACTCATAGGTTTACCATAGGTGGTTCTGTGGTACAAGTTCATTGGGTTTCTGGTGACAACAGTGTTTGTTCCTTCACGTTTTTCATTTTAAATATATAACTGTCTTTTAAAGCCAACCTTTAAAATTATAGGATTTTGTTTTACTAACAGTTACAGTATCACCAAATACCCCCTAGATAAAACTCCAGATATTCTGATTGAAGGAATTCGAATGTTTACTCAGAAAGCCATTGTTCACGTAATCTGTTGGAGACACACCTCTCCAAAAGCTGTGTCACACACTATGTATTTGGTCATTTTTAATAACAGTTTTACAGCATTTTGGGATTTGCCTTTAACCTGAGGCCAATTTTAAAACGTGCTATCTCATAGTATTTTGAGCATGTGGAAGAAGCCGTGTGGGCTGTGGAAGTCTTGAGAGAGGTGGGGGCACCTGTGGCTGTGACCATGTGCATCGGCCCAGAGGGGGACATGCACGGCGTGACACCGGGAGAGTGTGCGGTGAGACTGTCTCGTGCAGGTAAAGTGGCCCGAGTGTCCTGTGTCCAGGCGGGCAGTGAAGTGGCTGCGTGGGAAGTGCAGAAAGTTCACTTAATATTGCCAGAGAAATAAAAGAACAAAAAGGAAGAGTCTTCTCTTCCTTCTGCTCTTCCACTCTTCCTCTTCCTCTTCCTCTGTCTCTGTCTCTCTCTGTCTCTCTCTCT
Organism: Rattus norvegicus; assembly: GCF_021556685.1. Classification (NCBI taxonomy): domain Eukaryota; kingdom Metazoa; phylum Chordata; class Mammalia; order Rodentia; family Muridae; genus Rattus; species Rattus norvegicus. The sequence goes on along the minus strand of NC_141535.1, from coordinate 26,576,627 downwards.
CTGTCTCTCTCTCTCTCTCTCTCTCTCTGTCTCTCTCTCTTCCTCTCTTCCTCTCCTGGCTTGACATGATAAAAAAAAAAAAAAAAGAAGAGTCTTGTGTATAAATCCTAGTGTAGCTAATCTCTAAGCTGGCTTCTAAGATTGATTGATTGATTGATTGATTGATTGATTGACTGATGACTAATTGGTTTGAAATGAAATGAAATTACTTCTAATCATTGTAGCCTACACAGACCGCCCTGTTCTCTGATGCTGTACAGGCACCACAACCAGCATGGCTTCTTACTGTTACAAAAAGAATGACCGAGCAGAGGAATGCACCACAAGTTTTAATAGTTCTTCCTTGCCTTGCACAGGGGCGAACATCATTGGGGTAAACTGCCGGTTTGGGCCCTGGACCAGCTTACAGACCATGAAGCTCATGAAGGAGGGCCTCAGGGATGCCGGCCTACAAGCTCACCTTATGGTCCAGTGCTTGGGTTTCCACACACCGGACTGTGGCAAGGGAGGGTTTGTGGACCTTCCTGAATATCCTTTCGGTAAGTTGGGGTGCATAGAAAGTCCCTTACATTTCTTATTGTGATTAAGGTGATATGATTTTATAACATAAGGCTATGTAAGGAAAGAACTTTCAGTGTTAACCAAACAGAAGCTACCTAAAGAATGCATAATCTTTCTAGCATTTATATTAGTTAAAAAAAAAAAACTGGGATGTGTATGGGGAGGGTGCGGTGGGGAGGGTGAGATGGAGAAAAAGCCCAACCAGTCAAGAACCTGCCATTTGAAAAATGGGGCTGCATGAGTCAGTCTTCTGTTTTCACCAAATACCTGACCAGAAGCAACTTTAGGGAGGAAGGATTCACTGAGGCTCAGAGTTAGAGGGGATGAGGTCCATCACAGTGGGGAGGTATGGCTGCAGGAGTGTGGGGTTGTGGGTCACTGTTACCTCCATAGCCAGGAGACTGAATGAAAACAGGAGTGGGGTTGTCTAAGGTGACATACTCTCCCTCTAAAGATTTCACAACATTCCCAATGCTCCACAGCTGGGGACATTGTTTTCAAACACAGGAGCCCACAGGGGGCATTCACATTAAACCACAACAGAGGTGGTAACAGAAATATCCAAATCATTGTATTACAGGCCTGGAGCCAAGAGTTGCCACCAGATGGGATATTCAAAAATACGCCAGAGAGGCCTACAACCTGGGGGTCAGGTACATTGGCGGCTGCTGCGGATTTGAGCCCTACCACATCAGGGCCATTGCAGAGGAGCTCGCCCCAGAAAGGGGATTTTTGCCACCAGCTTCAGAAAAACATGGCATCTGGGGAAGTGGTTTGGACATGCACACCAAACCCTGGATCAGAGCAAGGTGGGGCTGCCTTTAAGTTGCACTTGGAATTCCTCTCTAACTCATTCTATGTGTTGCTGCAAACACATGCGTGTGCAAGGCATGAGAACCCAAGCAGGGCCAAGGTGAAACACACAGAAAGCCAGCAAGCTGCCCTGCCCCATTCCCAGGGGAGGCCTGGTCAGCTCAGACTAACAAAATTCCATCAACTGGGTGTCTCATAAACATTTAGAACCAGGAGTGGGGAGTGGTGACCCTACCTTTAATCAAAACTCTCATGAAACAAAGGCATGCAGATTCTCTCTGTGTTCAAACCCAGCCTGGTCCGGCCACTGCTATACAATGAGAGCCTGTCTCACAACAAACCCTCAAAATGTGGTTCTCGTAGAGTTCTGAAGTCCAAATCAAGCTGCCAGTAGATGAAGTATTTGATGAAGGTCCCACTTTCTCAAAGGGAGTTACTTTCTGCTGGGGACTTTCATAATAGAAGGGTCAAGGCAGGCTCTCTAGAGCCTCTTTGATAAGGGTACTAATCCCATTCACTAGGGCTCCACCCTTGTGACTTAATTACCCCCCCACACACAAAAGACCCAAAGCTTCAAAATACATTTTTAATGGATACAAAAATTATATATATTTACAGATGTCACTATACTTGTACACATTTGACACGCATCTACACAAGTCAGGATAAACCAAAATGCAATTGTATCTCCTCCAATAATTGTCATGTCTCTGTGGCAAAAATATTTAAGCCCCTTTCTTCTAACTTCTCAGTGTGTGTGTGTGTGTGTGTGTGTGTGTGTGTGTGTGTAAGAAGAGTACTCTGGTGCTTGTGGAACCATAGAACAACCTCAGGTGTTGTTCTTCAAGAGCCATCCACCTTGGTTTTCTGAGACAGAGTTTCTCATGGGCACTTATGGTAGTTTGCCAATCAGATTATGCTGTGATTGTCTAGTGAGCTGCCTTTCTCTGCCTTATTTTTAGCACTGGGATTGCAAGCTCACACCGCCTCACTTGGCTTCTGTGGGAGCTGAGGCATGAACTCAGGTTCTCAGGCTTGTATAGCAAGCACTTTCTGACTAGGTGATCTCTCTGGCCGCATTCTTCAGCCGCTTCAAGTTATAGCATTAACATGTATCACACTTAGAGACTATGTCCTAGTCTATAATCACAGTTAAGTCTTCCGTGCTTTTTATCTGTAGGTTTCCTCTAAAAACACACAGCCAGAGAATGGCATTAACAGTATCACTGCAGTCGCTCTACAAGTAACAGTCTCACTGTGCACACTGTGAGCCGCATGAAGGGAAATCAATGTTCCTAGCACCGGGGTGTGGTGGATTCTCCTCTCTTATACTTCATGGATCGTCCAAATGCTTGAGAGATGTAAATTAACTTTATGATCGGACTGGCATTCTTTGTGCTTGTATGGCATTTGGCTATCTGGGAATTTCTAAATAACTTTTCATGGTTAAAAGAAAAGTCACAGGCCTTCATCTTCTCCAGAGCCTAAGTTATACTGTTTCTTACAACCACTTTATTATTAAACGTGCTTCTCCCAGGGTCTGCAAACCTTGCTCTCTTTTGGCTCACTACACATCTGTTCATTCTCTCTCTTTCCCTATCTGTCGATCCAGTGCTACCCCCTTTCCATTTTCTAGACACTGGCCGTGCCTTGAGCTACCTTCTCACAGACTTCTCTTACTCAATGACGTGGTGTAGTAAATACATCTTCTTTGACCATCTTGGTGAAATTTGAAGAAATCATTGCCAAACGTTTCTGCAGGTGTCTGTCGGAGACGATGTTTCTCACAGGCAGGATTCATAAAAAATGTGCTGAATGCAAATGTAATCCAGAGACAAGGGAAGGCTGCTTTGGAGATGATTGCAGGTTTAAATAAGTGAAAGTTGCCTATTTTAGCTGCCGTCACCTGTGCATCCTGAAAAGTAAGGAGCCAGGGAAATGAAAACATTAGTCTAAAGATCACAGTGCGCCCTGCACCCTGTACTTTCCAATCAACTAACGTCTGTAGGAAGTTGTGATCCACAGAGGCCATTTTAAACCACAAGTTCTGGGATTCCATCATAAATAAGCATTGACCTTTCCCCTAAGTTTCCTAAGTAAAGCAAGGAAGACTGTAAGAATACATATAACAGCAAAGCGGGGTCCAGGAAAAGTCCCGGCCCAGGAAAGTCCAGGCCCAGGAACCTGTTCTCTTTTCGCTTTTGTCTTAAAAGAAACAATCATTTGTACTCTGTTCTTGGTTACTTTGTAGCAGAGTTATTCCTTTTCTTGTTGAATTTAAAATGGTCTCCACAGCTGCTTGATTCACTAAAGTTCTGAGTAGAGTTGGGAAGACTTTGCTGGATATTTCAGAATGAAATATAACAGCAACATCAGGACACAAAGAATAATAACTTCTATAAGTGAGATACATTGTTTCTGAAGGGTGGTCAGAAGCCTGGTGACCAGTAAGAAGATAAAACTATGGAAATGTAACCATCTGGGCTTTTCTATGCCTGCCCTTGCCCTGAACAATGTCCTGGAGACTAAATATGTTTCTTTATGCCTAAGCCTTAAGATAAGCTTGTTCCCAACTCATCCTGTTTATACTGATCTAAGTTCCACCACATGGCTGGTTACCTCTTCTCAGTTTCCTAAGTCCAACTTTGTTTTGTTGGTCAATCTTCCATTTCTAACTCTTTCCCAGAGTTTCTCCCTCTGCCGATGTCCCCTTACAATTCTGCCTTTTGCTATAGGCCATAATTTTTTTTTATTTTAACCAATGAGAAGGTGCCTTATGTAGGCAAGGAAGGACGGAGACATATCTTCACTCAGAAACAGGCCTAGGGAGATGGCTCAGTCAGTAACTGTTTGCTATGAAAGGAGTGAGGGCCTGAGTTCAGACCCCAGAACCAGATAAAAAGCCAAGCACAGTGGCACACATCTGCAGTCTTAGTCTTGGTGCCGGGGAGACTGGCACCACTGGGTAGCATAATTAGCTAAACTCGTGAGCATTTTATAAAAGGCCCTGTCTCAAAAGATAAGGTACAAAACAACTGAGGAAGTTAGCTGGCGTCTGAGTGTGCACACACCCATACACACATATACATGTGCTCATGAACATAAATACACACACGTACACATACTTACCACATGCACAGTTGTGAAAAAGCTACTGGCAGAAATATATAGAGTTCTTCTGGCTGTATGATGAAATAAAAATTCTACCTTAGTCTGATATCTCTCCCCTCCCTCCCTCCCTCTCTCCCTTTCTTCTCTGTCACACACACACACACTCTCTCACACACACCACACACACACACACACACACACACACACACGTGCGCACACACATGAACGCACACAAATGCACACACAGAATTTGTAAAATGAGTTTGGATTTTTATCCTAATGGTGCGTATTTCCCACCCCCAGGGCTAGACGGGAATACTGGGAAACTCTGTTGCCAGCTTCGGGAAGACCTTTCTGTCCTTCCCTATCAAAGCCAGATGCTTGAGAAGCCATGAAAGAGACCTCTGAAGTGACAGAAAGGAGGAAACAGCCTCAAGCCCCATCTGGAATCTTCCTGGCTGCTGTCCTCAGCCCGTTCTTCTGGCTGTTGAGCATCGATGAGCTGTCGTCCCTTCCAATTGAGTGACATATCACTCCTGAGTATGCCCACTAGATGCGGTGGAGATGCAGAGGCATCCGGACCCCACGCCCCACCCCCTCCCCTCACACACTTACTCTCTGCCTAGTAATGCCACAGAGCTTCCATCCCCATCCAAAGGTCATCAGGCATGGCTATCAGTTGGCTCTCAGGGTGGATTTGACATTCTCAGATGATTAGAAGTTGGCAAGAAGCAACCTTGGTGAATAACTCTGGTGTCTAAACTCTGTACTTGAGTTACAGTCTCAGTAGAGGAGACGCCAAAGCTGTTGCGAGTGACGGCAGGATTATTGAACAGTCATGATGCTTGGCTTTCAAAGGCGATTATCGCTTTAAGGTCTTAGAATTAGTAAGTGCATCTTTATAACCAGGCATAGCTAGATCATAAACTACTGATGGCCAAGGACCATAGAACGTGCTTCTTACCTTCCTCTCTAGTTAGCATTACGACAAACATAATCACCAACGCTCAGGGAAACACTTGCTGATTCAAGTAAAATGCATGAACCTTGGAAGACCTTTCTAGAAGTCAGAGATCAAGTTCATCTTGTTCTAGCACTTTCCACATTCATGTTTGGTTTGTATGCTGCGCCCTACTTTTGTTTTTTGCTACAATGTAACAAATTAGTGAGTAACCATTAGTGAAATTGCGAATAATTTTCCTTTTCTAAATTTTGATTTCTTTGGAACATTGATTTAAAAAAAATAGTGTGTTGCTTGTCATGTTTTAGCTTTTTTGTTTATCATGCCATCGTCGCCTTCATGTTGAACTCCTTCAAGTTCCCTGTTTCGAGTACTTCCTAGAATGTAAACTATGGAGTTTGAGGTCTTTTTTGATCACCTTCCTTGAGACTAAATCAATCCTTCAGTGCTGACGTCATTGTTTCTGTAATGATAAGGACTTGGGATTCGTTTCCCAGTACCACCTTCCAGAACGCCAGCTGATGCGGTAGTTACAGAGCAACTTGTCTATGTCATCTCGAGGCCTCGGAGTCCTCGAGGGTGACCAATCTAAGTCACCAATAGAATGCCCAACCTTCTTTGCAAGCCTCTCCAGCCAGGACTCATTCTCCTGAGCATCCCAGCACCTCATCCCCTCTAAAGCCCACTTGCTTCTTCTTAAGATACATCTCATTCTTAGAAAGCATCCCCATAGTAACCACAAGTCCACACACTGCAGCCTTCACTTGGTCCAAACATTAGACTTGGAAAATCCATAGAGCAAGCTACTGTCCTTTCCAGTCAGTTCCTCTTTCTTCTCCAGGATCACCCTCAGGGGGGCGGGAGAGCTGACTCGGTGGTTAAAGGCATGCTCTACTTTGGCAGAGGACCTTGGTTCGATTCCCAGCACCCTCACCGTGGCTCATGACTACCTGTTAATCCAGTTCCAGGGGATCCTATGCTCTCTTCTTGCCCCTTCAGGCTCTTGCACACACGTAGTGCTCAAAGACTCAAACACATGAATAATAATAAAAGATAAATCCTTTTAAAAAAAAAAGATAGCTGTTAGACTTCCTAGACCTCCTTTTCTCCAAACCAAAAGGCTTTAGAGGAATCACTTACCATCCCATCCGTACTACAGTCGCTTAACTTTCCTGTCAGTATTCTCTTCTGTGATGTGAAAGGAACAGTAGAAGAATCCTCCCAGAGATGGCATGAGGATTAAATAGGATAATAAGGAGCTTCAACAGTTCCCAGCATATGCTAGACGTGCTCTGTCCATTTACTGTGAGGTGTGTGTGTGTGAGCAGGGCGAGCCCCCTTGTCCTTGTGCTGCCTCACCTCTGCCTATGTCAGTGCATGAGATTCAACCTTCACTCCAGGGTGGCCTTGCTGAATAGATTAAGGTCATGTGAAGAGGGAAGGGAGAGTGGAGAGGCGACAGAGGGCAAGGGCTGTCCCTTCTGGGGTCCCCTTTGATTTGTTTCTGTAGCTTTAGCTATGGAAACAATGTAACAAGTCTAAAACACAACTGGCATACAGTAGATGTGAAGTTGTGTTTTTAAATCTAGGTCCATCAACCTATTTTTTTTTTAAAAAAGGAAAATCAGTTGAGATGCAAACGAGCAAAGAGTAGCTCATTTAGACCGTGAGAAGGTGTGAGGCCATTCATCAGCTTTCCAGGCTGACAGTTGTGACAGCTGCAGAAACTTAAGTAATATGTATTGTTTGGAATGGGAGCATTCCAGGAACGCCATGTGAAGAGGGACAAGAATGAGAAAATGAAACTTAAACAGACATTCAGAAGGAACAGGGGAAGACGAGAGCAGCAAAGAAGAGTGAACTGAGCACGCCGTGCCCTGTGCTCCCTTTATGAAACCGGGCAGAGCCACTGGAAGCTGGGTCAAGAAGACTGTTGGATAAGCTGGTTGTATGTGCTGTTTTGTTTGGTGATGTGCAGTTGGAACTATCGATAGGACAAAAGTCATCTCACATTGTCAAACACGCAGGTCTCACTTTGGGTGTAGAGTTTCAGTGGCCTTGCCTAAGAAGTTGGTGTCATTCGAGTTGATAAGGCTCCCAAGAGATAAGCAGACACACCGGTAAAGTTTGGGTATTGAGTGCTTGGGTGCTTGGGATTGAGCACAACTTTGCACATGCTCACCGGGTACTCTACCACTGGGCTACACCTCCAAGAAGAATTAAAAAGAAATGTTTTGAGACAGTGCCTGATGGTGTAGTCCTGGCCAATCTCGAACTACTGGTTCTTCTGCTTCAACTTCCAGAGGCCTGAGATTACAGTTAGGTGTGAGCGCACCTGACTGCAAACCTCCTTAAAGAATTTTAATTTTCTATGTGGAAAGACTGAAAAGCTTATGTGGTCATTGAATCACAGTTTAAATAACAATAGAACATCTTAGGGGGAGATATTAGTGGAAACTCCATTAAAGAAATAAAGCAAAATCTCTCCCTCTAAACAGCCTGAAACGTATCGTAGCACTCCCTGCTGTAGTCACCTTGTTCCAGCAACACTAGACAACCCATTTAGATATTTTAAAATATTAGAAAAGCAAAGATGAAAACATTGTTCAGGCAGAAGAAATGGCTGTGCAGAAAGACTATCCAAAACACTCCTGTAGACTGTAAGAGAGTCCCAGTAATATGAGGATTAAATTTCTATATACGAAAGCCCTTGTTCTGTTATATACACTTGACAACTCTTCTGACAGAATAATGGAAAATACTCATTTCCCATTTTAGCAAAATAGTAACTGTCTAGAAATAAAACTAACACATGCTATTTAAGAGCTACTGAAGGAGATCATGGAGATGCTGCTGTGAGATACTGAGTAAGACTTGGATAAGTTTACCCACCTGCTCTAAGAAAGGTGGTGAGATGCTCGGAACTGATTAACAACTGTCATAGGAACTCCAGGGCAAAGGCCACCAGCATGGAGGAGAAAGGCACACAAACTCATGTTCAGATGAAACATAACTACAGAGATCAGGTAAACTTCGGGGGGAAAAAGTGGTTGCCAAGCAATCTCTGTGCTAATTTCAACCACCGGGCATGGGCCGAGGAGATGGCTCAGTGCCTTGGTTACAAGAGCTGGCTGCTCTTCCCAAGGATCTTAGATCCAATTCCCAGCACCCACATGGAGGGAGGTTCACAACCATTCGTGACTCCGTTTCCAGGGGATCTGATGCCCTCTCCAGGCATCTTTAAGCCCACGGCGTGCAAGTGGTGCACAGACATGCATGCACAGAAAATATGTATATGCTTAAAATATAAATAATTTTAAAAGAATAAAATTAAATAAAAAACACACAGGCTGCCTGTGTCTAAAAGCAGTGGGAGAGAGCAATGCACAATAGAGGAGAATTCCAAATCGACAAGGGGAAATTGGATTAGTTAGTAACTGGGACAACTGATCATCTACAATGTGTGGATTCTCTCTCTCTCTCTCTCTCTCTCTCTCTCTCTCTGCATGTGTGTACATGTGTGCGTGTGCGTAAATTTAAAATTGATCAAAGTTTTAACCAAAATTCCATGAATAAAAAAACCATAAAAGAAAAAAAAATCTGTTACACAGAACTGTTTGAATCTGTGTGTGCGCGCGCACACACACACACACACACACACACACACACACACACACACACACACACATACCCTCTAGTCTATGCCCTGGTAAAGGTAATGGGAAAGTGCAGTGGATATCAGCAAGCACTCTCTCACTAATCTTGAGGTATTTTAGGCCAACCTTTCTCCCACTCAGGCACACATTTCAAGGGAGGAGCAACAAGATCCAGGACTCCCTGTCCTATTGGGCTCTGTAAGGGGATATTAGAGGGAGCTATACCCAGCTGGAACCCAAACAAAGCCCTTAGATCAGCACTGGCAGTGTCACTGTCCCTTCTCCATGTTCAGGGCAGCATAGGACCCTGTCACCTAGATGCTTGGGAAAGCACAACACACAGGGAAGAGACAGTGTGCAGGCCGGGTACTGGATCTGCAACCACTGATCCAGCACAGAGGAAGTTTCTGAGGAGTCACACACAGTTCCTAACAGAACCTGTGTAGTCCAATAGGACTTCCCCTCCCAGGTCGCAGGCTCTCTCCCTCTGAGCAACTTCTGAGGATCAGTTTTCCCTCCACTCATATCCCACATGACCTGACACTCAATGCTCAGAGCAATTAAAGGTTTTCTTTTAAAAAAAACAAACAAACAAAAAACTTTCGATGTGTTATTTCTATGGACATACCATCAAAAGCAATGGAAAATGAGATTATCTTTCCCTCAAACACACCCTATTGGAGGTGTGGAAAAGGCTTAACTTTGTGTCTTTCTGGAGCAAGGAAGACAACAGGTGACAAATAATGTGTGTATATTATAGATACACACATAGATGGATCCAAATGCTTATATCCTGACAAGATATTTACATATATTTAGTAGACTAACAGAATTTGCTGGATTTACAAATTGGAGAGTAGATTACCTCAATCCTCTAGGCACAGGGAAAGGAAAGCAAAACACTGAGATGCTTTTTTCCCACCTGTGTTGACAAGACCAAGAAGTTAATGATTCTATATATTAATGAGGATGTAGGGGACCCATACTCTTGGACAAACACGCTATGTAGAAATGTGAAATACTGTGAACTATTTGGAAAACAATTTGCCCGTAGCTACCAAAATTTCAAGTATCACATCCTTGTATGAAGAATTTCCCATATTTTCATATGTGTTCAAAGGTGCATGTCTGGAAACCACCTAAATATCCAACAATAACATATGTTAATGAATTCCCAAACACTCACATATATTAAAGCAGAGTCATTGAAAAGGATTCATTAAGGTTGGAGAGATGGCTGACAGTACTCGCCACCAAGCCCGATGACTTGGGTGTGATCCCTAGAACCCACATCCTAGAAAGAAAGAAAGGACCTATTGGGGCAATTAGTCCTCTGACCACACCTGTGTGCACACACACCCATGTATGTGCACACATGTGCAGAGAGAGAGAGAGAAGAGAGAGAGGAGTTTGAGGTGGGCATGTTAGATCTGCATGGTATAGAACAGAAGAACATTTCTAGACGTGTTCTGCACCCCTGTGTGAGTTTAGAGCATTCCCGGAAGGAGCATTCCCTCAGACAAAAGTTGAATGCAAGACAAGGACTCCCCTTCACCCACACCCTGTTTAGCCTGAATTTGCTTATGTGGATAGGCATTACCTTCTCTAGGAACTTGAATCGGCGAGGCAAGGTCTGTAAAGACTTCTGGCTGTGAGGAGGGTAGCCAGATATCAGAACAGGACAGCACAGAACAGGAAGTCCACACCGCCAATAATGTATACCAACCAAGAATGCCAGAGTGAAATCCAATGAAGCCAACTAAGAGGACATAAAAAGCTTCCTGTCTATTTCCCATTGCTATAACTGAGTAAGGTGGCTGGGTATTTCTAAAGAAAAAATGTTCCAGGGGTTGGGAAGTCCCAGAGCATGATGTCCTGGAATGATGGGGGCCATCTTGCTGTATCCCAGCACAGGGGAGGGCATTGGATGGGATGTTTAGTAGTGTGTTAGCTGGTATTTGTCTTCTATTAAATCCACTAATGCGGGCTGGAGAGATGGCTCAGTGGTTAAGAGCACTGACTGCTCTTCCTAGAGGTCCTGAGTTCAATTCCCAGCAACCACCTTGTGGCTCACAACCATCTGTAATGGGATCCGATGCCCTCTTCTGGTGTGTCTGAAGACAGCTCAACACATTTTATGTACTCATAAAATAAGTAAACAGATCTTTAAATCCACTAATGCTAATTTGAGGAGCCCATGTTCAAGACCTCCTCCATTCTGGATCGCATCTTAAAGGCCTTCCTCTGAATGCATAGGACTTTGGAGAGTCTCTCAATGTGAGTTTTCAAGAAGGAGGCATTCAAAGGGAAGTATTGGAGCAGCACAAGATAAACACCACCAAAGGAAGCAATCAGGTAAACCGTATTTTTCAGGGCAGCTGGTTTCTTTCACATGCCAGTGCCATGGGAGTTTTCAGCTCTAAAGAGTCGGTCCCATGTCCCTGTGAGGTTCCATACCCTCGGATGCAAGCAGACTCTGACTGAAAATATTCAAGGGCCGGAGCGGGGATTGAACCCGTGCAGCGATTCCATTATTAACAGTGCAGTGCAGTAGTTATACACGGTGCGCTGTGTTAGCTATTAGAGTAAGGAAGAGGAGATTAGAGGGCTATGGGGAAGAAGTCTGTAGGTTATGTGAAGGTCCTATGCCATCTTGTAACAGGGAGTCGAACATCCCCAAGAGTCAACCCCATATCGAGCTGATGCACTGCGTGGACTCAGATGGGCACCCACTTGGGAAATGATATGGACCTAGGAGAGGTCCTGTGGGAACAACTATGGGAACTGGAACATGAATAAGGAGTCAAAATTAAACCTAGCAATGCAGCAATAGGTTCTTAACCTTTCAGAGAAAAAAAATGAAGGTACATACTAAATGTTAAATATTCTTTATAATTTACCCTAAGTATTTTAGCATACAAAGTGTCCTTTTCTTTTCATGGAAGATTTCCACATATTCTGATTTGGTAGGCAGAAATCAACAGGAAGGTAATTGTTAACACACACACCCCCCAACACACACACACACAAGACTGGTGATCAGTGAAACTAAGAAAAACTGGTTTGAGCCAGCTCTTTCCAGTTCCGAAGTAGATATTTGCTGTCCTAGAGCGATATCAAGAAGAGCAGATGGCCCTCTGATAAACCCGCCTGTGAGGAGAAGCGCAAAAGCAAACCAGCAAACGGTTGGCAGAGGAAAGATCGAAGAACTAAAGGGGAGCCAGGGTGGAAGCCACGTGGGGGTGAAGGTCAGCTGGAAAAACAATTCCTGCCTCGGTCACAGCCATGGCCTGACACCTTCTGCAAAATCACAAACCAAGTTAGGCAACCCGTTTTGGCTGTACAGTCAGCTGCCTTGAAGACGGGCACATAACTTGGTTTAATCAATAATGAAAAAGAGGAGATTTGGAAGAGCACACACGTCTGCCTGACCTTGGGCTTTTTCTAGTGCCTTAGGGAGGTCCAGGCCAGCACATTTTAGACCTGGCCTCTGTTGTCTGGGTAGTGCGGAGAGACGGGAAGAGGAGCTTGTGACAAGCGACAGAGCAGCACTGTGCTGTGTGGCCCAGGGACACTGGAGTTGAGGATACTGTGTTAATCCCACTGCATGAGAATAAGACCACTACCACAAATATGAGACAGATTGGAATCAAGCTTGACTCTTAGTGGGGTACACCCAAGAGCTGGCCAACAACTGCCTCCTAACACAAGTGTAAGAGAGCACCCCGGGTCCATTTCTCCGGCCCCTTTTAAGGAGTAAATTCACAAGTACTTGCAAAGCAGGTTTACAGAAGAGGGTCAGTGGGGTCAAAAGGAAGTACAGAAAATGTCAAAAACAAAACAAAACCCAAAACAACAACAACAACACCAACAACACCAAACTCATTTGCCGTGCAATCCCAGACGGTGACTAGGGAGGGGAGGGGGGCTCAGGGTGTTCTCAAAGAGCAACACAAGGTCATGGTTCCAGGCAGGTCAGGCTCCAGGAAACAGCCTTAAAAACAGCAACTCAGCTCTTTTTGTAAATGGAAACTCACGTTTAACAATATAGCACAATAGCTCCTGCCTTCAAAATGGAGTCAGGTGGGGTCCCGAACTGCTAGTTGATGGGGTGGAGGGCATCAGGAGTGTCAGGCTGAACAAATGGGATGGACCAGGGGGAAGAAGACCGAGTAGACAGGGAAGTATTACGGTAAAGCAGAGAGTTAAATGAGCAATTAGAAAAACACAGGCACCTGTAAAAAATATGCTTAAAATATGGCTTAAGATCTGGGGACTATTTTGCATGTTGGTGACTCTGGTTGGCTGGTTCTGTGCATGTGTGTGCACGCACCTGCATGTAGTATAAGCATGTGTTCCGGTGGGTGTGTGGAAATGCCTGAGTGAAAGGCAGAGATCAATGTCTGATGTCTTCCTCTACTGGGAAACAGGGGCTCATCCGTCAAAATGGCTGGCCAGTGTGTCCCAAGGATATATCTGTCTCCACACCTCACACACACACTGTCACACCCCACCCCCACCTCCAGCACTGGAAAAAAAGACCTACTTTCCTTCCTTCCTTCCTTCCTTCCTTCCTTCCTTCCTTCCTTCCTTCCTTCTTTCCTTCCCTCCTTCCTTCCTCCGTCCTTCCTTCCTTCCTTCCTCCTTCCTTCCTCTGTCCTTCCCTCCTTCCTTCCTCCTTCCTCCCTTCCTTCCTTCCTTCCTCCTTCCCCCCTTCCTTCCTCCTTCCTTCCTTCCTCCTTCCTTCCTTCCTTCCTCCTTCCTTCCTTCCTTCCTCCTTCCTTCCCCTTCCCCCCTTCCTTCCTCCTTCCCCCCTTCCTTCCTTCCTCCTTCCTTCCTCCTTCCTTCCTTCCTCCTTCCTTCCTTCCTTCCTCCTTCCTTCCTTCCTTCCTCCTTCCTTCCTTCCTTCCTCCTTCCTTCCTCCTTCCCCCCTTCCTTCCTTCCTTCCTTCTTTCCTTCCTTCCCTCCTTCCTTCCCCCTTCCTTCCTTCCTTCCTTCCTCCTTCCTTCCTTCCTTCCTCCTTCCTTCCTTCCTTCCTCCTTCCTTCCTTCCTTTCTTCCTTTCTTCCTTCCTCCTTCCCTCCTTCCTTCCTTCCTTCCTTCCTTCTTCCCTCCTTCCTTCCTTCCTTCCTTCCTTTCTTCCTTCCTCCTTCCTTCTTCCTCCTCCCTCCTCTTCCTCCTTAATTCTGAGGATCAACCCCTCCTGGGTCTTGTGCAGCACTGCTATCCAGACAACACACACACACACACACACACACACACACACACACACACACACACACAGAGTTATGTGACAGTCGTCGGTGGGGGGTAGGGGCAAGGGTGTGGCAGGGGTTGGAAGGAGGCGTTGCTGCTTAGTATCACAAACAGCCTCTCAGAAAGTTCTGCCCCCCCCCCCTCCCGTCTAACCTCGCCAGAGGACATGGAGGGAAAGCTGGGATCCGCATTGTGGACTCGGTTTTGTATCTTTAAAGCGAGCAAGAGAGGAGTCTGACATCTTTACTGGTTTCACTGTGACCACTGGCATCCAGCTTTGCACCCAGAGGGAGGAGCATGAAGGACATGAATGAGGTTCTCTACGTGGCCAGGAATGGCTGGTCTAAGGAGCTAAGGAGCCCTTGGCTCTGCCACCTCCAGCCGGTGCCTTGGACAAGTGCCTTAGCTTTGGCAAGCTGCCTATCTCTCACCCTTAGGAAAAAGGACTGCACCAACCCCCACGGCCACAGGGAGGACTCCGTGGTGTAAACCAGGACGACTCCTGATTTATAGGCACGGCTACTCTGTCATCTTCCCAGACCCAATGTCAGCTCTAAGGCAATTTGGGCTCTTAGAGACCCCACTGTGCCTTATGAAGTACAGCTTTCAGATCTGAGCAAAAGATTGTTTTGAATGAATAAATGCTTTTTGTTTGTTTTGTTTGATATTTTGCTTTTGTTTTTTTTTTTTTTTTTTGTGTGTGTGTGTTGTTTTGCTTAGAAGTAAAGATTTATTTAGATCCTGGTTGCAAAGAGGATTACTTGAGAAATATACTTTTATCTGTCAATGTCCTCTGTTGCTAGCAACAGAGCTCTCTGTAACTAATTTAAGCCAGAAAAAGGATTCATTAAAGTTTATTTGGAAGCACACGGCTGCTGACGCTGGGTGCTGTTCCCATTTTAAACACTGGACATGAGTCGTTCCCCTCCCCGCCCCCACAGACTGTGAGCTCCTCAGCTCCCACCAGACCAGCTCCTCCCACCTCACTTCTTCATCCCATGGTTTGCTTCTCACTGTCTTAAATTTGTGCCTCTGGTTTCTAAGTCCAAGACCCAACACTTTCCAGATGTTAAGAAACCTGGGAAAGTAGATATGGGGCCTTAGGAAGGTTGTACTCCCAAAACTGTCCCAAGACACAAAAATCTGACAGGCAGACATCATAACCACATGGAAATTCAGAAATCAGATGTTCAGGCTAAAGCCAGCTGTGTGACACATCCCAGTGGTCCCAGCTCTTAGGAGATAGAAGCCAAGGGATCAGAAATTCACCTACACAAGGAGTTTGTGGCTTGGGATACATGAAATCCCATCTCACCCACTAAAAACATTTAAGCAAGAAATGGTGATACATTTCTGTAATCTCAGCATATTGGAAGCTGAGTCAGGAAATTCACAAACATCAGGTCAGCTTGGGTTTCAGGTGAGACAAAACTGTCTCAAATTTTTCTTTCCAATTAACTAAAAATATCTCTATGATATTATTGTATTAGCCTATGACCATTTATGAGATGTATTTAATATATAGTTAAGGTTACAAGCTGAGATACAATTTAGAGATAATGACCACAATTTTAAAAAAGGAGAAAAATCCATTAAATCTCTCAGAAATGTTAGGGACATAGGATCTGATTTAAAAAGAGCATTTACATTCAGTTATTGGATCTGCTCAATTTGTTTTTCTAGATTATTTTTTTGAGATTAAACACTAAAATAGATACATAGTATTTAAAATCCCAGTGGGGCTCTTTTTGCTGGTTCAACTCCATTAATACTGATGTGAGAAAACAGAGGCTCAGAAAGGTTTTCAAGGACTTACTCGAGGTCAGTGTTGGAAGGCCTAGTCATTCATTGTTTTTCCCAGAATCCTTTCCTCAAGCTTCCCCAACACGGCCATCAGGCAGGAGGCTTGGCTCACATGGGCCCAAGCCTTACGCCCTTCAATATCTACCTAGAAAGGCTAATTTTGCTTGCTATGTTCTGTCCCCTCAGACCTGACAGAGAAGTAAAATCAAACCAGCGCCACAGAGACCACAATGTAAAAATCTGCCTCTTTTTTCTGCATGTGTGGAAAAGCTCACAGAGTCAAACAGGAAGTCTGGCCTCCCACAATCCCTCCAAGAGCACCAGCTCATTGCCTTAAAGAGGCCCACCTTCTCTCGGCATTGCGGCCCTGGGACCTTTGAGACACTCAGACCACAGACCCTTGAGAGACACTCAGAGCAGGCCCAGACCATGGAAGTTATTAATCTCATCGGGGTCCCAATCAGGGCCCAGCCTCCTCCCCGAACCTCACCTTGGCCCCACGCTGGAGGCCAAGGTTTCAAACTGTAAGATAGGGGTTGTGTGCGTGTGGGGGGTGGGGTGGGGGGTACAGAAGCATTCAGACCACAGTGGAAGATGACTGTATTCCTAACCCACACGCAGACCTACTCTGGGGTGAAGTAAGACAGAGCAGACGGGTGAGCATGTCCCAAGGAGACCACTGGCCTGAGTTTTAAGGGATGACCAGGAAAGCCAGACAGGAGGCTGACTCCGTGTGGAAGAAGCACAGTTTTATCTTCCTGCACAACACTGAAGAGTCTGATGTGAGCACACGGTTCCTGTCATCATCCAACGCTGGTGACGTTTTAAAAGCAGCATCACACTTCCTGTCCAGCCGCCATCGGAAAGCTGCAGCCATGGCCCTGCGCTACCCCATGGCCGTGGGCCTCAACAAAGGCCACAAAGTGACGAAAAACGTCAGCAAGCCGAGACACAGCCGCCGCCGCGGGCGCCTCACCAAGCACACCAAGTTCGTGCGCGATATGATCCGGGAGGTGTGCGGCTTCGCGCCCTACCAGCGGCGTGCCATGGAGCTGCTCAAGGTGTCCAAGGACAAGCGAGCACTCAAGTTTATCAAGAAGAGGGTGGGCACGCACATCCGCGCCAAGAGAAAGAGGGAGGAGCTGAGCAACGTGCTGGCAGCCATGCGGAAGGCGGCGGCCAAGGATTGATGACCCCTCCCCCAATAAAAGATGGTTCTTAAAAAAAAAAAGAAAAGAAAGAAAGAAAGCAGCATCACTAACTCTCTGTCACACCCTGCGGTGTAAAGGCAGGCATGGGAAACGCAACGCAGAAAGCAAGACTATATCAGAAGGAAATGACGCTGGCTAGGTAAAGCCTCCTAGATGGATATTTAACTTCTCTGAAGCTTTTCCGGAACATAATGATCAGCCCTGGGGCAAAGGGAAGGGGGAGGGGGGGGAAAGGATGTCCTCAAAGGAGAAGGAGGAAAGAAGTGGCCAGGCGAGGAACAGGCGCCCTCCAGTCCTGCCGAATGGGAGAGCATTCCTATGCTAGCACTTCCTGCCTGATTTAATTTGAGTCATTCGGCAAGCACTATTGACAGCCAGGCATGGGCTATGTTTCGATCTAACAATTATTATTTGCTTATATCTAGAGAATGGTGTTATGGTATATCAATGACCCATAGATGGAAAATAAGCACAAAAGTAAGTGTATTAGAAATCCCACACACTGGGTTCTGTACATTAAAATCTATTTAGTGGGTAAACCAGTTTCTTCTCTCATCTACATCTGGAAGCTTCCTTAAGTAGGGGCAAACAGAGATGAGAGAGAGAGAGAGAGAGAGAGAGAGAGAGAGAGAGAGAGAGAGAGAGAGAGAGAGACCAAACCCAGCCCCAAGAGCAGTTCCACTTGTATAACTATTCTCTCCAAGAATGTATGGGAATGTTTATGGTGGCCAAGTGGTAGTGGTGCACACCTTTAATCCCAGCACTCAAGAGGCAGAGGCAGGCGGTTCTCTGTGAATTCAAGGCCAGCCTGCTGCCCCCAAAGAGGATTCTCTGAGATTATCACAGGGGAGGTCACAGAAGGTCACATAGCCCTCAATCCGGCCTGGCCAAAAGGCAACGCTCTGATGAAAACTGGGCCTAGTCCTGCTAACGGACTAGTAAGAATAATCTCTCTCACTATGCCAATAGGTTTCTTTTTTTGTATGAGAAAGAGCTGGTGGCTGGAGTTGGGACAGGGCACCCAGGTGGGGATGGGGGTGACAGAAAGGAGACAGGGACAGGCAGAAGAGTAACTGAGGGACTGCCCCAGAAAACAGACAAGAGCCCTATATTATACAGATGTCTCCATGTCTTTACTATTGGACCCCAAGTGGGACCCCCAAAAGCTTTGCAAGAGGTATGTGCTTTCATGCCCACAGTAGTAGTTTTCCTGTGGTTTTGACATTCAGCAGACAGTATTGGTTCTCGAGAATGTATTAGCACCTTCATAACTTGGCAGAGGGCCTCATTCCTAGTCTTAAAGGTGACTCAGGTTACATACCAGCCTATCCCAGAGTGATTCTTTACCTAGACACAATTCTTACCAGCTCTCTCTTAAAACTCCTCCCAATTCTTCTCTAGAGGCAGTGCACTAGGAAATAGAAATGAGAGGGTGGGGTGTGTGTGTGTGTGTGTGTGTGTGTGTGTGTGTGTGTGTAAAATAGCACCCAAGGCTGACCTCCGGCATCCACACCCATGGGCAGCATGTGCATTTACACAGACAGTAACACATATACAGTCAATACACACACACACACACACACACACACACACACACACACACACCACAATTGGTTTCAAACTCCTCTGCCAGACTGAGAGCAAGTCATGGGATTTTCCCTGGGCTCCGAGTCTCTGAATCAGGAACCACACATTTAGGCTGCTGAACCCCATAGACTTCAGGTGCCAATCATGTGACATAGGAGGTCTTTAGAGTTCATTCCAATCTGCCCCCTTCACCCCCAAAATAGAAGAGCAGATAATAGACTAAGGCAGAAAATTTGAGTTCAATAGATCAGAACTAGCCTGGGCTATATAGTAAAGAGGGGTGGGACAGGAAGAGAGAGAGAGAGAGAGAGAGAGAGAGAGAGAGAGAGAGAGAGAGAGAGAGAGAGGTGAAGTTAGAGCAGAAACTGACCTCTGCCCTCTGCTCTCCACAAGTACACACACACACACACACACACACACACACACACACACACACACACACACACCTTCAGCAGAGGCTGAAAAGCACACAAACCAGACATATGTAGCACACTGGGCATGGTGTAGATGGTATACAGGACGGGGTGAATGCCCTACCCAAAGGAATCACATTTTCCTTTTTAATAAACATTGGCTTGGCCAAAAGAAACATGGACATTGGCTACACTTCCGTGTCACCAGTTTGCAAAGAGCTCCACACAGGTGTCAAATGTTATTGCACCCAGTGTTAAAATACAAAGTGTCTTCAACAGTTTAAAGCTCAGTGACTCGTGTTTTGATGATGATGATGATGGTGGTGGTGGTGGTGGTGGTGGTGGTGGTGGTGGTGGTGGTGGTGATGGTGATGATGATCTGAGGAAAGTCAGTTTCACAATTAATTGCTTTGTTTATTCGGTCAGTCATTTATTTCTCTAAGAGGTGCTAGAGGTCAAATCCAGAGCTTCATGCATTCAAGGCAAGCACTATACCTCTGAGCTACACCTCAGCCCTGACTCCATTTTAAAGGCAATCGCACTTGAAGAGGAGAAGAAGGCCCCTGACGTTTCCATCTACATATCGATTAAAAGGACACTCACATATTGATTCTCGATATCGTTTACTTCCTCGTTGGGAAACACAAAGGAGGGCGAGCTACCCTTTACCTCTAGCTCCATGCACAGGGTCTCATATCCTGCCTCGCAGGGCTTCGTGTTTGTCAAGTGGCATTGGATAAATGCTTCTGAGGTTCTGGGCAGAGTGAAGCATAAACAGTAGCCGGAACAATAATCTCTCTTTTGAGGTTATGAAACTCAGGGGTTAAATTTCCAGTAGCACTCAGCAAACTGTGGGGTTAGTATTCGACACGGAAAGAACAGGTGGACGATGTTTCAACAGAGCTCGTTTAGGGGTGGAAGAAAAGGTAGGGCAACAAACGGAGAGACTGAGGAAAGATAGAAATCTTTTGACAGCTGCCTATAAATCATGTGGGCAAAGTAGGAGTCAGTGAGCATTCAAAGAACCAAGAATTCCCACATTCAAATAGGAATCTTAATAAACATGCTTATTCTGAAATGGGCATTGCATTTCCCCAGAAAGATGTATACTGATAGGGGTAGTTACTTTCCAGCTGGAGAGATGGCTCAGTGGTTAAGAACACTGACTGTGGGGTTGGGGATTTAGCTCAGTGGTAGAGCGCTTGCCTAGCAAGCACAAGGCCCTGGGTTCGGTCCCCAGCTCCAGAAAAACAAAAACAAAAACAAACAAACAAACAAAAACACTGTTCTTCCAGAGGTCCTGAGTTCAAATCCCGGCAACCACGTGGTGGCTCACCGTGATGTAACGATCTCTGTAATGAGATCTGATGCCCTCTTCCGTTGCGTCTGATACTTATATATAATAAATAAATCCCTAAAAAAAAGCTTTCTCATTGTATATCATTCATACATCCCTTTTAACGTTCACCAATGTGTTATCTGCTACTATAACCTCTTCTGAGTATGTGAAATCGAGACCAATGCTCCACGTGGAGAATATCCTCCTGTGCTTATTTGGATAAAAGTTTCTGAACCCCCACTCTTTTGTTGTCTTTAAATATTTACTAGTATGTTGGACAGTTTTTGTAAGTGATATTTCTAGTGTTTTTAAGTCACGTTATAGTTTGTTTTTTTTTAATATTTAGGGAACAATCATAAATCACCCACAGGTTAAAAATCGTCAACAGACAGCAGCAATATGCTGCACTCCGGGCTGCTTCCGGTTGCTCTCCGGTTTGCTTCGGTTTTGCTTTTCATGTGGAAATTTAAGCTCTTCAGAGTCTTTTCCATTTTGCTGATCATTTATTTGTTAGACTCTGTGCTAGTCAGATGGTGCAGTATTCCTATTAGAAGCCACGGTTACCAGAAACTGCAAAGCCTGCCTGTAAGGTCACTGAGAACAGACCCACTTCTTGAGGTTTGGCATCGAATGCTTCTGCAAAGGCCAAGTTTGTGTTACTTACGCCAGGGCGGGTCATGCAATTTACACTTTGTGCAAAGTTCTTGCGGGACATCGTATCCTCGCGCAACGATCTTGTATCTTCGCCTTGGTCAAATATTTGAGCACTGAGTGGAATTCTTGGGGGCCTGGTCTGGCAGTTTAAGTGGGTCATGGGTACCTGGTCAAGGTCAGAGGCCTGCAACTGGCCAAAGGTCAGTGTGCAGACGAGCAAGCAGCGACCTCGGTATTTTTTTCTTCTTCTTATCTTACTTCGTGTTTCCACCCATCTAGGAGACCAATCTCCACATCTCCTCCTGAAGGCAAATTCCCAGCTAGCCCCAGGCCTGTTTCAAAGGCTGGTGGGCGTGTTCCCCGCCTGAGGCCATGTGTTGGACCCGGTCAAGGCTGGGGAATCCTAGCTGCTGTATATAAAGAGGCCAGAAGCGGCCCAGCAGTCAAGCCTTTGCTGGAGACAGCTCCCGTCCAGTCCGCAGCTGCGTTCAGCGCCACTCAGGACACCGGAAAGATGGCACCGATTGCCGGCAAGAAGGCCAAGAGGGTGAGTATTCAGGGAGCCCGAGGGCGCTCTCAATACACCATCAGCTGGGCACTCCCAATGTCAGCAAGCGCAGAGGGGTGCTCGGAGCCCGGTTGTGGCTCAGTATCCTCTTAGTTGGCAGCCTTAGGTCAGAAGGAACACCCAGAACTTTTTGTCTGACCCGGGACTTCTCCTACATAGTACATTGTATATGTTCTCTGGCCCTCGTGCATTCCTGGCTTTGGACTATGTCGTACCCTGAATCTGTGGGGTGATTGCTTTCTGGACACAAGGTACGCCCACAGACACTTTGGATGTCAGGGCGCCCTGTTCAGCCCATCAGATTCAACCCTTCCGGAATACAGCGACCTAAAGACCATAGAAATAAAGTTGCTCACAGACCCAGGGGTGCAATTTCCCACAGGGGGGAGGTGGCCCTGGCTGGTGGCTTGCGGTTTATCTGTGCAGGAGGGGCTGGCAGCTACAGAGCCCTCCTGGCTGCCTTAGGGTTCCTGGCTCGCACCACCTCTCGCTCAACACGCGGCAAGCTGCCACCCAGGACGACTGGGGAAGAGTGATGTAGGTTTCATTTGCAGTTCCAACGGCCACAGAAAAATGCCTCACACGAGCCCCAAAAATACAGTTTCAGAAATGAATGAGTAGAATGATTGTAAGACCCCGAGGAAGGGCTGGCTGTTCATAGAATTCTTTAAAAAAAGGGGGGGGGGGGAGGTTTGGGGATTTAGCTCAGCGGTAGAGCGCTTGCCTAGCAAGCGCAAGGCCCTGGGTTCAGTCCCCAACTCCGGAAAAAAGAAAAGGAAAAAAAAAAAAAAATGCCTGCTGGACCCAGGAGTTCAGTTCAAATCTGGACTCCTGTGTTAGGGAATGAAGTGATGGACAGGGAAGAGGTAATATACTTGGCTCTAATAGCAGCCCCCACACCAGACTCCAGGAGGTGGTGGGAGACATGTGGAGCCAGGCTGACTGTAACCCTCAGCTCTCCCCAGCTGGGAAACTACCCGGGTGTGCCCAGTTTGTAAAGGGAAGAAAGCTAATCCTGTTAAAATTTAAACACTGTGCCCCAGAGGTAGACCGCCTGTGGGCAGTGTGAAAGAGGTATGTGTTTGTGTGTTTGCAGACTGAAAAGATGGCTCGTCCTATGCATACACACACACACACACACACACACACACACACACACACACACACACACAACCTAAGCTTTTCATAGCACATCCCGCTGTTTAATTTAGAAACAACAACAAAAATTCTGAGGTCTAGGGAATTAGAACCTAGTAGAATCTAGAGTATGCTGGCATAATCACTCCACAAGATTGGCATAAAGAAATCATACCTATTTTCAAAGATCAGATTCCTGGCTATGCTGTGTGCTAAAATGTTGTATACTAAGATTTGAAATCATGTCCCATGAGATTGGTTAACAGTCACAATGTAGCTAGTTATTTCCACTGGGAGCGAGTCATAGCTATTTATGGGACCATTGTCTGTGTGACATATATCGTTATGTCTGATATATAGCTATATATTACTACCACATGATATGTTTGTCAATATATATCTATATACTTTTAATTTAAGATGTAGTATTTAGACACATTGTAGTCATGATATATATTTGGATTTCAACATTCACATGAGCAATCTTGTATATTTATAGCTGTTTATTAACTCACAGACGTCCAGGCTTGGCGTACAGCCCCATGCAATTTCCGGTTCCACAGTGTTAGTGGGCAATCTCTGGGCCCTTGCAGTCATAACGGTGTAGGGTGGGGCTGTGGAGGAGGAGTTAAAATGAAGAAGGCTCTACAGAGATACAAAGGGATTTTAGTGCAAAAGGCTGTGGCTCCTCATGCTGTGTATGAGCCTGTGTTCTCCTCACACTTCTAAAGATCCACTGGCTAGGCTAGCACATGGGAAGTAGCAAGTGTGCATATTCCAATGTATCCCGGAATCATTCACTTCCTTTCTCAGAGCTGTCTCACCCTCCCCCACCTCTATTTGAAATCAAATCTAAAAGCCACTCAAGGGTGAGAGAGTCATTAGGACCCGAGATAAATTATGCAGAGACTCTGGGCTTTAATTTCCCATTTCTAAAGTCAGGGAGAGAGAACTTGAAAATCGGGTATGTTTAATTTAAAGTTCATGATTCTTAGAAACTGCAAAAACAGTTGTACTAGTAAATTACTTTCCATTCTATAAAAACCCCTCTCCAATTCTCAATTCAAAATTCATCTCTCGCACCTGAGCACCTGAGCGGCAATTGCTTCACTGCACTGAAATGGAGTAGCTATGGAGAGTGGCCTGGAAATCATCTCGTGAGTGCTATGCCTGTCTCTTCCCTGTTCTTGGCACGGGGTACAGGGTATACAGTCTTGCAAACTCCTGGGTGCATGACAGATCTGCTGTGGCCGAGAGTGCCAAGAACGGACGCCCATAAGTGATTTGGCCACCTCTGTTCTCTCTGTACCAGGTGTCTCATGGCTTTTTAGTCTTGAAAAATATTGGACAGCATTCTCTCCTAACTCTTTGGCAACATTAAACCTCTCTCTAGGCTGTTGGTAGAGTAAGAATGCCAGCTGTTGCCCTTTAAGAACGTGTGCCACCCATGATGCATCTCAAAGGTAGAGAGCTTGCCTAGAGTGTGAAAGATCCTGGGTTAAATTTCCAGCACAGGTAAAGGAGGAAAAGGATGGGCTTCCGCAGGGTGGCCGAATTTAGTGACAATTTAGTGGGCATTTTATAAAGAACCAGAGGAAAAGAATCTAATGGTCCCACCCTTCCCAAATGATAAACAATTAAGGAATTCGAGATCCTGATTGTCCTGATTTGCTCATTATTCACTGTCTATATGAGCTGAGTTACTACATTATGCAAATGGGAAATGTGTGCTCTGTTTTTTTATTCTGCTTGGGTTATAACCCAGAGCCTCAAGCATGCTAGGCTCTACTACCACTGGGCTCTTCCAGACAATGCTTTACTCTGTGTGCAAAAAGACACCCAGGCTCTGCAGGACCCACAAACCCAGCACATGCGCGTCAATGTACCAATTTCTAGTAGCTGAGCATCCTACCATAAATTAATGTCTAAAATACGCTTCCGATGTGGATGCAAAAACACATCACTTCAAAGGGACGAGGCAGCTTATTCTGGAGTCACTCTGAGTGATTAAGGCTCAAGAACAGAATTCAGGTCACTCTGAATTCCATGTTCCTATGTCATAGCGGTTTGATGATACCATCAGGCAGCATTCATAGCACCTTTTTTGGTTGGAAACTAGAGGTCTGTTGGAATATTCCAGAAGGTTTAACCTAATGGTCACAAAGATGTACAGAGGAAGGCTATGTGCCATCAGTGTTCAAACACACCCCAAGATAATTCGGTTCTGGATTTGCAACATTTCAACCTCTCCACATCACCGAAGCTCTGATCGGCCGATTGGCCTCACAGAAGGTGGAAACTTTCACTCACACCAAGAGTGCTACAGAAATCACACTTCTCAAGAATGTGCTTGCAAAAAATTACTAAAAACAGAACTCGGCTCTGAAACTCAACTCCTCTCTCTCCCTCGTCTGTAAATTCAGGGAATCTTAGAACGCTTAAATGCTGGCGAAGTCGTGATCGGAGATGGGGGATTTGTCTTTGCACTGGAAAAGAGGGGCTACGTAAAGGCTGGACCCTGGACCCCAGAGGCTGCGGTGGAGCACCCCGAGGCAGGTTGGTGGGCACTCCATCCTAAACTGTGATCGTGTGTGCTGTGTTGAAGGAACTGTGAGAGCAAACCACGAGGCAGGTGCATGCGTGTCAGGTTTTCTATCCCTGGTGTTGACCCTGGGCACTGCCAACTGTCAGTAAGGACTTGCACGCTTTGAATCACAATAGTTCTCTCTGCTTCTCTCCGTGACCCACCACCTGGCTCCTGTCCTTCACTTTGGATGAGTCTGCCATTCTCCCTCTCACCAATCTACGCGTCTTCTGTGTTCAGACAATCCGCTCAGCAAGCAGTTTGCCTAAATCTCCCCCCCGGGGGGGGGTCCCTTTGCCACCCGCCCTAGGATTTGCCCTTACTAAGAGATGTCCCCCATTGGTGTGCAGACGCTCTCCTCCTGTCCTTCTGCTCCCTCTATGTAATTCTCCCACTCCACCAGCTTATCCAGACTCTCCATCCTTTGTCCTAACCAGCTTAGTCTCCTATCCGTTTCCTCCTCCAGTCTGTCCTTCTCATACCCGTTAGGATCTTCGGCACCACATTCCAATCCCTCCGTTGTATATCTGACAACTAGTCCGGTTCACCCTACTGTAGCCCAGGCCTATTTGCAGTCAGGAATCTTCCAGCTCTTATACATATCCCATGAGCCTTAGTCCCACAAACACCAAACAATGGTGACCAGGAAGAAGTAAGCACCAGCGTCCATGGCAGAGGTCTTGCAGATTCTCAAGCAAGAGGGAAGCATTTCTCTTTAAAAGGGAGGGTTTGGGGCTGGGGATTTAGCTCAGTGGTAGAGCGCTTACCTAGGAAGCGCAAGGCCCTGGGTTCGGTCCCCAGCTCCGAAAAAAAAGAACCAAAAATAAATAAATAAATAAATAAATAAATAAATAAATAAATAAATAAAAGGGAGGGTTTGGGACTGGGGAAATGTTTCTGTGGGCAAAGTGCTTGCTCTCTAGCAGGAGGCGCTGGATTCCACCCCCACAGCCCACATTCAAAAGCTGGAAGCCTGTAATTCCAACGCTGGAGAGGCAGAGGTGGGAGGATCCTTGGGGCTTGCTGTGTAACCTGTCTAGCTAATCAGTGAGCTTCAGGTTCAATGAGAGACCCAGTCTCAAAACAAAACAAAACAAAACAAACAAACAAAAAAACAAGGTAGAAGACAAAGGAGAAATACACTCAGTATCAATCTCTGGAGCACGCGCGCACTCGTACGTACACCCACACGCAGACACGTACTCACGCATGCGCACGCATATAGCAGAGGAAAAGACGATTTCTTGGCCTAGAGCATTCTGGGAGGGATCTGGGCTCTCAGAGTTCTTGGGTCAATCTACTCATATGTTTCACCCGTCTTGAGGTCCCATTTTTTTCTAATCAATGCCCCGACTTCAGCATAGCAGGTCTGTCCGGTTGGTAACCGGGCCCTTGGGAGCTTGGCTTCTGTCCAGGGCCAGATACTCAGCTCTTTCTGCTCTCTAGATGCAGGAGATGCGCCTGCCTCTCCCCTAGCCTAGAGGTCCTGGCTTCCACACACTCTGCCTTAAATGGGGATGATTTGCCCGTAGTCTTTCATTATCTTCCTCCAGTTTGTAGATGGCACCCAGCAGTAGATAAAACATGGCCCCAAACCACACGCAATCATCTGAGAAACTGTCCCTATTATTGCTCTCCCTCTCAGAGGCAGCCACCACAGTTCACCACAGCTGAACATTTTAACTGTGTGACCTTGAGAGCCTGTCAGGAGCTATCAGTGGAGAAGGGTGGAACACTCATTCCTAGCGTGAGAACACTCAGAATTATTATTATAATTATTATTATTATCATTATCATTATTATCAATTCTTTTGCTTTGAGCTGGTTTTGGTGCATCAGGCATGTACTCTGGCTTACTTTTCTGAGAGGTGCACGCTTTTCAAGAATGAATGGAAACTCCATGACACTGAATCGTTTGGTCTACTCTTTCCTGCCACAGACTGAAATCCCATATGGTATCTGACTCTGCCAGCACTCCTCTATCAGGCTCAGTGTGAATCAGTAAAGACAGATTTGTAACACATCTTTCCTGGACCATTCTTACAGGATGCTGGCTGTGTTTGCCTTTTGGGGGAAGGTAAAAAAAAATAAATAAATATTTAAAACATTGATGCTAAGGGCTGGGGCTGTAGCTGAGTATTAGAATGCTTATCTCACATACCCAAGGGCCTGGGTTCAATCCTTCCCACTGTGCAAAAGGAAAAGAACAAAATACTCATGATCTGAATGGAGGGGTGATTGGTTGTGTGCATATTTTATGCACATAAAGCATCGTGTCTACAAGGTGATTTGTTTTTAAGTTTGACTGAAAGGTAGCTAGAATTGACAGAGGCCCTGAGGGGCTTTCCTGCACGCTGAACTTGATCTGAAACATTCCTTGTGAGCAGAGCAAGACCCGAGTTTTCAGTGCTGGAGACAGACTGAGAAAGGAATGGATGTTGCTAGGGGCCCACGATCCCATGCAAACCAGGTGGGGATCGAATGTGGACGTGGCTTCTAGAACCCTGAGGCCTACAGAAGGTTGCTTCTATAGTGCCGTGTGTTACACAATACTCCTGTTGGTCCCTAAAGCCCCGTAATCAAATACTCCATCCCAGCCCCTATACTGGGGCTTGAACTCAGGGCCTCACACATGCTTGGCTTCGCTGTAGCACTAAATTACTTCTTCAGCCCAAGATTTTTAGGCTGGCCTGAAATTCTTTCTGCTGAGCCTCCTGCTGGGATTACAGAACCTACAACATCCAAACCTCATTTTACCTTTTTTAAAAAGAATTATTTATTTATTTGTTTTATATACATGAGTACACTTTAGCTATCTTCAGACACACTAGAAAAGGGCGTCAGATCTCATTACAGATGGTTGTGAGCCACCATGTGGTTGCTGGGAATTAAATTCAGGACCTCTGGAAGAGCAGTCAGTGCTCTTAACCATTGAGCCATCTCTCCAGCCTTACCACTCCCAACCCCTTTTAACATTAATATATATGACTACTGACACTAATATTTTGGTGTTAGTTTGGGTCACATTTGGCTCCCAAGTGATATTTCTGCCAACGTACATTCCACTGGAGAACTGGCTTTGAATTTGTAGAACAGTAGTTTTCAACCTATGGGTCTTGACCCTTTGGGAGGTCAAATGACTCTTTCAGAGGGGTCACCTGACACAGATATTTATATTATGATTCATAAACGTAGCAACAAAAATACTTTTATGAGTGGAGAAGTACCAGGTCATGAAGGAACTATATTAAAGGGTCACAGCAAAAGAAAGGTTGAGAACCGCTGTTGTAGAATGAGCTTTGGAATTTCAATAACTTGGATTTCTCAGCTGGGCGTGGTGGTGCACACCTTTAATCCCAGCACTTAGGAGGCAGAAGCAGGTGGATTTCTGTGAGTTCTAGGCCAGCATAGTAAATTCTAGGACTGCATAATAAGATGGGGATGGGAAGGGAGAGAAGGAATGAAAAAGCAATTTAGTCAAAATAAAAGTAAAGAGATATCAGTTATTTTGGTTCACTGCCCCCCACCCCCCAGGAAAATCTATGCATTCATGGGCCTTCTGGAAATCCACCCACAGACAACCTTGGTGAACTTTCTGATTATAAACCATCCCCTCCTAGGCTGAGATCCCAGTCTGCACTCCCAAGGCCACTCTGAGATTCCTCCCCACCCGCCACAGCTCTGTGATTGCTTGATAGACAGGAACTCCCCTTGGGTTGTTTTTATTTGATTCCTGGGCTAATTAAAATGAGCTTTAAAGATTAGGTGTGTGTTTTAAGCTCCTTTCCCACTGAGAGCTAAAGTTTCCACAACTGAAAGAGAGAAAATCACGAAAGGGCTGGCTTGACGCTTGGGAAGCTGTTTTCTAAAACACGGCCGCTTTTTTTTTTCCTTGCTTGTCCAAACATTTAAAAACAAGCACCCAGGTTTCTGTCTGCACAGGTACAGCTCCAGCCTTAGAGAGCACTTACGCTTTACCTTAGGCTTTTTCTCCAGAGCCCCAGCTGTTTTGGGTCTCTGACATAGCTGCTGCCCCTCCACTGGGTTTTATAGAGGCCTCTGACATTTCAGATCACACTGCAGAGCTCAGCAGGGTTGCTGGTTCCTTCCTCTGCCTGGTTTAACTCCCCTGACAAAACAAACACCAGGTTCCTCATTTTATAAGGTGAGTGTTTCCCATCTGTCTTGGCATGACAGTTCTCAGCAAGGCTGAAAACAAGAACCAACCAGGGAACCTTCAAAAGGACAAAAGCTGAATCCCACCCCAAACGAGCTAGAAAGTCTGTGGCGTTGACTCTCCTTCAAATCCATCATCTTTAAAAAAGCATGCAGGGGACTTGAGCACCACAGGGTTAGAGGCCGAGTGTTGCTCTTTAAATTGAGTATGGATAACTATATGGGAAACACATGCTTCTTTTTCAGTCATGAACATGTTTCCACTTGATATTCATCCAAGGGCTTATCGTTATGAATAGTGTCCCAATTCTTATTTTATTGAACACATCCTCTCTCTCTCTTTCTCTCTCTCTCTCTCTCTCTTATTCTCTCTAGTTTATTAATTGTATATGTGAAGTGAGGAGGGGCCTTGGGAGGCCAGGAAAAGTCATCAGAATCCCTGGAAGAGAGTGCAGGGGTTGAAAGCTTCCTAGCATGGTTGCTAGGAAGCAAACATAGGTCCTTTGTAAAGTCAACGAGTGCTCTTAACCACTGACCTTTCTGTCCAACACCCAGAGTTATCTTTTAATGCTGGGGTGTACTCATTTACCACCGTAATCCCAGCACTTGAGAAGTAGAGGCAAGAGGATCCGTTTGAGGACATCCTTGGCTATATGGCAGGTTTGGGGCTAGCTTCGGCTACAGGCAACCTGTCTTAGTTACTTTTCTATTACTGTGTCAAAACACCGTGATCAAGGCAACTTACAAAAGAAAGTGTTTAATTAGGCTTATGACTTCAGAGGGTTCGAGTCCAAGAAGGCGGAGCGAAGGCATGGCGGCAGGTAAGCCAGAACAGCAGCTGGGGCCTCCTGTGTCTTAAGGAGGAGGCCAAGTGAAATGGGGGGGAGAGTCTTTTTAAATCTCAAAACCAGCCCCCAGTGATACACTTCCTCCAACAAAGCCACACTTCTCAATCCTTCCTAAATAGTCCCACCGACTGGAAATGAGACTGTGGGGGGCATTCTCAGTAAGACTGCCAGAAGACAGTTTCTCAAAAAACAAGCAAATAGAAATCTCTTTCAAAAAACACTAGGTTAGGAGGGGGGATTGGGGAAGGATTGTGGGAGGGAGTGACTGGGAGGGGGACAGTGAGCAGGATGTAAAGTGAATAAGTTAAAGAAAAAAAAATCGCTGGGTTAGTCCCAGGTATCACCTAAGATCCAGAGCACAGTCTGTGGGGTACCAGGCCAGAAGCCACTTGTCCTCTGTTCTAAACCCCCCCTTTTCACCTGTATCTACTGCCACTCCTCCAACATCTCTTCAATGTCCCATGTAGATTCCCCCCAAATGCCAAACCTGATGCTACTTTGTGTTTGCTGAGGCTGTTCTCACCACTGCTCTTCCTCACCTCCACCCAGTGAGAACCTGGAGTTCTTCAACTTGCAACCTAATGACTTCTCTTCCCGTGGCAGAGAACATCTCATGCAGAGCCCATACACACAGCACTCATTGGTCAGGCATCCTTGGATGGATCATGAGATTTCCCAAGGACAAGACAACAGATAGTTCCCCCTCCTGCTACTGCCTTCCAGGATGAGCAAACTAAACCAAAAACATGGGGCAAATACAACACCGTGATCCCTCTCCTCTCTAACCACGTAGCTATCTAGCCATGACAGCTTTGAGGGAGGTTCCAGGAGACCCAGATCTCTGCCTCCTTAGGCCCAGACATGCAAATGACAAGCAGCTGGACCTGCCATTTTGATGTTTGCTTACCCACAAGCCCCTGGGAAGTATTTCGGGTTGGTGGATGAGTGAAGTCATGGCTTCGTTTGTGCACTCTCAGTTCGGCAGCTTCATCGGGAGTTCCTCAGAGCTGGATCGAACGTCATGCAGACCTTCACTTTCTATGCAAGTGAGGACAAGCTGGAAAACCGAGGGAACTACGTGGCAGAGAAGATATCTGTGAGTACCACGCACAGACACTCTGCCACCCAAGTTCCCAGAGGGAAACCGGAGACGTGTGACTCGGGTGGGTTTGAGCTGCACTCTTACGATGAACGGGAAGGCATTGGTGAGGCAGATTAAAGATGGGCTCAGTGAGTCCTGTCTGCTCTCACTCACATCGCTAAGCAATGTGGCCTCGTTTCGCTTCCATACCTCTCCCTCCGGTTTTGAGACAAGCTCTTATGCAGCCTGGCTGACCTGGAACTCACTGCGCTCTGCCTGCCTCTGCCTCCCAAGTGCTGGCATCAAATGCGTGCAAAGTACAGGGGCAGCAAGCTGAGCAATCCAGCTGCAGTCGCTCCTAACATTGACAAATCACTTGCCCATCAAGGTGGAGATTCTGTCACATCTAAAATGAACTGGGAGTTCTAAAAGTTCTAAAATGACCTGCGGTACTGGGTGTACTTGGGTTTTTTGTTTGTTTTGTTTTGTTTGGGGGTTTGAGGACGGTAGTGGGTTTGTTTTGCTTTGTTTTTTGGGGGGGGTGGGGTGGGGTGGGGAGGTAGAGCACTTGCCTAGCAAGCACAAGGCCCTGGGTTCGGTCCCCAGCTCCGAAAAAAAGAAAGAAAACAAACAAACAAACAAACAAACAAACAAACAAACACAAACAGGAACGCCATCCTCCAAGCCAGCTCAATCTTAAGTGTCTAAATGATTAGAGTGTTCCTTACCAGGCAGGCATTTATCAAGGGAGGACTGCACAGTGTTCATGAGTTTGGTAATCATCCTAATTGAATTTTAGTCTTATTATCATAAAAGCTATTGTCTCTTGTCACCATAATTAATTGACGAGTACTGATCTAAGTGCTGGTTGGTATTAGAAAATTCCGGATTAGTCTGTTTTGTGTAGAAACCATTATCTTCTCACAGACTCTTGACAATGTGCTGACGCCTAGATATTCCTCCTGTAACCATCGTTTTCACGGTAGAAGTGTGGCTTTGCAACTGCTAGACTTGATCAACCATTGACCCACATAACCCTTGCTTCCTGGGATAAATATAAAATGGGGGGGGGGGTGGCTCAGCGGTTAAGAGCACCTACTGCTCTCCCAGAGGCCCTGAGTTCAAATCCCAGCAACCACATGGCGGCTCACAACCATCTGTGATGGGATCCGATGCCCTCTTCTGGTGTGTCTGAGGACAGCGACAGTGTGCTTATATACACAAAGTAAATAGATTTTTAAAAAATGAAATAAAAGCGAGAGGCATGTACCTAATAATTTGTTTTTCCAATTTCACACGTAGAATTGATATTTTACCGTCCCTTACCCACTCTAGGGGCAGAAGGTCAATGAAGCTGCTTGTGACATTGCACGGCAAGTTGCTGACGAAGGGGATGCATTGGTTGCAGGAGGTGTGAGTCAGACACCTTCCTACCTCAGCTGCAAGAGTGAGACGGAAGTTAAAAAGATATTTCACCAACAGCTTGAGGTCTTCATGAAGAAGAATGTGGACTTCCTCATTGCAGAGGTAAGGAAGGAGAATCCATTCAGACAGAACCCTTCCTTACTCCCAGGAGGCCAACGTGGGGTGCGGATCAAATCTCAACAGGCAACAACAACATCTAATTAGCTTTTGAGATCTTTTTGCATCTAAGACTTCTGAAAACTTTGATTCAGTTCATCTGACACAGCAGTTTTCAAATCTTTTGTCTTCTATTCACACTGAGAAAACATCACCCTTTCTTTTCTGGGTCAAGAAATGCTTAGAAACAGAGTTATTACTAGACAGTTCCTCAGTAATAATAGAATGGCATTCCTATCGTTCTGTGGGAGACCTGATTAAAGTGTTCTGCCCTTGGCTGATTTCAGTATTTTGAACATGTTGAAGAAGCCGTGTGGGCAGTCGAGGCCTTAAAAACATCCGGGAAGCCTATAGCGGCTACCATGTGCATCGGACCTGAAGGAGATCTACATGGCGTGTCTCCTGGAGAGTGCGCAGTGCGTTTGGTAAAAGCAGGTAACGAGAGATTTCCATCTGTTTGCCACTGGTGAAACTTGTTCATGTGTGTGAATGGGAAGGGTGTGTGTGGCATTTGTGTGCACACGTGGAGGTCTGAGGTCTGGTGTCTCCCTCTAGCTCTTCACCTCTCTTCTTAGGACAGGGTCACTCACTGGACCTAGAACTCGCTGATTAGCTGGACTGGCTTGCCCCCTGAGCTCCTGGAATCCACTTGTGTGTCTTGACCACACAGCACTAGGGCTAGATGTGTGTGCTGCCATTCCCAGCTTTTTGTGTGGCTGTTGGGGATCTGAACTTAGGACCCACTTAGCTATTTCTCCATAAATATATGTTTTTAAGGGACGGTAAAATATCATTCTTGAATCCCCAAGTCACTAATGCATGGCAGCTCTTTGAGAAGGGTAGCTAGACACATGTTGGAGGTTTAATGCTTAGAAACAAGAAGGGTGTTTGGGTAAGACAACAGAAATGTTAGGAGAAACTGTGTTTTATTTAAACATGCCTCAAGTCGAGACTCTTTAAACATTAATAACTTCATTCAAAGTTAGTTGTCTCTTTGCCAAAGTTTTTCCTTGCTCATGGTGGCTAGCTTGCTTTGGCTTCGTGTAATTGGTATAATAAATCAAAAGAAACTTTGATATGAAATACTGACCACCTAATATATCTTTTTATCCAATTTCGGTTCCTAACATTGGGTTTCATTTCAATTAGGGGAAAGTCACAGGCTGTTTTCTAAACTGTCGCATTTTAAATCCAAGTTATAACTCAGTGTCAGGGGAAGAGGGAGCGCACTCGGTGAACTGGAGACGTGTTGGTGATTTGTTTAATTTATGGTTCGTATCCATCTCCTGGTTTTCCATAAAAAAAAATCCTTTTCATACTTGCCATTAACAGTAACAAATATTTGTATTTAGGAAGAAAATTGTAGAATCTTAACTTTTATGGGAACTACAAAATGAGAGGGGCTAAGTTCGCTGTCTTCAGGAAGATCAGTGGGGACTCCGTTGTTTGCTATGGTAATTGGCGGGTGGGCTGGGCCTGTAGGTATCCCTTTCCCCACTCTGCTGGCCTTCGTATCTGTGCTCCAAGTGTAGCCTTCATAGGTAGCCTCGAGTACATCACTTATCTGTTTAAAATCACCCTCCCTAGATTAACATCCATGAAGGTGAAGACTAGGTTTCCTGGGCTCAGCCCCAAGCGTTCTGTGGCTACACCAGTGCCTAGCGCACCACAGATCCTTAGCAGCGCCTGTCTGATAACCCCAGTCCATCTTCCAAGGCTTAACCTGAGTTCTACCTCCATGTGTCTGACATAAGCATCCTTGGCCCCTCAAACAATCACTTTCTAGTTACACTGCTGAACACTAGTTACGACTCGGAATGTCTTCAGTTGGCTTTTTCCATCAGTGGAGAATGTTGATAGGTCAGATGTATTTAGATGGCACCACACTAAACTTACTTGTGCCTGGGTCTCCACTGTAGACTCAATAAAGTCCTTAAATCTTGTTAATATCCAAGAAGGAGACGTGATGGAATAGCCACTCCCTAGAACAATTCATCATAAAACCTTATGTTCATGAGCCAAACCTTGGGAAGCCCTACGGTAAAACATAAAGTCTGTGATGTCAGAGACCAAATTCTATTTACGTTTCTTCTTACAAGGAACCTTATTTACATCTACAAAGTATCTAAGACATAGCCAACGTAATTGATTAATCAGTATAATTAAAAATTAAGCAAGGAAAGAGAAGCTATGGGTGTTCCACACTCAAAATCAAAGTCAAAAGGTCAAGATCCAGACGAGAATGGGTGTGGTCCACACCCATAACGCCAGCAATGGGGAGGCTGAAGCAGGGGTATTACGGTTTGAGACCAGCTTGGTCTACACAATGAGACTTAGTCCCACAAAAACTCCAAGTGAAGATGTTAGATAAACAGAGGTAGGATCTCTCTCCCAGAACCTGAAGCCTATCGGATAGGTTGGGCAGGACGGCTAGCAAGCTGCTGGGATTGGCCTGTCTCCATCGCACCCCAACAGACACCCAGTGCTGTGCTCACAGGCTGGCTAGGGGAAGCCAGCAGTTTGGCACCGGGGATTTGAACTCAGATCTCTAGCATTCACAGCTCACCAAGCCATCTTTCCCCCAACTCTTTCCTGAAAGTTCTTAAGTTCAAAATGAAGAAAGAGAAGAGCCTTTTGGGAATCCTTCTCTTTTTGAGGTGGTAGAACTGTTAGCAGCATCCTGTCTCTTCAAATCTATTAGATGGCAAAATTTCTAAAACCTAACAATTGTCACAACTGGTTATCTTGTTTCCAGACACAGTTAAGGACATAATGACTATAAACATCTTCTTTAAAATGAGACATCTAAACCATATTTTGTCTCATTAAATCAAACATCGCAACAACAGATTCAGAATACATTAAGGTGTCAGCTCTGTGCTGCTTTTGGTCCAGTAGGCTGACACGCCAGTGAGCTTTCTGTACGAATGATTGATAGGTGTTGAAAAGATTGAGTCACCTCAAGTTAAAGAAGATTTTTGAGATTTTTTTTCAGACCACTAGTCCTAGTCACAATTATTTTTGATAACAAAAAAACCCCCCAAAAAACCCTTTCCCTAAATGACTTTATGCTGCTGTGCCCAAGAAGCCTTTGTGTGAACTTACTGAACACGCCTGGTGAGAGGGCACATTTATTCTGGCCTCAGAGGACCAGCATGATGTTAAACACAGGTACAATCCAGCAGCTGGGAGCACTGAAAAATCACTGTGATTGCCACATAATGTCACGTAATGAAAAACTGACTTCTGAAACTCAAAGGAGAGAAAAAAAAAAAAAGGCTCTAATAATGATTAAAAAAAAAAAAGGGCTGGGGATTTAGCTCAGTGGTAGAGCGCTTACCTAGGAAGCGCAAGGCCCTGAGTTCAGTCCCCAGCTCCGAAAAAAAAGAACCAAAAAAAAAAAAAAAAAAAAAAAAAAAAGACAGACAGCCCAATGTGCCTAAGTGACAGTTCAATTATACCAGACTCCTCCAAGCACTTTTCTCAGAAAACATTTCCGGGCTGCTCTGGGCTGCCCTTCCTCACAGGTGACAGAGGTTCTGCGAAGACCAGACGTTGTCCTTCAGCTCTCACCGAGTACAAGCGTCCAGTGGAGACTGGAGCTCGGAACCTGCCAGAATCTGGTGTCTCCCTCACACTAACACATCCCTGTCACTTCCAGGTGCCGCCATTGTCGGTGTGAACTGCCACTTCGACCCCAGCACCAGCTTGCAGACAATAAAGCTCATGAAGGAGGGTCTGGAAGCAGCTCGGCTGAAGGCTTACTTGATGAGCCAGCCCCTGGCCTACCACACCCCTGACTGTGGCAAACAGGGATTTATTGATCTCCCAGAATTCCCCTTTGGTAAGACAGACTTTTTTATAAATTGTCTCAATATCTTTGCTTGAGAAATTTCAAATGAGTTTTATACAGCCAGAGAGCTCTTGTCTTGAGAGAGAAATCACTGTGCATGTCATCTCTTGCCCTCTAGTTTCTGTCTCTGCAGCCCAAACCCCCTTTATCAGGCAGTGGGAGGACAAATAGAACCACTAAGGGAACAACAACATCCATGAATTTAAGTGTGGACAGTGGGAACAACTAGTGACTCAGAGGTGATGAAAAGCTGTCCTCTGGGGCGCCCACATCTGTAGAGAGCTCTTCCTGGTTCTACCCCTGCTACTGACATTACTTTAGAAAAGAATCCTTTCATCCTTGTTTTTTACTTTTTTAATCCTAAAAATAAGATTAAATTAATTACTTCCAAAGCCCTACTCCCTCTTAAGAATTTTTATGTTAATTTTGTGTGTGTGTCCGTGCGTGCACATGTGTGTTTACATGTATTTATGTGTTTACATGTGGAGGCCAGAGGAGGGCATCAAATATCCTGCTCTCTCACTTTCTACCTTTCTTAAAGATTTATTTTTAATTTTGTATGTGTGTGCATGTGTGTGTCCATGTGTATGTGCATGTGTGTGTGTGTGTGTGTATTTACTGGTGAGTGTGTCTATGTGTGTGTCCATGTGCACACACAGCATACACACACACATGCACACACACAGGCACATGCACAACACACACACACATGCACACACACATGCACACACACCCCACACAGGCACATGCACACCACACACACACACACACAGGCACATGCACACCACATACACACACACGCATACACACACACGCATACACACACACATACACACACGCACACAGGTGAGTACAGATGCCAGCAGAGTCCACTCTGGAGCTGAAGCATAGACTGTTACTTTTGAGTTGCCCAACATCGTCCCAACCCTGGTCCTCCTGCCTGAGCAGCAAGTGGCCTTACTCACTTAGCTCTCTCTCCAGCCTTTTGTCTTATTAATACTTTTACATAAGAAGAACTCAGACAAAATATTATTCATTCTAGGATTGGAACCCAGAGTTGCCACCAGATGGGATATTCAAAAATACGCCAGAGAGGCCTACAACCTGGGGGTCAGGTACATTGGCGGCTGCTGCGGATTTGAGCCCTACCACATCAGGGCCATTGCAGAGGAGCTCGCCCCAGAAAGGGGATTTTTACCACCAGCTTCAGAAAAACATGGCAGCTGGGGAAGTGGTTTGGACATGCACACCAAACCCTGGATCAGGGCAAGGTCAGTACCTCCCCACTCCCGCTGCTTCCCCATTGTTCAAGTGAGACCACTAAAGAGGCTCCTTTCCATTTCCGGTGTGAGGAGGGTGGCCCAACTCCTTCTCTCCAGCCTCTCCTGAAGCGGCTTATAAAGCATCTTCCCAGGTGACTTAAGGAGAAGGCTTAAGACAGACTGCAACTTAAATAGCGTGCAAATGTGAGTCTGTTCCAGCAAAGCACAGACCACGTGGTATCCACTAATGCTGAATTTAAAGACTGAAGCTGGCACTGCTGGCACATTGCCTTGAATCCCAACACTAGGGAAGTGGGGACAGGCAGATCTACAGAGTTCCAATCCTGCCTGGTCTACAGAGTTCCAATCCTGCCTCAAAAACAAAACAAACAAAGAGTTGAGTAGAACTTAGGCCTGGGGCAGTTCACTGGGAGGGGTTCCAGGATATATATATCAAAGCTTGAGAAATAAGCTCCCGGGGGCATTTAAAACATCAAAAATTGAGTATAGCTTTTATTAATAATTTATATTAATGCTGAGTATTTTGTGTCACAATTTTCAGAGGTGGGAATGAGGCCATGATATGACAGGCAAGCTCTTGCCTCATAGCTCACGTTCCAATGGGGAGAAACTCGGTGCAGGGCTAGGCACCAACAATGAGGGAGCTCTCATTTCTGGCTTCAGGAGTCTCACAGGGGGAATGGCTCAGAAAATCAGTGTTTGCTATATGATGCTCCACACTTGTAGTGTGCACTTCGGGAGTGGGATGGAGGAGTCATAGTGAGTCTGAGTCCAGCATGATCTACATGGGACTTGGAATAAAAAGGACAAAGCAACAGGAGGAAAATAAAGTCATTATACTACGCTGTGATAGCTTGTGAGAAATGAAGAAACGACTCTCTGCCAACTAGGACAACATCTTAGAAAAGGAGCTCTAGAAAGCTGGCTAAACAGCTTTTGAAGCCTAAACAGGATGGGAGCCCTGGTCCCCAAAGAGTTAACCAAAAGGACAGAGAAATAAACAAGGACGATCAGATGACAGGGTAAGTTCAAGTACAGAGAGATGCGCAGCAGTGTGAGCTCTGAATAATGGTCCACCGCAGCAAAAGCCAGACGGGAGCTTATAAAGGATGCTTACGGAAGCTGCGGAAGCAGCGGCTATAGCTGGAGTCTCAAGGATGTTACAGGACCAGACAAAGGGCAGCTGATGGGAGGCACTGAGAGGTTCAAGGAGGGAGGGTGAATGCATGCGTTGTCCAGCCATAGGAGGGCGGGGCCGTAGGAGGGCGGGCAGGTGGGAGGGAGGGAGGGGTGTAAGTCTGGGAGTGGAGATTCCAGGACTAGCATGGGTAGGTCCACTATCATTAGTGTGCTCGCTGGTGTGCGACCTCATTCCCAAGGCGATGTGGAACCAATGGCAAGGTGGGATTTTTCAAGAGTTTAGTAAATGTAACAGCCACTGTCAATGCTTTTTAGACAGGCTACCAGACTTGATGAGGCCTGAAGCAGGAGGGAACAATGACCAAGGAGGATGGAGGCAGGAGCCCGCCATGGGGGCCAACTTGTCTCCAGACAAGCTCAGATGTGGGTCCAGGAAGAGAGTGACAGATGAACATAAGGGGTAGCTGTGATCAATGTATTTCACACACGTGTGAGAGTGCCATGGCGCGCGCGCGCGCGCACGCACACACACACACACACACACACACGCACGCATGAGAGTGTCATAGCAAAGCACATGATTTACACAACTAATCCATTCTAATAAAAGTTCTCTGTGTAGCCCTGGCTGTACTGGAACTTGCTCTATAGACCAGGCTGGCCTCAAACTCACAGATCTCTGCCTGCCTCTGCCTCCCAAGTGCCGGGATTAAAAGTGTACACCATGACCACCCAGCTAATACAAGATTTAAAAATGTGACCAGGACAGAAAGGTTGTATATGCTAAATAAAAATATCCTGATTCTAAATGTTAGGCTTTTAATCTCTATGCTTCAAAAAAAGACCTAAAGGTTTAAGGGGAGAAACGCCTCACTCTGAATTAATAAGTACACACTCATAGTCAGACTTTCAGAGACTAATAAAGACTCTGAGGGTGTTTCTGGGGACCTTGGTGTGTTCACTGTGCGGGTACTGTGGATCCTCATGCGTACTTTGTTTCCGCAGGGCCAGGAAAGAATACTGGCAGAATCTTCGAATAGCTTCCGGCAGACCGTACAATCCTTCGATGTCCAAGCCGGATGCTTGGGGAGTGACGAAAGGGGCAGCAGAGCTGATGCAGCAGAAGGAAGCCACCACTGAGCAGCAGCTGAGAGCGCTCTTCGAAAAACAAAAATTCAAATCCGCACAGTAGCCACAGGCCAGCGGTTCGGGGCGAATTCCTCCAGGTCCGGGCCACAGTGTGCACCCGGAAGGAGAAGGCATCTCTAAACCAGCGTTTGTGTTGATGCCGGCTTACACCTGTGATTGGTGCTAGTTAGACAAAATGGAATCACAGATAGCATTTCACAGTTACAAAACTACGCTTTAGAATTTTACCTAGAAGGAAGAAAGGAGAAGTCCACAGTAAATCCTGAACACATTTCCTACGTGCCTGTCGCATTACAGGCGCACAGGAGTCACTGCAGCGAAGAGAAAGTCACCCGACATCAATCTCATTTCAGATAGGGGGATAGGACACCACCTCCACGAGTGACATAGAACCATTCAGGGACCGTATCATAAGTGACACAGCAACCATCTATATCTAAGATGCTTCCCAAGTGGATTCCAAGATCTTTTGAGCAGGACCCTTAGGCAGAAACAACACACACCAGCCCTGTAAAACTTAACAGATAACTGATCCATTCTGTAATTCTGTAATCTCTGTTCTGACTGCTTCCATTCCATTTCATTAATAAAAACATGCCGGTTGAAAACCTTCAAGACGATTTTTTTTTTTTTTTTTTTTTTGTGGCCAGTTAGTGGTCTTGATTTTTGCTGTGTATTCTTATAGAAAACCGGTCATATGCGACTAGTCGTTAAACATCCAGACCACAGAGTCCTGTTCTCTGCATTCCAGACTCACTTTGACACTAAGAAACACAGGCATGCTGGGGCAGGGGGATTGACAAGAGTAGAAGGTTACTCTCTTTGCGCTGCTCAGAACTGGACCTGCTGAAGTGCTTTGGTGAACCAGCTCGCTGTGAAGAAGTGGGTTTATTCCTTTGGTAGCTTAAAAAAATTATAAATAAAAAAATACATAGCCAAGGGTGGCAGCTGTATTTGACAGGAGTTTCTAGAGCAGCGGTTCTCAACCTGTCATGACCCTTTTGGAGATCGAATGACCCTTTCACTGGGGTTGTATATCAGATACCCCAGGTATCAGATATTTAAATTACAATTCATAACTACCAAAAAAAAATCACAGTTACGAGGTAGCAGCTAATTAATTTTATAGTTAGGGGTCACCAAACATGAGGACCTCTATTAGAGGGTCGCAGCATTAGGAAGGTTGGGAACCTCTGTGCTAGAGGAACAGAACAGAATGAATGTGTTATCAAGAGGGGCTTTATGGAAGTGGTCTATGATCTATTACAGTGATTTACAGGCTGTGGTCTGGCTAGTCCACAGGGCTGGCTATCTCACCCGGTCTTCAGTACACATTAAAATCCTAAAGCAGTGGGGCTGGGGATTTAGCTCAGTGGTTAGAGCGCTTACCTAGGAAGCGCAAGGCCCTGGGTTCGGTCCCCAGCTCCGAAAAAAAGAACCCAAAAAAATAAATAAATAAATAAATCCTAAAGCAGTAGGTTCTACCCTTGAAGGAATGACTCTGATGAACCTGACAACAGGAGTGAGGACAAGCAGGCCAAAAGCAAAAGCTCCCTTCTCCTATGCCCTTTCATAGACTTCTACAGGAATGTGCCATCCATATTTAGGGTGCGCCTCCCAGCCTTAAATTATCCAGATTTAGGATGGGCTTTCCTACTTCAGACTTTCCCACTCATCAGGAAGAGTCCTTCACAGGTGTGGCCGGCTGCTTGGGTTTTGGTTCCAGATGTAAAGTTGACAGCTAGGATTAGTCATCATAGTGGTTTATGCTTTTATTCACAGCACTGAAGGTGCTGAGATTGCGAGTTCAAGACCAGCCTGGTCCCCCTGTTAAGTTCCAAGCCAGTTAGGGCTACATACTGAGAACCTGTCTCAAAAAAATAAGTAAATGAATTTTTTTTTTTTTTAAAGACAGGGCTGGAGAGATGGCTTGGTGGTTAAGAGCACAGACTTCTCTTCCAGAGGACCAACATTACCTAAACATGGGCAGGTGTAAGGTTGTAGGATTGTCATTGTAAGGCAGGTACAAGATAGAATGAGGCCTGTCATTGGATGAGAAGGAAGGATGGGTGGGAGAAAAGTTCGAGTGAAGAGGAGGAGACTGGAAGAGGACTGGTAGCCGCGGAGAGAACATGGAGGCTGATGTTAAGATTCCACTCTGTGTATTTATAGGTTGTTATGAATGTTCTTAAGGGATGGATGTGTACAGGGCCTTTTATGCTTAGGTGGGCAATTTTATCTTATCAATTGGATCAGAGGTTATTGTGTTGTGTGTTCTTTCATGTAGCGATTTAAGTTTAAGAGAGTATGCAGCGGCTGGAGACACTAACCCACCACAGAATTGGGATGTGTGTTTCTGGCAAGATATTCTACCAGATATCTTGGGGCACTGAGGTACACGACCTATTGGGGGTAAAAGACAGCCTTTTATTTAATATAATTTTACAGCAACGTAAGGCCATCTCCCGTGGCATGAGTAGCCATGCCACTTCTAAAGAAAACTGATTTCCCCACAGAAGTCATCCGTTGCCAACACCTCTTGAGCTAGGGGCGGGACTGGACGAGGGATGAGGGAACCCTGACTGAGAATGTGCGCCCACCAGACTGGCCTGAGGGCAAGCCCGGAGGCCATTTTCTTTCTTGATTATTGATGGAGGAGGGCCCAGCCCATTGTAGGTGGTGCCAACCCTGGACAGCTAGTCATGGTTTGTATAAGAAAGAAAACTGAGCAAGCCTGTAGGCAGTGTTCTTGAGTGGCTTCTGCATCAGTTCCTGCCTCTAGGTTCTTGCCTTGAGTTCCTGTC
Organism: Rattus norvegicus; assembly: GCF_021556685.1. NCBI lineage: Eukaryota > Metazoa > Chordata > Mammalia > Rodentia > Muridae > Rattus > Rattus norvegicus. The sequence goes on along the minus strand of NC_141535.1, from coordinate 26,533,059 downwards.
AAGGAATGACAAAGAGCTGAAGGATGAAATAAACCCTTTCCTTTCCAGATTGCTTTTGAGCAGGGCCTTTTATCACAGCAGTAGAAATCCTAGCAAGACACACTGGCTCCTGGCAGCCATCCACTACCTCTGCTTGTTATAATTTCTCCACACCCTCTTTCCTGATACCAGAGTCTTAGGGAGAACAGAGAGAGAGATGTGTTATTGCTCTGGGACTGAATACTACACAGTCCAATTAGAAAGTGATTAGTTACAGGGGGTGGGGGTGGAGGGAACGGCTGGATGGACGGACAGACGGACTAAAGGAAAACACTTGACCTTGCCAGGCCAGTTTGTTATTGTAGTTCAAAACTATAACCTTTTTCGGCTATTAAAAGGAGCAGCTGTCATTTGTATGCCCCAGCCTTTGGCCCTGCACCCAACTACATCCTGGCCACACTTACTGCACTTGGTGAACCTTAAAAAGACCACATGAGGTTGAGAGGGGAAAGTGGTGGCAGGGATATGGGAGAAGTTGGGAGGGATTGGGGATGGATTTAATTAAACTACACTATATACGTGCATAAACAGTAAAATAGACAACAAGTATACTTGACTCATTGGGGCTCTGAAATTCTAGTACTGTACAAAATCTCTCTACCTCAGTGTCTCCAGGTGTAAAGAAATGCAGCACCATTTACTTCCCTGGATGTTAGAATATTAAAACATAGTGTATATGAAAGGAAAAGAAACTTGTAGGGTTTTTTCTAGCAGGTAATCCCCTGCTTCCAGTACAGGAAGCCAATGCATCGTGAGCCCGGCCTGGTTTTCTTTGCCAACTGCTATCTTCTATCTCTCTTACGTTCTCAAAGCGAGTTCAGTATTTTTCCATCTTGTGGGATAGAAAGGCTGCCTGACTTCCAGTTGTCTTACTCTGAAAAATGAATTTCTCTTTAATATCCTTTCCAGAACTTTATTACAGCACAAAATATTATAGCCTTTCATCATTCTTATATCCTTTGATTTAAAAAATGTCATCAGAAGGGACAATTATAGTTAAGCTATTCTTGAACCGTATATCAACACTGTCTCCTAGTGGTGGGCTTCTCCATTTGACTTAAAAAAAAATTAATCAGCCTCTCCTATAACACATATTGCTTCCAGAACTCTTGTTCATTAAAAGGGAAGGCACATTTAATGCCTACGAGTTTGAGTTAAGTAGATGTTTCTTTTCAGTAAAGATTTTTTTTAAGTGGAACCAGAGCCCAAGACATCAAAGTCCAAACGCTCCCTTTTAAGGGCAGAAAGCTAAGGTGAGATGCCAAGGCAGGAAGCACTTCTTGCTAGTCCAAGGCTGCCAAGACGGATGGGATGGTTAACTTAGCCTCTCAGGAGATTGGAACTAGAACAGTTGGTTCCCGAAGTTTAAGGAGACATCTTCGACCCAGGAAATAAAAATCCCTGTGGTTACTCGGATTCAGCATTAACTGAATAAAATTTTCAGACTGTGGCCTGGCATTTCTTCAGACTTCAGCAAAAACACATTTGCACAGGACAGAAAAGCAAATGCAGCCACCTAGGAAATAAGACCTGGACTGGAAAAAAAATCAAAACTTCAGTTCCCAACGTCTCCAGATGGGGGCAGCAGATCGCCAGCAGGAAATACCTGAAGAGCCCTTGGCTTTGCTTTGAAGAGGTATTTCATTGGAATGGCTTCATGTGACTTGGCAGAAATGTCTGTATCCCTTTTTGTTTAGGTCAGTTTTTTTTTCCCCCTAGTCCTGAGACATGTGAATCTTTGGATAACATCCAGGACAGCTAACCCAGCAAGGAAAGCCTTATAAGTCTCCAACCAGATTCCCTAGAATTCTCCCCCGCTGTGAGCGCGCTCACGTGCTTGTCGACTTTACAGATTGTTTTCCCAAATAGACACCGTTACCCACCAGCCTGTCCTCTACCACTCTGGAACTTCCCACAAGTTGATTATCGAAGCAATAGAGAAGGAAAAAGTTAACTTGAGGGAGGAAAATAGAAACACCCATGAGCTGCTTCAGGAGAAAGCGCGAAGAACTACAGGATGAAGAGACTCGAGTTTCTCCACATCTTCATAATACATGTTCAACCTCTTAAAAAGAACGAAATATTGAAGATATTTAAGTGCAAGGATTTGTCACAAAGGGCAATAGGTAGGGCAGGACACCCGCGACACTTGTAGAAAAATTCACAGGCATGGTGAGAGGTAACAGCCCCAAATGTTCTGGTTTCAAAGCAGCCAGAGGCGCTCTGCTGCCCTGGAGACTGAGAAAATGGAGGGAGTAGAAAGTGAAGGAGACAGATGTCATGTTGTACTGCTGTGAGCTACAGAAATAGTGCCAACCCAGTGGAGCACAGCAAAACTGTAAAATGGGAGAGAGAGAGAGAGAGAGAGAGAGAGAGAGAGAGAGAGAGAGAGAGAGAGAGAGAGAGAGGCTAGCCAAGCTGGTATTTTACTGATAACTACCCTCTCATGATCATTTAAGACTGACCAGGCTGATAGTGCAAGATTCTTAGGATGAAAGTAGCTAGATGTGTAGTAAAGAATTGGTGCTACTGTTCTGGTTTGGTTCCTGTTGCTGTTGATTATTTGTTTTTTCAGCCATTAAAATGGAACACATTGAATGTGCTGGTGAATCCCTATATTTATGAGGGAGGCTGAGGCTGATGGACCTCGTAGGAAGACCTCGTCTCAAAACAATAAGGAAAGAAAAGGGGGGGGAGGAAGAGAAGGAGGGAGAGGAGGAGGAAGAGGAGGAAGAGGGGGAGGGGAGGAGGGGGAGGAGGAAGAGGAGGAAGAGGAAGAGGAGGAAGAGGAGGAGGGGGAGGAGGAGGAAGAGGAGGGGGAGGAGGAAGAGGAGGAAGGGGAGGAGGAGGGGAGGGAGGAGGAGGAGGGGAGGGAGGAGGAAGAGGAGGAGGGGGGAGGATGAAGAGGAGAGGGAGGAGGAAGAGGAGGAGGAGGGGGAGGAGGAGGAGGAGGGGGGGAGGAGGAGGGGGAGGAGGAGGGGGAGGAGGAGGAGGGGAGGGGGAGGAGGAATAGGAGGAAGAGGAGGAGTGGGAGGAGGAGGGGAGGGGGAGGAGGAGGAGGAGGGGGAGGAGGAAGGGGAGGAAGGGGAGGAGGAGGGGAGGGAGGAGGAGGGGAGGGAGGAGGAAGAGGAGGAGGAGGGGGGGAGGATGAAGAGGAGAGGGAGGAGGAAGAGGAGGAGGAGGAGGGGGAGGAGGAGGAGGGGGAGGGGAGGAGGAGGGGAGGGAGGAGGAGGGGAGGGAGGAGGAAGAGGAAGAGGAGGGGGGGAGGATGAAGAGGAGAGGGAGGAGGAAGAGGAGGAGGAGGGGGGGAGGAGGAGGAGGGGGAGGGGAGGGGGAGGAGGAGGGGAGGGGGAGGAAGAAGAGGAGGGGGAGGGGGAGGAGGAAGAGGAAGAGGAGGAGGAATGGGAGGAGGAGGGGAGGGGGAGGAGGAGGAGGGGGGGAGGAGGAGGGGGAGGAGGAGGAGGTGAAGGTAAGATGGGATGGGAGACTCAATTGTATTTGATTCTTATTTTAGCTTTATAGTTTGTCATTAAATTTGATTAATCTATATACCATTAATGTCATGATAATTGTAATGAGTTATTTGACCTATGCTTACTTTTAAATTTGTGAGTTTCCTACATATATTTTTACATAAAAATAAGCTTTACTTGTTTGCTTGCTTTGAGACAGGGTAGCCTTGGCTGTCCTGGAACTCACCTGCCTTGGCCTGCCTCCCAAGTGCTGGGCTTAAACTTGTGCACCTCCACATTCTGCAAAAATAAGCTTTCAAAGCTCATTTTCAAAGCTTGTGTATATATATCCAAATTCCTGGAATATCTTTAGCAATCACCAGTTACATGAACCTTATTGATGTGCCATTTATGGAGTCTCTGAGCCTGCTTGGTTAGACCTCCTCGGTCTCACTCTGTGCTTCTTTGTTTTGATTTACTATGTGGCCTCGAAAGGAAGATGCTGGGAATCTTTAAAAAAAAAAAAAAAAAAAAAGCTCAAACCTTTCTCCAGCTCAGCCTGGATGTTCCTCCACTTATTTGGACTTAATGAGACTTCAGTGTTCTTTGGAGAAGTTGACATCATAAACTTCTGACCTGGCTCGGTGGGTCTCAGACATTTCTCAAAAACGCCAGGTCGATGAAGCAGGAGGAGGAGAAAGCAGCAGGCACCTTTAGAGTCAGGAGTCCTTCCTGTCTTGTTGCGAGAGGTCCAATAGGTCACCCCTCCACTCTGGCTCTCTGGACTTCACTTCTTCCTCTGTGAGGCTACAAAGCCTTAGACACCTGGAAAGTCACCGTTTTCTCCCCAAGTTGATGAAGATCAGTAAAGAGCAGGCTCGGCCATTGTCAGTATTTACTGAGTGCCACTTGGTGGTGTGTTTCCAGTAGATTTAATTGTTAATTATTCCCCTGGCTAAACAGACACCAGACTAAACTAACGATGTTCAGGGGGGCGGGGGTGCCGTAACAGCGTAACCTTTGCCTGGTCCTGAAAACCGAAACCATCACATGTACAAACCGAGCACTGTTTCTGAAGGGGGTTTGGGTCTGTGGCGTTGCACAGCAAAGCAATCTGTCTCCAAGGCTGGGAGGTTTGTGAGTTTACATAAGCAGTAGAAGTTCTAGAAACTGCTTTGAGAATAATCCCTGTTTTAGAGTTCTGTGTCTTCCTAGGAAAGAGATAAAACTGGCATCTCACATTTTGGGAAGAAGATAAAAGTTTGGGAATGAGAAATCCCAGAGTTACCCCATCTTGAGAAGCTATTTTCAACAGTGTGATGATTCCCAGAACATCTCCTGTCTGGACTGATCCCAAGAACGTAGGCACACATCAGTACAGCCTTGCGACCCAAGCCAGCATGGCTGCCGGGCCCCATGTCCCTTCTCAGGGTTACCCAGACAGTGGTCCCAACCTGGACCAGGTTCTATATGACTTCTGGTGGCCAGTGATTCCTTCCTCAAAACTGTCTCCTCCGCTAGGAGTGCAGTGCCAGCTGTGCCCCCGGGAGAGGTGCCCTGGAGCCTGAACCCGATGGCGCAGGACCAGCCCTGGTTTGTCCCCTTCTGGTCTCAGTGCCCTTCTATGTTTTGTTTTCACACCCTTCATCTGCATTCTACCCTGAATTTCTGTGGGAAATCACATAGGCCTGGGTGCCAGGAGGGGACTTCAGGGACTGGATGGTTCCCAATTAGTCAGTGGGTGTCCCTGTCACCAGGTCTAGTGAGAATGGGTTACCTAGTGTGGAACTCTCTTTTGGAGTTTTCATGTCAGACACAGGACATGGTCAAGGTTCTGGGCCTCAGAAGTTCCCTGCTGGCCTTGCCTTGGATGGCAAATGGCGACTGCTCAGCTGCTCCAACCTACAGTGTTGCTCACCGTGGTTCACTCAGCCCTTCACAGGGTCCCTTGCAGTTGTCAGACCATCTCCTTGGAATGTTTCTACCTTCTCCTCTGAGGTCACAGTGTCAACAGGCTACTACAGTCAGCGTCCCCGGCCTCATGGAGGTCATGACATGGTGTTCTCTG